>NC_056523.1:222298444-222312246 GCF_019175285.1 Sceloporus undulatus
TTATATTCAGTAACGTTGCTTCTTTGCGTCCGCCTTACAACTACACTGTGACTTCTTCAGAAAACTACGGTTTAGACAGGGCTGATGTAGAAATAACCAGCATGACCCAATAAACCAGGCAACTATGTGGCTGCATAAATCTGGACTTATCCAGCTATTAAGTATGCACCATTACATTAGATTAGTCTCAATGAGGGGGAAGAAACATCATAATGTAACAACCAACACAAAAGGTAGAAGACCCTAGTTCAGCCCTCATCTTGGCCAGGAGCTTACGATGGTCATCCCTTTGCATCTCTCTCTCTACAATCTGTGGTATTGTGTGCTGGATGTTGTGTGTGTTCAGTCATTTCTGACTTATGGTGACCCTAAGGTGAACGTATCCTGTTGTTTTCTTTTTACAAGATTGTTCAGATGAGGTTTGCCTTTGCCTTCCTCTGAGGCAGAGAGAGTGTGATTAGGGGGTAAACAGACCTGGCTTTAACACTGTTCCGGGACAGAATGGTGGCATGGCATCTGCACACTGCCGCCCCGACGTGGCTCATGCACACAGTGTGGCAAAAGGGCATGTCTTTGTGCTAAAGAAACTCCTAAAAGCCACCACTATGGTGGCAAGGGTGGCTTTTTGCTGCTTTTACTAGGAGTGGCATTTTGCTGATGTGGGGTTGCTGCGGGCCCAATCCGGCATTCCCAGGGGCAGTCTGTTTTGCACCTTACTCTGGGTGAGAGTGGGTTTCACGGCTGAGCTGGGAATTGAACCCTGTTCTCCAGAGTCACAATTATTATTATTATTAAACTTTATTTCTAAAGCGCTGTAATTGTACACAGTGCTGTACAAAGTCAGTAAAATTAAGGAATATATAAAAGCCTGCCCAAAGGCGTACACTCTAAAAGTAATAACAATTGGATAGAGGAATAGATAAAATTACAATATAGGAAAGAAAAAACAAGTTTACAAACATCAGATATAAAAGCAAATCACATCAAACATTATCAGACAGCCAGGTGACAATCACAAATTCCCTGAGAACGCTTCCCTAAACAATATGGTTTTCAGCTCAGCCTTAAAACTGGTTAGGGAAGTGATGAGCCATGCATGCAGAGGAAGAAGGTTCCAGGAATGAGGGGCAGCAAGAGAGAAGGGACGGATCTGGGATGGGGCAGAGAAGATCCTGGGTTGGGAGAGGAGACTTTGGCTACCAGAGCGGAGAGTGCGAGTAGGGATGTAGGGAGAGAGAAGATCAGTTAAATAAAGAGGGGCCAGCCCATGCAGGGCTTTAAAAGTGAGTAGCAAAAGTTTGTACCTGATGCGGAAAGGAAGAGAGAGCCAGTGAAGGGAAGACATCAGAGGGGAGACATGATCATAACGGTGAGGGAGTGAAATAATGCGTGCAGCTGAATGCTGAACAGAAATTAATGGGTGGAGGTGAGAGAGAGGAAGCCCTGCCAGGAGGAGGTTACAGTAGTCTTGTCGTGAGACCACTAGGGCATGGACCAGTGTTTTTGTGGTAGAAGCTGAGAGATATGGACGGATTTTGGCAATATTATAAAGAAAAAATCTACAGACCTTGGCTGTAGTCTGGATCTGGGGGATAAAAAACAAAGAGGAGTAAAAAATGAAACCAAGACTGCGGGCTTCCTGGACTGGCTGGATAGAGATGTTATTGACAGAAATAGAAAAGGAGTAGTGAAGAGTAGTGAACATTGAAACAACTACACCATACTGACTCTCCTACCTGTAGTATAATTCTGGTCTATTTTAAAGTGCTATTGGGCATATTCTGGGATAATGCATATGGACAGTTAATGTAAAACATCCTATTGTCACTGTCAAGAGAAGTGTAGCATGAGGGCACTATTTGATTTTCACACTGTCAACCCTTCTGGAGAACTATTAGTGCAACACTTCAGCTGCCACAGAATGTCTGTTTATAACACCACATTGCAGAGGATTCTGCAAACATCCAGCACTCTTCCTATGATTGCACATGGGAAGATCAGCAGTGGGTAGTGTTTCCTATTATTCATCTCACTAAAGATTTCGGATACTTTAAAAAACAAACAAATCCAGGCCTCCTCCAGAAGAAATATAATGTAATCACCCAACTAGGCTGGCCGGGACATGTCCTACATTTGAGTCTTCTGTCCTGGAGAGATTCCAAAATGTCTTCTATTTTGAACATGACTAAGAAGCATGAATTCTTATGTAAGTATTTTTTATCTTGTATAATGTCCTATATTATTCTTGCATGTCTGACATTCTGAGGTGCCTTGTTTTCCTTTGTGGTTAGGACAGTAATGGTGAACCTTTTGGGGACCGAGTGCCCAAACAACAATCCAAATCCCACTTATTTATTGCAAAGTGCCAGCACTTTGGATTCAGGCAGTGATCCTGTGGGGAAAGAGGCTTGGAGGGAATGGAGCCCCCTCCTCCTAAGTCTCCTTCCCTGCCGGATCGCTGCTTGAATCCTTGGAGACCCTAGGCTGGGGCGATGCTGTGCGTGCCCACAGATATGGCTCTGAGTCCCCCCATGACACAAGTGCCATAGGTTCACTGCCACTGAGTTAGGACAACTGGTCACTCTGAACCCAACCATTCTATAAATACCTCTCTTTTTTTGGTGGTCACAATGAGCTCCAGAAGAGATTGATCATCACCCCATGAATCAATTTCTGTGAGATCATACAGAGTGGATGTGACAGGTCCAAAGGTCCATTGGATGTGCTTTCTTCTTTGCATTAGGTGCTGGAACATCTGGTTATTGGGAGACAAATAACACAGTTACCATAGCCCCATCTGAGGAAGTTGATATGGATGGCACCAAGGAAGAAAATCTTCTAGAACATGGCCACATAGCCCGAAAAAAAGGCAGGAAGAGCCTGGGGAGAAAAAAGGACTTGGGGAGTGGAGGCTCCTCTTGCCTTTCCCTGTCTGAGCACTCCTTGGGCAGCCCAGGGAGGAATCGGGCAGGGAAAACTTCTCAGGGTAGTGGTGGTGGAGGCCTTGACCTCGCGAATAATCGAAACCATGAATCTTAAGGCCGCAAATGTGGAGGGAGAACTGCACAACCCACTACGAAGAGCAAAAGACATCATCCTATAGTTTCATGCTAAAAGACAATGTTGTTTTAAAGCAGTGGTTCCCAAAATTTGGTCGTCCAAGTGTTTTGGACTTCAGCTCGAAGAGGTTCCAACCAGCTTGGCCAACAATCAGGAATTCTGGGAGCTGCAGTCCAAAACACCTGGAGGACTAAAGTTTGGGAACCACCTTTTAAAAGTATATGCCCATATGTCTAGAAGTAGGACTGTAGGAGGTAGGCTGTTGCTATTCACTCAGCCTGGGGTGGGGGCTTTCATTTAATTATGTTTGGAAAGGGATGTGACAAAATTCTTACTCAGACTGTATCCACACTGCAGAAATAATCCAATCTGACACCACTGTAACTGCCCTGACTCAATGCTATGGAATTCTGGGAACTGTAGTTTTGTGAGATATTTCACCTTCTCAGTCAGGGAGCTCGGGGCCACAATAAACTACAGTTCCCAGAATTCGATAGCATTGAGCTATGGTAGTTAAAATGGTGTCAAAGTGGATTATTTCTGCAGTGTGGATGCAGCCTCAGTCTTCCTTGGGCTTGGTTAGACAAGTTCAGGGAAAGCATGGTGCCTTGGCTGGTAGATGCAGATGTGAGGTGGAATAGAAGCAGGGGATGACACCCCAAACTCTTCCACTGCATCAGTAGATGTCTGTAAAAATGTCTGTAGCACCCATTATTTGTACAATACATTCCATTAGGTGCATTGTTCTGTCTTAACAATTATTGTTTTGACATTATTGTGATAAAACAGATTATAAGTGCAGTTGACCTCCATATCCAGGCGTTCTTTATTCACGGATTCAGCCATCCATGGCTTGAAAATAGACCAAAAATATAAATTCCAAAAAGCCAATTTAAGATTTTGCCATTATATTTATGGGACACCATTTTACTATGTCATTGTATTTAATGGGACTTGAGCATCCATGGATTTTGGTATTCACAGGAGATCCTAGAACCAAACCCAAGCAGATACCAAGGGCGCACTGTACATTCAACTAACAGTGCTACAACGGTAGCAACATTGAGCTGAGCATAAATTTACTGACCATTGTGTTGCCTTCAACACCAGACAATTTGAATGGAGTGAGCCCTTCATTGTTAGTGATGGAATCCAAATCCCTGTGATCTTTGTCTCGCTTGTCGTAACTGAGAAAAAGATTGTACATTTGACACGCAGATGCTTTGTTAGGCTGAAGAACTAAGATGTGGAGGACAGAGTTGCCTGTCAGAGCACAAAACAAAATGAAGACAAAGCAAGAATCATTTCTCTGTCCCGAGGAGAATTTGATAGACAACAGATGGTCCCTGCTCAACTTCATTAGCATCCTTTGTGTAGAAAGAAAAGTCCATCATTAAAAGCTAAGTAATGGCATTTTCATGCACTGAAGAGAGTGTGTGAGAGCAATAGTGAAAAGGAGAGAAGGAGAATTTATGGATTATGGTTTGGATAGTCAGCATCCTGTTCTCCCTAGAGAAAAAGACTTGATGCCAAGATATATAAATAGCAGGATTGCATGAAACAACAATAGCTAAATTGCACATTTCTGACTCCAAAGTAGTGGATGAAACACACAGGGACACAATATGAAAGGAATACTTTAATTTCCAATAATAATCCAAATCTTATATTTGGAAAAATCTCCTTCCTTTTCTCCTTTCATACCCCTAAATGCATACAAACAGTGTCTTCATAAAAAGTCAATTATGAAAGGGAGGAGGCCTGTACTTATCCACAACATATTATGCATTCTGTCTTTAAGAAGTTTTTATTTTTTCCAATTAATATATATATATAAAAGTATTCAAATGCCAGTCTTCTCTATGTATTCTGGAATGATAGTCCATCTGAAACTGAATGACGCTTCCCAGGTTTATCAGGTTTAGTAGAATTTTCTACTATGATATTTCTGAATGCTAATGGTATTTCAGTGTTCCTTCAGACATTCCTTCAGACAAAACATTAAGAAGAAAACCAGACAGGATCCTCGCTGCCATGATGGTTTTCCATGGGCAGGCCAACCATTTTTAAATGAATTTATTTAGCAAACCTAAGGCAAACCTATCTATTTATTTATTTTCAGAAAAAAGTGCAGTCTGATGTGAATAGGGTTGCCATAACCCGGCTGCAACCGGGCTTTTCCCGCTTTTGGTGGCACCTGTTCGCTCACGTCACGGGTGCCGCCAAAACCCAGGAAAAGCCCAGTCGCAGCGGGGTTGCACTGCAACCCGTGGGGCCTCGCTGCCCTCCTCATCTTCCACCTCGCATGGCCGCGCGGAGGAAGAGGAGGACAGCGAGGCCTTGGGCGGAGGAGGCGAAGGGGGAGGCGGTGCCTCCTGCGCGCGGCCGCACCACCCTCCCCGCCTCCCTGCGGCCCCGCGCCCTCTTTCCTGGCCTCCTCGGAGGCCGAGAGGGAGGGCAGGGCCTGGCGATCGCCAGCGGCCCCGCGCCCTCTTTCCCGGCCTCCTCAGAGGAGGATTCCCTTGCCGCTTGGGCTCCGCTCCCCGCCGTGATTGCGGCGAGGCCCGGGGCCCAGGCGGCGAGGGAAAGCCTCCCCTATTCAAATGTAGGACACACAAAAATGTGTCCTACATTTGAAAATTTTGTCCTACATTTTTCCTGGTTCGGAGGTCCAGATGTATGGCAACCCTAGATGTGATATGGTCCCAGCACAGTTGTTGTGTCAGCAATACCTATTGACTTCAATATCCCAGTGCCAGGAAATAGGAACAGAACTACAAATAAAAAAGTTTATGTTGAATGCACCTGAACTGCAGAAATAATCTGGTTTGATGCCACTTTAACTGTGATGGCTCAGTGCAGTGTTATTTCCAGAATTCCCTTAGCATTGAGCCCTGGCAGCTAAAGTGATGTAACAGCCGATTATTTAGCAGGAGCACATGCAGCCAGGGTTTAGTTACAGGTTTAGGTTTATTCTCCTCCTATGTGTATACTTGAAGGTCTGCAAATTCCTAAAGGAAAAACACCATACCTAAGGAGTCTTGTACTCGGATGTTCGCCCCCATGTTCAATTAGCCGTCTCACCACTTTCTTCGCTTCCGCACAGCTGCAAAAGATAAAATATGGTTCCCCTGAAGAGAGGAAAAGAAAATAATTTTAAACTGTGAATAATATCGGGGACACAATTTCAGATTCAGAGAAGATGGCATCTGTATAAGAAGACATCAATGTAACATTGAGCTCATTTCCTCCAGATGCCCCTATGGCCACACCTCCCTGTGGGCCAAACATAGCTGTTTTTTCTGTGAAGCGCTTATCAAAATGGATGTCAGGAAGTGACATAATGTCTCTTTTGAGAGGGTTGGGTGAAAACTAAGAAATGGGGATGGTGCCTGGAAGTTCCGTGGCTTTGCAGAAGGGTTGACATGTTCCAGTCCTTCCTATCCAGGCATTCTAATTTGCCATATTGTGCAAATGTTTATATGCATACAGTATTATTAATTTGCATTCTGCTTACTCAAATTAAACACATTATCGTTGCCTCGTGTGAAGAGAAGGAGGCTTAAGCAGCCCTGAGAGTAAGGGACTCCCTTTACTCTCTCGGGGTTGTTTGGAAGGAAAGTTTCATCATGCTGCTGCCCTAGGCTCCAAGCCCCAACACAATCACCATACAACACAAGGCCATCTCTGCTCTCACCATCTCTCCTTTCTCACCTTCTGGCCCTGTTGGGAAAGTGGGGAGGGAATGAAAGAATCGGCGGCCATACTACTTTGTTGTAGTGGCCACTGGGTCCTCAGGTCCTCTTGCACAACTCCTGCTTCATCACCACTGCCACATTTTAACTACCCATGGCCTGCAGCAGGGTGTAGCCAAGGGGGGGGGGGGTTCATAGGGTTCACAATGATGGTGTGCATCTGCTGCGCCAATGCCACCCAAGCCCCATTTAATGGTGGCACTTAGTCTGGACCCCCCACCCCTTTCCTAAAATCCGTCTAAGAGATTCACCTGCTTCAACTGTTCTAGCCAGCTGGTACTGTTTTTACCCCTTCAATCCAGATTTTCAGTTTTTCCGGGACCAACGGCAACCCTATATGCAGGTCACCCTTTCCCCACCCCAGACATATATGAGACACATTTACCCAGACTCATTTTGTTCATTTTTAAAAGTGAAGTTTGAGCTGTATAGATGTACAGAAGGTTTAAAAAAAACAACAACAACTTCAAAGATCAGCTTACACAGTGAAATAACCACAGCAACTCAGCATCAAAGCAACAGCTTGTGCCTCTGGGTTTCTTTCATGTTGCTGTCAGCAGAAGGTCCCACAACATGAGCAGTTTTCCTGCAGCACAACCTGTGTTTTTTTCTGAGGTCATAGCTGGTTGGTGGTAACAGTAGAGTAGAGAAGTGTGTGGGGGGGGGTTGTAAGGCTTGGGGCTGGAGAGTGGCGTGGAGGTAAAAAGAGGTTGTTGAAATGTCCAAGAAGCTGGTGGGCTGCGAGAAATATACAGGTCAAGGGACAGAGTGAAACTCCATAAATGGGGCATCTTATGATGTTTGTTGGGGGTGATTGTGTATGTTTGAATATCTGGGGAGGCATGTCTTTGTCTTTCTGCTTTTGGTAAATGAAGATGACTTCTGTGTTATAAGAGGACTGTAAAACATGGAGGGCCCTCTGTATTATATGAGAAGAGTGCAAGGGCAAAGGAGGAAGAAAGTGGAAGAAATGTAGGGGGTAAAGGGAGACGGCTGCATCTACAGCTGAAAAATTTGCCATTTCCAACAAAATACAAGCAGGCCTTGGTGTCCACTGGGGTTTGGTTCCAAGATCCCATGTGGATACGAAAATCCATGGATGTTCAGGTCCCATTAAATAAAGTGAATAATAAAATGGGTGTCCCTTTTATAAATGACAATCAAGGTTTACTTTTTGGATTTTTTTTAAAAAAAAACATTGTTCAAACTGTGGAGGACTGAATCTATGGATAAAAAATCCATGACACAGAAGTCCAATGTTGGTCCAGGAAGGATCTTCGAGCCATACTAAAAGTTGCAGCACAAGGGAAAATGATGGTCTTGCTGCAAAATGACATGGTTTAATGGATTACTTTTACAAAACAAAAAAAGCAAACAAGCTTATTTATATACCGCTTCATACGCCCCTAAGCAGTGTTCTAAGCAGTTTACTAACTGTAAGCTAATTGCCCCTAACAATCTGGGTACTCATTTTAGCGACCTCAGAAGGATGCAAGCCTGAGTCAGCTTGAGCCCTTTGCTGGTTTGAACTTTCAACCTTGTGGGTTTTGAGTGATGGCTACAGTCAGGCATTTAACCACTGCGCCCACAGGGCTCCTTTTAAAACATCAGTCCCTCTTTCACTCCCCAATTGCAGCCCCTCAGATCTACCAGACTAAATTTGCTCCTTTTCAGATTATTAAAATTTATATCTAACAAGTATTATCAACATATTAGCAATTATATTATCAAATGCCACCACTACTTTGTTGTGTTTTTGTGGTATGTCTTCAAGTTGTTTCTGACTTATGGCTACGCTAAGGCAAACCCATCATGGGGCTTTCTTGACAGAATTGTTCAGGTAGGTTTTCCATCCCTGAGCTGAGAGCAGTGGACTTGGCCACAGTCACCTACCAGATCACTTTGAAAGAAAAAGAAAAAGACTTGTGCCTTTCTAATGCATGTGTTTGTGTGTTGTGGCCTTCAAGTTCATTTCCGATTATGACAACCCTAATGGATCCTATCATGGGGTCACTATCACTCTTGTTGCTTTGTTGTATGCTTCAAGTCATATCTGACTTATAGCAACTGTAAGGTGACCTATCATGGGGGTTTCTTGACGCAATTTTATTCAGAGGAGGTTTGCCATTGCCTTCCTCTGAGGTTGAGAGAGTGTGGCTTGCCCAAGGTCACCCAATTGGGTTTCATGGCCAAGAGGGAACTGAACTCTCGTCTTGTCCAACAATCAACGCTTATCTACCACTGTCTCTCATAGGTATAACTAATACCCCCAGTCTGCACAATTTTGTATGCTGCTCCCAGACTGTGAAACTAGTCCAGTGGGCATTTTTTCTCATCCTGCACTGGGATTGTTAGTTTGTGTTTAAGCTGAACATTCTGTGCAAACAAATCCCAATGCTATCTTCTATTAGAACAACACTTCCCATTGTTCCTTGGTAAGGGAAGAGCTGTTAACAACAGTTTGCCTACGAATATACCCCAATTGTTGTTCCTGAATGTAAAGTCACACAATGCGTTGGGCATCATAATGCTCATCTCAGCGACAGAGACTGGGGGTAGTGAACAGAACAATAGTTCGATCTGTGTTTTAATTATTTCAGCAAACATTAAAAATCAATCCTGAAGACCTGTGCCCTCTCACAAGAGCTCATTATCCTCCCAATAGCGGTTAGGACTGAAGGAAACTGGAGTCTACTAACGTCGCGCATCCAGGGTTCTCCCCTCTTGATTCTAGCGCAGTTTATTTGTTTTTTTTATTTAGAAAAATTATTATTACATACATAAGCATCAAAACAACATCATTTTTGAGAAAAAAAAGAACAAAGGATTGCTTGCACCTTCTCCTTTGTCTCTTACCCCCCCCTCACATTGCCTCTCTAATTTCTCGTTCTTTTTTCATATACTCATCTTCTTCATAATAGTCATAACTGTAAAAAAAAAATAGTGTCTTAAATACATCTCTTTCTATAGTTCTTATCTTCCGTATTTCTCCCATTCTTTTCCCTGCTAGGATTTACATTCTTTGCTCTTCTATGCTTTATTCCCCGCTACACGAGTCGTCTGTCCTGCTTCATCTCTCCACATTGTTTACACCTGCTTTTGCTTACATTTTCCAGGCTAGTAATAGTTCTCTTACTATCTATAACACCACCCTCTTTTTGTCTACTTATTACAGAGTTGTCCTCCCTACCATCCCTCTATCTCCTGTTCATTTTCTTTTTCCATACATTTCACTCACTTCTTTCAGTCTATTTCATACGGAAGCTTAGGTTTTTATATACATAGCAGAGAGAAGGAGTCTTTAATAAATTATAGAATTCTCTTAGAACCATCTTTTTTCACAGACTTTAACAAGGTTTCCAGATCTTTTCAATACTATTTCATATTCCTCTTCGTTCTTAGTTCATTGATCATATCCATCTCGTTCACTAAGGCCTTTATAGCATTCTCTATATCTATATTTCCCTGTTTTCTTTCAATTTTGGCATAACTTTCTTGCCGTTTGATAAGATACAAAACCGGTCAAACATTTCCAACCTTTTGTCCCAATTATATTCAATAGTAGGTTTCAGGTATTATACAACCTTTAAGTTATATATTTCCTTATACTTGTTCGTGGTTATGGGTACGAAATTAATCGTTCGCGGCATTTGTTAACCCGAAAACCTTCGTAATCCCGAATTTCCCTAGGCGCTAATGGAAAAAGCGCGGCTTTTGGCGGATCTTTAAACTATTGCTTGCCGGTGTTTTTGTAAGAGATATTGTACAAAACGAGTTTTATAAATTTTCCTATGGGATTTTTGTTCCTCGAATTTCTTGTCATGTGGTTTCGTATTTCCCTTTGTTTTGAGGTATTTTCTTCTACTTGTTACTTCCTTCCAGTAAGTTAGTTTTTGTGATAGGGCTGTCCACACATATGACACAATTGTCCCTTTCTTACTACCTCCGCATTTTTTTCATTCATATGATTATTCTTTGCTAATTTACCGGTGGAAGTGCATCGGTGTTTTAACTCTTTATAAGTTTTTCTTTTTATCCTACAGCTGTATCCAGGTCCTTTACCCCTGCTCTTTCCCAGTTTTCCAATTTTATATTTTCCCAATATTGTCTTGCCATTCAACCATGTTTGTTTTTAACTTACTTCATCTTCAGCTCTATCTTAGCATAATTTGTTATAATTTTGTAATGAGCCTCTAGTTTCTTTTTGGCACTCTTTTGCTTGGATTGTTGCTCTATTGGCGGTTTTTTTGCCGTTAATATCCCTGGTAGGCCTAATACTCCTTAAATTTGGTTTCCATAATGGGTCTATACATAAACCATCTAAGTTTATTCCCTGCCTGAGCCATTGTTCCTTACTTTTCATATGCAATCTGGTCATGTTTATTTGGTGGCACTAATCTGCATTCTGTAGTGCGCATCTTTCCTCTTATAATTTACTGTCTTTTTGATGTTCATGCGGTGGGGCCATTATTGGTAGATGTTTATATGTGTGTCTCTTTATACTTCACCCATTATTTTTGTAATGTTTCTTCTAATTATTGTCATTAAAGGTTTTATTTTGTTTGAGTTTTTCCATAGCATAATATGCGTTGCCAAAAAAATTGCACATTAATCCCTCCAATTAGTAGATTTCATTTTTGAGTTAATCCATTCTAGAACCCTTTAGCGCTTGGCGTGGGATGGAATATAGTTTGATAGATCAGGGTATGCAAGTCCCCCCCCTCTCTCAAATCAGTCTATTCTTCCATTTTATTTTGGCTTCCTTCATTCAATAAATTTTTTGATATCCTTTTTCATTTGATTAAGATTTTTTTGCTTATTATAAATGGGTAAATTTGAAAGAAAAAACATCATTTTCGGAAGCACACTCTCTTAATTAATGGAATTTTCCCCAGTAATGATAATTTTAGTTTTGCCCAATTTACTAGTTTTATCTTGTATATGATTCCATTGTTTTTTTATTAGTTATTTTCAAAAAGTTCTGAATTTTTATTTGAAAGCTCAATTCCAAGGTACTTTATCTTTTCTGGGATTTGTTACCATCTCTCTTGGAGCTTCTTCTTTTTCCCTTCCTCCATGTTTAGATAACTACGCGATTTTATTTCTATTCAATTTTAAACCCGCCCATCTTCCTGATTGTTCCATGATTTCTATGCTTTTGGTATGCTCTTGAGTGGATTTCTGTGTTACTAAGCGATTGTCATCTGCATAAGCCAGTTATTTTGGATTTCATTTCTTTTTTTCGTGCGCCTCTTACTTGTTTTTCTGTCCTTATTTTCCTGGCTGAATCTCTAGCACGTGATTTGAAAAGTAGAGGAGAGAGGGGCACCCCTGTTTGTTTCCTTTTCAATTTTAATTTTCGGTTTTACTTCCTTATTTATTATTTTAGCTTTTTTGGTCCTTATTATATTTGTTGTTATCCATGCCAAGTTATTCTCTCCCCAATTCTAATTTTTAAACAGTTTTAATAAAATGTCCATTTAATTATCAAGCTTTTTCGGCGTCTGCAAACGTTCACCGCTCTTTCCCTTGGGTGTCCTTTTCATAAAATTAGGGATCAATTAATAATTGTTCTCTATGTTGTTTTGTGTTGCTTTTTGGTAAGGAATCCACACTGTTTTGGTGTTCCAATTTTTGAGTATTTTCCTGATCTTTCTACTTGCAAAGATTTTATTAATCACATTTAGCAAAGTTTCTCGCCTCTTAATTTTTGTTTATTTGTCTTGTCCTTGTCTTCCTTGGGGATTAACACTATGTTGGCCTCCTTCACGTGTCTGGGTTCCCTCTCGCTATTTATTTAGTTTTTTGATAAGATCCTCCTTCTTGGTGAAGATTTTATGAAATCCAGCTGAAAACCCCTCTGGACCGTGGCGTTCTTTCGTGTTTTCATTTATTATTGCTTGTTTGATTTCGTCTTAGTTATTTTACTATTTAGTTGTTTTTTCATTTCTCCGTTTTATATTTATTTTTCGATTCTTCCAGATATTTCTGAATCCTTTTTTTCCTCTCCTTACATGCTGGTTGCTTTTATATAACTGTTGGAAATAGTTCGAAATTTCTTTTGATTTCTTTCCTTCTGTTACGGACTTTTTGTCTTCTTTTTATTTCGCATATCTTCTTTTCTCCTTTTTTTTTTACTTTTTTAGCCAGATATCTGGCCTATTCTTATTCCCAAATTTGAAATGTCTCTGTTTTAAAATTTCATATTTTTCAAATTTCCTCATTTGATTTACTTTCTTAGTTCTCTTTTTCAACATTGCCATCTTTTCATTAATTTTTTTGTTTGCCTTGGTTTTATTTAATTTTTTCTAATTTTGGATCTTTTGATATTCGGTAATTTCATTATTTCTTTTTCTTTTCTTTTCTGGTTTTCTTTATTTAAATCCTCTTATCACCGTCTTCATCGTGTTCCCTCTTTACTTTCGTTTTCATGTTTGGGTCTAGATTCTCTTTCACATATTTTTATTTGCTCTTGATTGATTTTTAATTTTTTTGTCTTTTATAATTCTCTCTAATTTCCAGTTGTGAATTCTGTTTTCCTTTGTTTTAATTCCATACATTTGATTGTGATCCGTCTTTATTAATTTATTTTAACGGTCTTTTTATTTCCTGGATTATCTTTTTCGGTATTATAAAGCACTATGATTTCTCGTAGGGCCGAATTGTGTGGGTTTGAGTAAAATGTGTTTCATCCTTTAATTTTTGAAATTTGAATCTCCAGGGGTCATTAGTGAAAAGTGTTCTTGTGTGTAAAAAATTATTGGGCAATTTTCCTTGTTGATCCTTATTTTTTTTTAGTTGTCTGTCTAATTAGGTTCAAGGACTCATTCCAATCCCCCTAAGTACTTGTTGGTCAATGTTTTCAAGTTTGGTTAGTTCATTTTAACAATTTCTTGTAGGTGAAGTTTTCCTTTATTTTGTAATGGTCCATAAAACTCAGTATCAAAGTCTTCTGTCTGTTCCATTCAGTTTGCAATTCCTATATAT
>NC_056523.1:222312271-222329099 GCF_019175285.1 Sceloporus undulatus
TCATTCACTCTGATTTTTGATATTGTTGCAGTTTTAAGATGTCTAGCAATCACAATTTTTTATAGATAAAATATCATGCCAAACAATCATTTTTCAAACATTGTTTCCTCATTCTAGTTTGCCGGAGGCGTGTAAAATATGGTTTGCAAGTTTAAATATAAAAACTGAAACAGTTAAACTTTATTAAACAGATTTAGGTGAGATGTCTAAATTAGGCTGCATTAATGTGTACCCTGCATTTTTTTTACAGATAAGTGAAAAGAAAGGAGGGTGGATATTACAATGTAAGCACAAATTGATAACTTGTGATAAAGTGTAATGCTGCCTCAGGAAAGGCTAGATGTTCCAGAGACTGATATGATTCCATCTGAGTAAAATCTGACAATTTTATTTAACTATGGCACATTACAGACCACCTAAAAGTGGTGGTCTGCTGCTGCCGCCGGTTGCTGTGTCTGGGAACTGCAGCGGCCAAACCGCGTGGTTCCTGGGCGCAGCAAAAAAGAAGCGCCAGAAGTGGCGCCGCAAAGTGAAGCCCCTTCCTAACCTTAGTACGTCCTGGGGACATACTATACGCCCATCTGGAACAGGCCACAGTTTTGGTGCTATTAGCTTCGAAACAAGGTACATTGTTTTTCAGCTGATCAATGCTTTCAGGATTGCTAATCAAATGAAAAACATGAGGCATACTGCCACACTGCCTTTGCAGTGTGTAAAGAAGGGTGTCTTATTGTGTTGTGGGTAGGAGTCAATGTCTCTTTTCCCTCCCGCCACGTGCAGAGCTGATTTTTAGCTGAAAATTGGCTGGAAGTTGCAATCAAATGTTATTCCTGGTCTTGGCCTCCTTGTCTTTAATAGCATTGACGGTGATTTGGAGTAGCTGAGAATGTTTCTATCTAAACTGCTTCTCCAGAAGGTGTCCAGAAGAACAACTGGGCCTATTTTCGCTTTGCAGGCCTCCAGGCAACACCTTCCTTTTGGGTAAGGTGTTGGGGTTTGTAGAACCATGAATAATCACAATTAATTAAATTCAAAACTACTTTTTAAGCTCTATAGTGAGCAATGGGGATGAAATACTACTAAAAATTAATTTCAAAGTCCGGTTAATCCAAGCTAATGCCATTCTGGGCTTTATCCTAGATATTCCATCCTGGATCCACAAAGCCTTTCTGGTCTCTCCCATTCCACTTGCTGATATGCATGAAAATCAGGGCCACTTTGGTACTGTGATTTTTCCCTTGACACATATGCTTGTGTTCAAGGAAGCAGCAGGTAATGGAAAAGAGGTATTCATTCTTCAAGTGCTGTTTTGGACTTGCTGAGTTGTCGCTTTGAAATTGTGTTTTAACTCAGACCTAATTGATGTCACCTCACCTCCATGTATATTTCCTCCAACCCACATCTCTTTTATCTTCCTTCTAAGAACTGGTTTGGCTGTTTATAGCACATGCTCATCTTATAATGTATCATCATATAGTGAATGATGGCAATTGTGGGTTTGGCTGATTTGAAAGAGTACTGTAATTTAGGCCAATTTACTTGGCAGGGAACTTGGCACCACTAAGCCTGCTCTTGCAACTGCTCGAAGAACTGCATCATGTGGGGTGATTCCGTTATGGACCAACAAGTGATGAGAATTGTATCCATGAATTTAGACCATGCCTTATTGGTGTTTTGAAAACTTACAACTCTATACTTCCTATCCATGGTATCACAAAGGTGCTACGTCCTAACTCTTTCCTTCTTGATATTTTATTTATGTATTTATTTATAGTATTTATACCCCGCGCTTCAGTAGTTACCACATCCTCCTATATCCTTGAGATTTTTGGCATTAGACGTCCTTGCAGGATGTATTAGTACAAAGAGAAGCCTTTTGGATTCACGTGTTGAATTGTATTGCTCCTATTGGTTTGAATGATGAATTAGAACCAACCATTTACTTATACTGCTATTGCAATTCTGCTGTGTATTTCATTTTAAAGGGCTTAAAAAGGCTGGTCACTTCTTGGGCAGATATTTTGCTTGTTTGGATGCCCTCCAAAAAAGAGCATTTAATCACAAAACCACTACCCTAAGGTTTAAAGGGAAAAAAGGCTGATTTTTTTAGGTGACTTCTCAAAGCCCAATGGGCGTACGTGACAACCTCCCCTTGGAGCCTCAATGGCCCCTCAGCCTGCACGGTTCCCACCCACAGGGCTCATAAAAGTCTGAAATTATTGTCTGGCTTTGTTCCTGGAATGCTAAAATCAGGTGAAATCAGATATAATAGAACAGTTCAAGATGGGCGTCACGAAAGTGATGCTGTTACTGAATTGGTCCTTCCTCTTCTCTCATTCCAACCTCAATGGCCTCATTTTCCAGGAATTCTTAATCTTCTGCAAGATGCTAAACAAACATGGTAAATGCAATGAATTAACAAAACCCGACCCAAGCCAGTTTAGACAGTCATGAATTGCTCCTTTTCCCTCCTAGGTCAGAGAGTGCAAACTCCCCTACACACACACTCACATACACACTTGGAGGGGATAAGGTGTAAACTGCCTTGTCCTTTCCTCTACTGCCATGGGTGCAACCACCAATAAAGTCTGGAAACTTGTCATCGTATTCTTCGCACCCATTGCCCTGTGGGCCTTCATGGAACTCTGCTCGTGCACTTGGGATAGTAGACATCCAAGTACTTTTGCTTTCCGAGGACAGAACACTCTCTTAAGAGGATCATTTTCTCCCCCAACCCCTGCCCAATTTTCAATCATTTGCAGATTTCAACAAGAATATATAAAACCATACCATATTCAATGCTTGGGCATCACAGTAGTATCAAATGGTGTTTTACTGATCTTCCCGGGGGGGGGGGGGGGTGCTTTGTCAGTCATCCTGTAATGTTGTTAAAAGATGATAAACTGAAATTTTAGGTTACATCAGACTTTTCCCAACTTATCAGCCTTTGACTTGGCTCTGCTTCCTGTGCCCACTTGCAGAGCCAATATTTTTCAGTTTAAATGTAGGCAACTGCAGTGGAGCAAGATCTGGTACATCCTCCTCCTCCAAGTATATTCGAAGATCAGCCACTTAAAATTGTCAGGACTGTCCCTTTAATGGTTGTGTTTGTTTTTGTTAGCTGCCTTCATGTCATCCTCGACTCTTTACAATCCTGTGAATGACACATCTCAAAGCCCCCTTATCCTCTAACTCTCTGCTCAGGGTCCTGTAGGCCCTGACTGAGTCTATCCATCTGGCACATGGGCTTCCTCTCTTCCTACTGCCCTCCATCTTCCCCAGCATCATTGTTTTTTCTAATGAGTTTTGCCTTCTCATGATGTGGCTGAAGTATGACAGCTTCAGTTTTGTCATCTTAGCTTCCAGGGAGATTTCAAGCTTGATCTGTTCTAGGACCCAATTGTTTGTCCCTTTTGACCATCCATGATATCCTCAGCACCCTTCTCCAGCACCACATCTCAAATGAATTAATTTTCTTCCCTCTCTGCTTTCTTCACTGTCCTGCTCTCAACTCCATACAGGGTGAAGGGGAATACAATGGCTTGGATGATTCTGTCATTTGTGTTCAGCTGTGTAATTTTGTCTAGTTCTTTCATAGCTGCCTTCCCAGTCCTGGTCTTCTTCTGTTCTCTTGACTGCAGTCTCTGTTCTCATCAATGTATGATCCAAGGTATGGGAAATCTTTAACTATATCAATTTCCTCATTGCCTGGGTTGAATTTATGTAAACCCTTTATGTTTGTTATTTTTGTTTTCTTAGAAGAGGGGATTTCAGCAGGTGTTGCTTGTCATGAAGCATCTGCTGAAATGCCCACATCCGACCGGCAGCGGCGCAGAGGAGAGCCAGGGAGACCCAGAGCCAGCCCCAAAACACCTGGGCCCTCGGAGGTGCGGCGGCGGAAGAGGCGCGGGTGAGGCCACAAAGCCTCCCCCAGCACACCATCCCTCACTGGCAGCGGCGCAAAGGAGAGCCAGGGAAACCCAGAGCCAGCCCCAAAACACCTGGGCCCTCGGAGGCGCAGTGGCGGAAGAGGCATGGGTGAGGCCATAAAGCCTCTCCCAGCACACCATCCCTCACCGGCAGCGGTGCGGAGGAGAGCCAGGGAGACCCAGAGCCAGCCCCAAAACACCTGGGCCCTCGGAGGCGCAGTGGCGGAAGAGGCGCGGGTGAGGCCACAAAGCCTCCCCCAGCATACCATCCCTCACCAGCAGCGGCGCGGAGGAGTACTTGGGCAACTCTCGGACCCTTTTTTTCTCCTACACGGCACAGCGGATAGGGAAGAAAGGGGTCCATGGACCATCAGTCTCCGGTGGTGCAGCGGAAGAGGCACGGGAGGGCATAAAAACTCTCCCGCTTTACCATCCCTCACCAGCCGCGTAGAGGACAGCATCTGGGGCAGGGCCTGAATTAGCCCCACGGAACATCATCTCCAGGAGGCTTTCCGGCAAGAGGGAAAGCGGGCACATGGTGAAGTGAACCTGATGGTACACTAGCCTTCTCACAGTGACGAGTTGGACTCTTTACAAGAGTCTGGGTTACAGCTCCAGAAAGGGGGGTAATTGTGGGGACTCGTGGGGGGCCAATTGCTTCCTTCTATACATAGGACCACCCAAGGGAGGTCTGGATTGGGAAGGGGGGAAAGGTCGCAGAGTAGCCAGAGTCACTGTAGAGAGCTTAGGGCAACAGTCCGCAAATTTCCCAGTCTTAGCATCACCAGAGATTTTGAAAGAGAAAAAAAAAATCATTAACAATTGCATGACATTTAACCCGGACGGTCGATTACTCTTCTAAGTGCAAGTGGAGAGTTAAGGTGAGAGAAGAATTGTTGGTTATAAAGAAGGACTGCGGAAAATATTATTTAAAAAAAAAATTATCAGGGAATTTAAGGGAAAGTGAAAACCAGATTGGAAAGAAGTAGTTTAATCTTAGAAAATACTGATTTAAGTTTGAAATTGTTAATGGTGGATGTCCTCGCATTCTGACTAAGATTGGTAGACTTTGTAGAATTGTGTTTTTTTGGGGGGGGGATTTAGTTACAAATCAGAAAAGCCAAATAAGATTAAAGTAAGGGTATAAACTGATGGCATCAGGAACAAGATCTGAGACACAAACACAAACAATCCCACAAACAAGAACTTTCTCTAATTCCAATTCGAGAAGAGGATCTTTAGAAATGTCAAATAAACAAACAGATATAAGCATGACAATATTGAGAGAATTAAGAGAATTTAAAAGTCAAAGTAGACAAGAATTAAAAGAGACAAGAGAAGAAATTAGAACAGATATGCATAGGGAAATTGAAGGTCTCTCTAAGAAAATTGATAACGTCTCAAAAGAACTAATTGAAATAAGGGCAGAGGTGGAGGAGGTAACAGAAAAGACCAAGGAATTGGATAGGAGAACTGTGAAAATGAATAAAGAGAAGGAACAGGACAGACAAAATATTCTTTTGTAAGTACAGGGAAAGGTGTGCAAAAATTAGAGGATTTCCAGAAAAGGAAAACGAACAATTGCTAGATAGCCTGGTTCCAGAATTTGCAAAATATTTAGATATATCCGAAGAATCATTGGATTTACAAATTGAAAAGATATTTAGGATTAATTCTACTTTTGCTAAGGAAAGAAATTTACCAAGAGATGTGGCAATTTGTTTTACAAACTTGGGAATCAGAGAAAAACTATGTCGATTGAATTATGAGGAGAGAATGGTGATAGAGGGTAAGGAAATTGAGATATTTAGGGATATACCAGCTTATGTTTTGAGGAAAAGACAGGATTACAGATTCTTGACCCAATTGTTGCAAAGATACGAAATCAGATATTGGTGGGAAAAAGTGGAAGGTGTTATGGTAACATACAGACATAAAAGATATAAAATACACACTATTGAGAGGGCAAAGGCATTCTACAGAAAATTAAAAGCTCAGATGAGAAAAGAACATGAGGGAGATTCCAAGAAAGATGAAGGAGGGGGAGAAGGAGAACCTTTGACGGGTGATGGTAATGGCAGTGGCATTGATTTAACAGAACAAGGGGGTGCAGGAGAGGAAGGGAACCCCCAAGACACAGATCTTTTAAATTTATCGAGAGAAGGAGAGGAAGGATTTGAAACAGAGGAAATATAAACATAGAATAAAGAAAATATTTATAAATTAATACAGATAAATAACAACAATAACAATAAGGATGAAAGGGATAAAAATAGGATCCCTAAATGTAAGAGGACTAAACAAAAATTACAAAAGGAGAGAAGTGTTTCATTATTTAGGAAAAAAGTCAGTTGGATATAGTTTGTATTCAAGAGACAAAAATTAGACACAATGAAATAAAATATTTAAGAAATCCAAAATTGGGAAGCTTTTTTTGTTCTGTGGATGAAAAAAAAAGGAGGAGAGGGGTGGCAATTTATGTTAGCAGAAGGTTCGATGCAGTAGAAATCTACAAAGACAAGGAAGGCAGATGTATAGTAATAGAAGTTGACACTGGAACTGAAAAGTTAGAAATAGTTAATGTATATGCACCATTGGAAAATAAAAGTTCCTTCTTTAAATAATTGAACAATGACCTATTAAAATGTAAGAATAATAAAATGATAATTGCTGGAGATTTTAATGGCGTGTTGAAACCAAAACAGGACAGAGAATCAAAGAAGAAAATCAAAAATAATCAAGGGAAGCTCCCAAGTACATGTTTTGATATGATAGAAGAACTTGATTTGGTAGATACATGGACATATGGGGGAAAAAAGGGCTTTACATTTTTTTCAGGTACTCATAATTAATCATCAAGAATAGATCTATTTTTAGTGTCTAAAGATTTGATCTCAAGAATAAAAAGAATGGAAATAGCTCCCAGAGTGGTCTTAGATCATAATCAAATAGAGATATTATTAGAAACTCAACAGAAGAAAAAAGAATGGGCTTGGAGACTAAACGACACGCTAATTAAGGATGATAAATTTAACGAAATTTTGAAAAAGGAAATGGCATAATTTTAAGGAAAATAGGTCTAAAGAATTCAAAAGTAAAACAGTCTGGGATACCTTCAAGGTAGTAATACAGGGATTGTTAATAAAAAGAGGAGCAGAAATAAAAAGACACAAACAAGAGGAAGAAAGACGGAACAGACAAACATTGAAAGAATTAAAGGAAATAGTAAATGACATGAACAATGAAAAAGCAAAAATATATATATTTTTTTCAAACCAAAAATTCAACAGAAAAACATGGAAGAACTAGCTAGTAAATTAAAAACTGTAAGACAAAATTATTTTGAAGGAGCTAACAAAACGGGCCGTTGGTTGGCATATAGATTAAAGAAAGAGAGAGATAAGAAAAGAATAAGTAAAATTAAAGTGGGAGAAAAAATAATTACGAATTATGAGGAAATCAAAAAGGCCTTCCACGAATATTACAGTAAACTGTGTAAAGAACATATCAAAGAAGACAATACAGAAATTAAAATAAGAGAGTATCTGAAAAAAAAGAACGTAGTTAAATTTACGAAAGAACAAATGGAAAAATTAGAGGAGCCAATACAGGAAGATGAAATAGCATACGCAATAAAAACATTGAAGACTGGTAAGACCCCTGGCCCTGATGGTTATACCCCTTTATTTTATAAAGTTTTTGAAAAAGAGATTATAAAAGAGCTATGCCAAATATTCAATAAGATTACGATGGAAGGAATACCAAACTCATGGCATATGGCAAATCTCATACCAAAAGAAGGGAAAGACCATACAAGTATGACTAACTATAGACCTATAGCCCTATTGAATATTGATTATAAGATCTATACTGGAATAATAGCTAAAAGATTGAAGGAAGTTTTGGTTGAGATTATTAAGGATGATCAGAATGGTTTCCTCCCTGGCAGGCAGTTAAGACATAATACCAGAGTGATATTGAATATTATGGAATATTATACTATACATAATGAAAAAGAAATGGCCCTGTTATTCGTTGACACTGAAAAGGCCTTCGATAGCATGAGATGGAAATGTATGATACAAGTGTTGGAATTTATAGGAATGGGTGTAAAATGTTTATCAAGTATCAAACAGCTGTATGCTAATCAGAAAGTGCAAATAATAATAAATGGACAAAAGACGAATGAGATCCCGGTAGAGAAGGGAAATAAACAGGGGTGTCCCCTATCCCCATTATTATTTATACTTATATTGGAAGTTTTGAGTAATGCCATTAGAGACAATGTGAAAATTAGGCGTACTAGAGAGAAGGGACACGAATATAAGATCTGTGCCTACGCAGATGACTTGGTAATAATTTTGGAAGACCCACTGAAAAGTATAGAATTTGTTATGAAGGAGTTAAAAGAATTTGGAATATTTTCTGGAATCAAGATGAATAAAGAAAAAACAATGATAATGAAAAACATGAAAGGGAAAAGCGAAAAAGAGTTAGAAAGGAGATCTGGAATTAAAATTGTAAAAAAAGTAAGGTATTTGAGCATTTGGATTTCAAATAAGAATATTGAATTATATGAAAACAATTATAAAATGGTTTGGACTCAGATAATGAAGGATCTACAGAGGTGGGATAGGCTGGACATTTCTTGGCTAGGAAGAGTGGCAACGGTGAAGATGAATATACTTCTGAGACTGATGTTTCTGTTCCAAAATCTACCCATCATCACAAAGGGAAGTGTTTATAGAGTGGCAAAAGGAAATAGATAAATTTTTGTGGAAAGGTAAAAGGGCTAGAATTAAAAAGCAGATATTAAAAAAAAGAATTTGAAAAAGGAGGATGGTGGACTTTAAAAATGATTATTGGGCTTGTGGATTGATATGGATCCAAGATTGGATTAAGGCACATAACCAAGATTGTTAAGTATAGAATCAAGCATGATAGTTGGATGGCACGCCTATTGTGGTATAAAGCACCAAGTGAATAATGACTTTGTAAATCATGCCATCCGCAAACCTTTGTTAAATCTGGAATAACATAAGGAAAATATACTATCAAAAATACCATCTTGGGGTCAACTCAAGAGCCTTCTTCAGTAGATGGGATAGAACCAAGAATGGATAAGATATAAAGATCTGTTAAAAATAAATATGTACGGTGAGACAGAGATAAATCTAGGAAGAACTGGAAAAGGATGGGACGAGATACAGTGGTTTGGATACCTACAAATAAGATCAAATTTTAAACAGGATATGGCTAAAGAAGGGTTTCAAAGGGAAGAAAATGAATTTGACAAAACAATCTGGGCCCAAGAGAAAGGCAAGATATCAAAAATATATAAAATGCTTCTGAGTCGTGAACTAGAAAGTGAAACTGTGACACATAATATGATAAAATGGGCGCAGGAATTTGGGCTACAATTACAATGGAAAATTGGGAAAATCTTGGAGGAAGACATGTAAATTTACTGATCCCCAAGACTTGAAGGAAAACTATATTAAGGTTATAATAGGTGGTATTATACACCAGTAAGAAATAGCAAAATGTCCAATCAAATAGTGATAGGTGTTGGAGGTGTACAAATGAAAAAGGCTCCTACCTACATATGTGGTGGGTTGTGGAAAAATAAGAGGTGCTGGGAAAGAATACACAATGGTAATACAAAAAAATACTTAATGTAAGATTCCCTATGACACCCGAATGTATTTGCTTAATATACCACCTTTTAGGAAAGAAAGAGGAAAACTTATTGAGGTTTGTGATGTTATTTTATAACTGCTTCAAGAATCCTGATAGCAAAATATTGGAAAAATAAGAAGGCACCAAATGTAGAAGAATTGCTTCAGAAGGCATTAGATCTAAAGAAATGGACAAGTTGACAATGTTATAAGAGGTAAAAAGAAAAAATGAGAATTGGAATTTAATAGAAAATATGTGAAGAGGCATTGGAAAATATAGAAGTTGGGGGGGAAAGAATATATATAATATATATATATATATATATATATATCTATATATATATATGAGAACGCACCTTGATTATCTGTAGATGAGAAGTAGGAAGAGTAAGAATTGTGTAAATTAATGAGATGTGGTAAGGGGGTTCTGTAGAATAAAAAGTTGATGTAATATTGGGGCAAGGGAGATGTTTTCGACACCTATATGTTTTGCATTTGTGATGAACACATAGAATAAGATGCACTTTGTGACTATACATCTGTCAGTTGATTGTATTGTCGAGAGTTTTTAATAAATAAATACATTTAAAAAAAAAAAAAATGCCCACATCCATACAAACACTATTTCACCCAGTAAGCCTGATTGAACTGCACAGGGACAGAGAGGTTTAGGCCAGCAGAATGGAGAACTTTGGAGATCTTGATGTTGCTAAATCTAGACTAATTATTGAAATACACACCCTGATCTGTGGTCTGAACAGGCTGGGGGTGTCTCATTGTCACCATGCCATTTCAAGATGAGAAAGCCCCCTTTGTTTGGAGGATGGGTTACCCCCTGGGAATATCTGAATGAAATGTATAAATCTTGGAAAACCACCAAGGATGCCAAGTAATATACCGGTACTGCGGCATTTCTTTAATGGAGACACCATTAATGAAGGATTTCTTGGCTGGTGACTACATTCATCCTTAATGATTCGGTGCCTTCTAAAATGGGGACCTCTCTTTTATATGTAGGCTGGGCAGGTGTTACTTTCCTTTTGAAATCCTAATGAGAAATTGTCAGCCCATATTAGACATTTAAAAGTCCTTTCATTCATTTAAATATCAGTTATGGTTTCATATGGAAAATATAAGTAAAATGAGGGGAAATGCTTTTTAAAAGATAATAATATATAATAAATAATAATAATATAATAATAATAATAGGTTTTATTTATATACCGCCCAATCACTGGAATCCGAGCGGTTTTACAATAGAGGGTAAACAGACGTTCCCTGCCCACAGGCTTACAATCAAAAAGACACGAACACAAAAGGAGAAGGGAATGGTGAGGGGGGGAGGGAATCAGGTCCAGCATTCTTCTCTCCCTCTGAGGGCCTGGACCAAGGAGATGGACCAGAGGGGAGGGGCTCTTCTTCTTGGTCAGGGACAGCCCCTGATGGTAACTGGGCCAGCCTCTCTTCCCCTCAGAGGCTGAAAGATGACAGTTAGGGAGGGAGGAGCTCTGTCTTCAGGCTAGCCCCTGATGTATCTGGGCCAGCCTTCTCTCTCCTCAGAGGCCGAAAGATGACAGTTAGGGGAGGGAGAGCGTCTTTTTCAGGCTAGCCCCTGATGGTGCTGGGCCAGCCTTCTCTCTCCCTCAGAGGCTGAAAGATGGACAGTTAGGGAGAGAGGAGCCTCTTTCTTCAGGCTAGCCCCTGATGGTACTGGGCCAGCCTTCTCTCCCCCTCAGAGGCCAAAGATGACAGTTAGGGAGGGGGAGCCTCTTTCTTCAGGCTAGCCCCTGATGGTCTGGGCCAGCCTTCTCTCTCCCTCAGAGGCCGAAAGATGACAGTTAGGGAGGGAGGAGCCTCTTTCTTCAGGTCTAGCCCCGATGTGTGCTGGGCCAGCCTTCTCTCTCCCTCAAGGCCGAAAGATGACAGTTTAGGGAGGGAGGAGCCTCTTCTTCAGCTAGCCCCTGATGGTGCTGGGCCAGCCTTCTCTCTCCCTCAGAGGCCGAAAGATAACAGGGGAGAGGAGCCTCTTTCTTCAGGCTAGCCCCTGATGGTACTGGGCCAGCCTTCTCTCCCCCTCAGAGGCCGAAAAGATGACATTAGGGAGGGAGGAGCCTCCTTCTTCAGGCTAGCCGCTGATGGTACTGGGCCAGCCTAGAACCTAGGCCTAGAGCTACTCATTTCATTTTCCTCTTCTCTCCCTTTGAAGAGCCAAAGCAGCTTAGGAAAGTACAGTCTGTTTCACTTTCTACAACAGTCACAACCTTTCTATCTCAGTTTCTCTCTGGCATTTCTTCATTGGTTTATAATCTTTTTCCCCCCAGTCTGTAAGAACATTTTTATGTGCAATTTCAAACATTTTTGCCAAGGAACTTTTCTTAACATATGATTTCATTTACACTGCTCCCCCTCATATGTGCATGATTTGATCATAGAAATGCACTGTACATTTTGGAGATAACCAAAGCAATTTGCATTCTGGCTCTCAGGTGGCCTCCCATCCTGGCAAGTTACAGGAATTTGTACAGGTGGATGTCATCCCCCAGGCAAAGAAAGGGAATAGGAATGTATAATACAACCCTTGATGATTTGGAGACAGTGTGGAGCTGCCTGGGTTTGGCAGGCCAGATATAAATACCAGGACTGTGGCTTTCTGTCCTCAAAGCATTTCCCCTACAACTGGAGAATGCAAAATGTATTAGAAAAGAAGCATAGTAAAACCAGTAGGTTTTTGACTGTATATTTGGGAAACTGCTGGAACAGGGGACTGCCTCCTCATAACCCCCCCCCCCAAAGCCAAGTATCGTTTGTTATTATGCACCTTCAAGTCCTTCCAAACTTATGACAACCCATGGCATTTTTGGGGGGCAAGATATGGTCAGAGGAGGTTTGCCCCGAACATGTGAGCAACGTCTTTTATGTTGTAGGTATTAAATAATACTAGATGAAGACTTGTTTAAGAGCAGTGCACTGGGTTTACTGGTTTGGAGGAAAAAGCTCCTTCGGGCACTAAGTTTCTGTAAGACCATATAGACTGAAGGTTTTTAAAATGGACAACTAACCAGAGTAAGTAAGAATGAGGTGGAGGGAAGAAATCAAGACAAGGACAAACTGATGCAGAAAAAATATTTCTTTATTTAAAAGACAGAAAAAGATAGCTGCAGAGACCAACAGAACAGTCTATATTCAGTGCAAGCTGTTTCTGAAAGTAAAAGAAGGGGGAAATTTCTTGAGAATTAATATCCCTACTTGTAACCAATCTGAGGGGTCTAGAGGGTTGTACCTAATTTTAAAGGACTACAGAGTAAAATACATGCACAGATTTTTTTTCACTCTCCAGCATGAAGTATGTATGACTGAAGATCAGAGCAGCAGAAGACATGGAAGCAGGTCTTAGAGAGAAATGGGCTAAAAAGACCAGTGTTTAATTCTGCCCTTGTGACATAGTGGGGATGTGGCGTCTGAATGCCACATGCCCCGATGCCACCCCAACGCTGTTGTCACGCCACACACCCGACCTCACAACAGGAGACATCAGTGCTCCTTTGGTGCAGCGTTTAGACAAGGTGTGCCAAAGGAGTGCCAAAAAGCCACTGCTGTGGCTGCAAGGGCACCCTTTTGCCAGCACTAAAAGGAGCTGCATTTTAGGTGTATGGTTGCCACGGCCCCGATCCAGCTCTGAAAGGGGCGGTGCAGAGCTGTTCCTTTGTGGAGGTCTGTAGAACCCCAAAGTGTCTCTCTCTGTGTATTTAACTTCTTCCTAACTTGGGGGCTGTCCCTAAAATGAAAGAAACACATCTCGGTAGGGCAAAACATGTTGTTATGTGGAGGGTTAAAAAACCAAAACACATGCTTAAAACAATGAGTGAAAAGCTTGTTGTTATTAACTGTCTTCAAGTCAATTCTGACTCATGGTGATTTTGTGGATGAGACATCTTCAAGACCCCTTATCCTCCACTGCTCTGCTTAGGTCTTGTAGATGTCAGAATCCACCTTCAGTTAGGTGTTCAGGGTGTCTTCTGCCAGATAGATAGATGGGTAGATAGATGGTTAAATAGATGGATAGATAGATGGTTAAAGGGAGGGATAGATAAATGGATAGATAGATGGGTAAATAGGGTGTCTTCTGCTAGATAGATAGATAGAGAGAGAGAGAGAGAGAGATAAATAGATAGATAGAGAGATGGATAGATAAACCGACAGACAGTCAGACAAGCAGACAGATAGATGGATAGAAGAATAGACAGATGAATAGATAGATAGATAGATACATCACCAAACAGGCAGCAACATTGGAACGAGGGGGGAAAGGTTCCATGGGGAACGAGCCGGATGGTCACGTAGGACATGGCAGCAGGTAATTTATGAGGGGCTATTGAGAATCTGAACCCAATCCGGTATACAGCCTTAGATCTCGGCGCCATAGGAAAGCCAGGAACCAAATGGTCAAAACCTCCCTCCTTACTTTTACAGATCAAAGAAAGGGGTTTTACATCAAAGGGAAAGGTGCTGGGAAACAACTCATTGGGAGGGGCTGGAGGGAAGCTTAAGGTTCTGATTCCATTCTGGGTCTTCAGTTTTGGCAAAGACGTGGCAAGAATACTTTGTTCCAGTTCTATCAATAAATTTTCTGTTTCACCTGAAGTTTGTTGTGGATCTTTGGCCAGAGTATTTCCAGAGTCTCACAGTAGATTCATGCCAGTGATCTTTCTCTCATTCAGTTTAGCCATGTGGCATGCAGTCTTCCTCTCTTTCAATGACCGTCAACCTTTTCTAAGCAATCATGCCTTCTCATGATGAAGCCAAAGTACAACATCCTCAATTTGATCATCTTGGCTTCCAGGGAGATATCAGGCTTGATCTGTTCAAGAATCCATTTGTTTGTCTTTTTTGGCTGTCCATAGTATTCTCAGCACTCTTCTCCAGCACCGTAGATCAAATACGTTGATTTTCTTTCTGTCCACTTTCTTCACTGTCCAGGTCTCAAACCCATGCATGGCCATGGGGAATGCAGTGGACCTGGTGATTCTAACTTTAGTGCTCAGTTGTATATCTTTACTCTTTAGGATCTTTTCTTGTTGTGTCATTGCTGCCCTTCCAATTCTTAGTCTTATTTCTTGACTGCACTCTCCGTTCAGATCAACGTTTGATCCCAGGTATGGGAAAACTTTTACTATTTCGATTTCCTTGTTGTCGTTCCTCTGCAAAAGGGCAGACGTGAATGTGCCCTCTGACCACTGATAATGACTCTTAGATGGTCTGGGAAATAGAGAATGGAGCTATATATGTGAGACAAAACCAATTAACACTCTGTCTGTCTATCTATCTATCTATCTATCTATCTATCTATCTATCTATCTATCTATCATCTATCTATCTAATTTGCCTCCTTTCAAATCCGGATAGGGTTGCCCAACATCTCTGAAAGCGGCACAGTGGGAAGTGTATCTGTCTGAGCTAGTTTGGCTGGTTTTTGTTCAGTGGAAGTAGACAAGATGGTTAAGCACTGATTGCTGTCATCAGTGAAACAATTTCCTTGTCAGTGGGAGGCAGATAGAGAAATGAAGCTTGACTTCTCCAAGGGATCCAGGCTTTCTAGCCCTACCCTTGCAGACTCTGGCAAGAAGAATTTTGCTGCCTTATGCACCAAAGTCTAAAATTCATATTTATTGAGCATAACCCATAACAGACTTGCTATCCTTTCCCTAAACTCTTACTTTTTCAGTTAATACACTATTCAGTATTCTGTACTCTAGACCAACTCAGTACTCTTGGCTGGTCTAGGTGAAAAAATTCCACCAGAACTAGCAGGGGAGGTAGTACTGCAGAGTAAAGGAAAGAAACAAGTTGTCTGAAGGTCAAATCAGACTTTAAGGGGAATGATATATTCTTTATGAATTATCTGTTTGTCTTCCCACAACAGGATTTTTTCAAATACATGCACCAGCAATTAGACTTGCAGCACAAGGACTGCTTACTTTCTAAAGCATGCAAAATGCAAGATATGTAGGTGAAGAAAATCACCTATTGTGAGAAACAGAAGACATTCACCACTTAGTGAAACATATTTTCTTTTTAAAAAGTGATAAACATATTGTCAAATTTGTCCCTGAGACTCTAACAATGGGCTTGTAAGAAACCTTTCCCCTCCCAACTGGTCAGAACTTAACATCCAGTTCTTTATAATGTGGCTATATTCTCAGTTGTAGCAAATTCTGAATTACTGCCTGCTGTCCAGAGCTACTGCTTAATAGTGATGTATTCAGGGCTTTTACTCCAAGTGTCAAGTCTCAAGTTCTTGCAAGATACTTTCACGTCTCAAGTCAAGTCTTACATCTGGGAGCCAACTTTCAGTGGAAAAAAAGAGGTGGTGTGTATGTGTGTGAGGAGTTTCAATAACTTGAAAATCAAGAAGATATGCCAAAATTAGGTTAAAAAATTTAAATTATACCCAGAACCTTGATATTTGATGCATGGTCTGTTCTTTCAACCACATGTCAAATTAGTGGGTTCCAGTTATAATTTAAAAGAGTTGAAAGAGTGGATTAATATTATACCTGTATTGTATGAGGCGAGTTGGTGTTGTGCAAATGCTTGGAGGGACGGGTTTACTTCCTGAGAGCTGTGGCTGCTAAGGGATGCAACTTGATGGTACAGAAAGCTGTGTTTGTATCTTGACGGCCAACCTTGCCACTGGGAGCAAAATCTATGGCATCATTTACTTTGACCGGGCAAGACTCGCCCCCAAGAGTGTGGTGCATGTTTTTCAGAGGAGAACAGCAACTGCTTTAGACAGCAGCCCTGTGCTCTTGGGGTGAGTCTTGCCTATTGCTCCTAAGAAAAGCTTTTCAAGGATCTTTCTGCCTCAAGCCTCTGAAAAATGCACCCCATGATTTGCAGCTGAGTCTTTCCTGCTTCTCGGTATAAATGATGCTGTGGACTTTCCTAACATATTCTTGGGTTGGGATGCTGGGAGGGCATTTTATAATCACAACAAAAGGTTTTTTTTGCATTTTGTAAATGCCAAAATGCATTAGCAAGCTTTTTTTTTTAAAAAAAACCTAGCTACCACTTTTCAACCAATTCCACTTTCTGACAGGACCCCCAGTCCCAAACATGTCAGATAAGCAGAGACTATATGACAAACATCAATCACTTCCATCACATGATTAGTAATCAAAAAGCAAGGAGATGGAAGCATTGTTCAAAGGAGGAAAACCATTT
>NC_056523.1:222329375-222442420 GCF_019175285.1 Sceloporus undulatus
TTTCCTCCCTGGTTCCAGGTCCCTCCCAAAAAAAAACGCCCATGGGCCATGGGGAATGCAGTGGACCTGGTGTGGTGATTCTAACTTAGGCTCAGTTGCTCAGTTGATATTCTTTACTCTTTAGGCTCTTTTCTTGTTGTGTCATTCCTGCCCTTCCAATTCTTAGCATTATTTCTTGACTGCATTCTCCCGTTTCCGATACAACGCTTGATTTCCCCGGTATGGAAAATCTTTTTACTATTTCGATTTCCTTGTTGTCGTACCTCTGGCAAAAGGGCAGACGTGCATGTGCCCTCTGACCACTGATAATGACTCTTAGATGGTCTGGGAAAATAGAAGAATGGAGCATCTATGTGAGACCAAAAACCAATTAACACTCTATCATTTAGTTTTTTCTATTCTATTTGCTGTTTTATTATTTCTTATTTTTCTTTTATGTCATTTCTTCTATCTATCTATCTATCTATCTATCTATCTATCTATCTATCTATCTATCTATCACCTATCTATCTAATTTTGCCTCCTTTCAAATCCGGATAGGGTTGCCCAACATCTCTCTGAAGTGCACAGTGGGCAGTGTATCTGTCTGAGCTAGTTTGGCTTGGTTTTTTTCAGTGGACGTAGGACTAAGATGGTTCCCCTGATTCTGCTGTCACAGTGAAACAATTTCCTTGTCAGTGGAGGCAGATGGCAGATCGAGAACTGGAAAGCTTGGACTTCTCCAAGGGATCCAGGCTTGCTAGCCCCGACCTGCAGAACCTGGCAACGAAGAAATTTGCCCCTGCCTTATGGCAACCAACGTCTAAAATTCCTATTTATTGAGGCATACCCCATAAAAACACGACGTGTCTATCCTTTCCCTAAACTCTTACCTTTTTCAGTTAATACACTCTCAAGTATTCTGTACTCTAGACCCAACTCAGTCCTGCTGGCGGTCCAGGTTGAAAAAAATTCCCACCAGAACTAGCAGGGAGTGCGGCGTTAGTTACTGCAGAGGTAAAGGAAAGAAACAAGTGGTCTGAAGGTCAAATCAGACTTTAAGGGGGAATGAGATATTCTTATGAATCTCTGTTTGTCTTCCCCCAACAGGATTTTTTCCGAGATACAGCACCACCAGCAATTAGACTTGCAGCCACAAGGACTGCTTACTCTAACGGCATCGCAAAAATGGCCAGATCTGTAGGGAAGAAAATCAACCTATTGTGAGAAACGAAAGACACACCCACTTAGTGAATGAACATATTTCTTCTAAAAAAGTGATAACCATCTGTTCAAATTGTCCCTGAGACTCTAAACAATGGGCTTGTACAGGAAACCTTTCCCCTCCCAACTGGTCAGAACTTAACATCCAGTTCTTATAATGATGGCTCTATTCTCAGTTGTGAGAAATATCGAATTACTGCCCTGCTGTCCCGAGCTACTGGGCTTAATTCGTGATGTATTCAGGGCTTTACTCCAAGTTGTCCAGGTCTCAAGTTCTTGGCAAATACTTTCCACGTCTCAAGTCCAGTCTTACATCTGGGAGCCAACACTTTCAGTGGAAAAAAAAAGAGGTGGAGTGTCTGTGTGTGAGGCGTTTCCAATAAACTAGACAATCAAGAAGCATCGCCAAAAATTAGGTTAAAACATTTAAAATTATCCCCAGAACATCTTGATATTTGCTGCTATGGTCTGTTTCTTTCAACCACGTGTCCCTAATAGTGGGTTCCCATTATAATTTTCAAAAGAGTGAAAGAGTGGATTTAATATTATACCTTTACAGTGGTTCCCCCGGGTTACGGATTAATTCGTTCTTCCGCGGTTAATTTACGTAACCCGAAATAACCTTCGAAGCCGACCTTCCCATAGGCCGCTAATGGAAAAAATAGCTCTTCTGCTGCCTCCGGTGCGGAAAAGCACAGGAAATACGCCGCGGTTTTCGTAACCCGAAGAACCCTTCGTAAGCCGAAGCAAGCACATAAATCCCTATGGGCTTTTTTCGATCCCAGAAAAATTTCGTAACCCGGCGCATTCGTTTATCCCGGGCCGGTACACTCCACCTGTATTGTAGTTTATGAGGCCGAGTTGGTGTTTGCAAATGCTTGGAGGGAGGGCGTTTACTTCCTGAGAGCTGTGGCTGCTAAGGGTAATGCAACTTGATGGTACAGAAAGCTGTGTTTGTCTCTTGACGGCGGGGCCAACCCTGCCACTGGGAGCAAAAATCCTATGGACTCATTTACCTTTGAACCGGGCCAAGACTGCCCCCCCAAGAGTGTGGTGCATGTTTCAGGAGGAGAACAGCAACTGCTTTAGGGCAGCATCCCATTGTGCTCTGGGGGAGTCTTGACCTAATGCTCCTAAAGAAAGCTTTCAAGGTCTTTCTGCTCAAGCCTCTGTGAAAAATGCCACCCCAATTGATTTGCTGACTGTGCGTCTTTCTTGTCTTCTCGGGTATTTACATGACTGTGGACTTCCTCACTATTATCTGTGCTTGGTGCTGGGAGGGGCATTTATAATCCACACAAAAGGTTTTTTTGCATTTGTACATGCCAAATGGCATTAGCAGCTTTTAAAAAAAAAACCTGCTACCACTTTTCAACAATTCCACTTTCTGACAGGACCCCCAGTCCCAAACCTGTCAATAAGCAGGACTATATGACAAACGTCAATCACTTCCATCACATGTTAGTAATCAAAACACAGAGATGGAAGCAAGCATTGTTCAAAAGGAAGGAAAACCACTGTTCTGTAATGTTTCTGGATGAATGTGAACCAAGAACAGCAGGTTAGTCACTAAAAATATACAAGCTGCGAGTCGAGTGAAGTCACTTATTGGGAAGTTGAGTCCAAGTTGAGTCATTGAAGCAACCTGAGTCTGACTTGAGTCTGAGGCCTGAAACAGATGGGCCAAAAGCACTGTGTCGGTGCTGAAATTAGGGTTCCAGAGCATGCAGCAATCACACACTCTGGAACCCTAATATGTATGGACGGCACCATATTTACATGGTGCTGTCCATACATGGCATGCATGCACAACACAAGCACGGTGCCGTGTTCACACCTCTGGGCACTACGCTTGCGTTGTGGATGTGTCACAGTGCATCAATGGCGCACTGATGATGTCCTCTCTGTGTGCCCAAGCGGGTTCTTTTCGAAGTGGAGGGAGCCCGAACGGTTTGGTTGCTGTGGGCTCCCTCTGGAAGGAAAATGGGCAGCTCCAAACCACCCCTTTGGGGCGATCTGTTGAGCCCCTGAGTCAGTTGACTCGAGCCTATCTCATTGCAACTTAGGGCCCAAACAGACAGGCCAAAATAAAGCTGCTTCGGGTCACTTTGGATGTATGCTATTTAAATGCTGCATGAGTCCTAAGAGACTGGAAGCTGCGTCAAAGCCACGCTGCAGTCCTAAGGACTAGAGCGCAGCTTTGATGCAGTTTCTGGCCTCTTCAGATGCGTGTGTCATTTAAACTACATACCTCCAAAGTGACCTGAAGCAGCTTTATTTTGGCCTGTCTGTTTGGGCCCTTAGTTTTCAATGCTAAGGTGAATTTGCAATTAGTGATAGATTGCAGAACTGTTTGTTTTTCAGTTTGTGCAAAGAAGAACCCCAGTGAAGTGGAAGTTACAGGTCCCTCAGTGAAATACATAGGACTGAAAGACTCTGTCATCCCTTCTCATTGACAAGGACAGAGATTACAACCTAGAAGGAAAACAGACTGCCCCTTTGAGCCAGCTTTAGGGTGGCATGAGAGCATGCTGTTTGCACGCTGCACGCTCTGACACTACCCCAAAGCTGGCATCATGCCACCTGACTGACCACGCGTGCTCCAGCTTTGTGGTGCTCCAGCCGCATAGCATTTACATGCTGCATGCCGCAGGAGCACCACAAAGCTGCAGTGCCTTCAGAAAAGCTGTCTTTTTGCTTGCTCAAAAAGGAGCGGCATTTTGCTGCCTCTTTTTGGGTCAGCAAAAAGCCAGATCAGGGCCACATCGTGTGTTTGCCGCCGCCCCGATCCAGCTTTCTCAGGAGCAGTTTGAAGTCTCCCTTCAGGGCAGTCTGTTTTGACCCATAGTAATTGTAGGAATTTGTTTCTTCTGTTGCTTACGTTACTCATCTGAACTACAACCCTTCCCACTCAGTAATTGTGTGATACAGTAATTGTGTTTTAAACAATAACACAAGGACAGGTGGGAGGGGCTGTAGTTCAGATGTTCAGTCATTTTCAACAACAATAATAATCACTACCACCACAACAAAAACATACAAACTGATAATGTGCAGAAGGAAGGATTTATTTTAAATAAAATACTTGCGCTTTCATTTTGTGCAACAATAACGACAAACAACACATTGATATCTTTTTGAAACAGTGAACAACTTCTTAAAGATTCTTCAAAGTGATTTTGAGGTCACAAGTTGATAACAGTTTTTGATATAAAATTTAAAAAGAGTGCTTAAGACAATTGCCTTTTGATCCAGTCGTTGCCAACTGTCAGATTCTTCTGTTGTGTACACAGGTTACCACATCAGCATATAGCTCAAGTAATTTAATTGGAATCATTTCACAACACTAATGAACAGTGCAGAAGAGAAATGGACCAAGAAAGTTTTGATCAGCAGAGAAACACCTTTTCACCCACTGCGTATCACCCTTGCGAGGTGTTGTAGCAAAGCTACTGATTTTCCTAAACAAAACATGTTCTTATATCTCTTTGGTATCAGTTATAAGAAATTAAGCTTTCATAGTCTGTCTGTATAGGACACTGAAAATTTCACTTATCTTCAAAAAAGGCATGACAGGTGTTAGCTGAAGTGTCATTTAAAAGGAACAAAACTAGGCTTTCAGATACCATATAAGAACCTTGTTCCGTAAAGTGTGTGCAGCCATCATAAAAATGATTGCACCATTAACAAAGGACTGAGTGAAGAACATGCAGTGAATGTTAAATTAATTTGAAACTGATGCTGAAGATCCATATTGCTCTTAAATGCTGCTACAACATCCTCATAGATAAATAACTATGGATTCTTGAAAGCAAAAAACTACTGGGGATTTTCCATTTATTAGCAGCATTCAGAGCGTGCCCTGACTTAGTTGCAGGGCACAATTAATTGAAGGTTCTGAAATGGTTCAGCATTTCTGGCAATAGAACAAAGGCTTTCAAAAACTGCAACTACATTCTGTGTCATATTCTAAATATATCAAGCCAGTGACTGGAATCTGACATTTTCTTAGTTGTCTCAAGAAAGTTGTTTTAATTCCTAACTTTCTCCTTTAGAAAGCAAGTAAGAGTATAAACTGGATTCTGACTTGCCTTTAATCATCAATGTTATTTTACCATTATCAAATTGTAATGGTCACCATTTATCTCCCCACCAAAAGGTAACAAATTACAATAAAAACACATCAATATGATCCAAGAGGATTAAAAAGTGCTACATTACTAGGGATGCAAAGAATAGAAACACATTTTTCTTGTCCTTACTGAGAAATTCATTGAGACTTCCTGTCCAAGAAATGGTCAGCACTCGTGAGTTTCTCTTTTGAATTTTGGGACTTTTTGTAAAATAAATAATGAAAAATCATTTGCACAAGAAATTATCTCCCCCCCGCCCCACCGCCATTATATTGTTGGAAAAGGTGCCCAAATATGAACAATTTTAAAACCTTTTGTAATTTTGCCTAGCACAGATAAAACTTTTCAGATTCTTTGAGCTTGCATGTAGGAATAAAATAGAACAAGCTTTACATGCCAATACGCTACAGAAATAGCAAAACAAACTTGAAAATTAAAATGTGGCGCCTGGGCTCACTTTAGCTTTATTCTCTCTAGTTGTATGCATGATAAATTGGAAGCAAAATGGCTCAAATGAGGTAATCTGCACTGCAGATATTTAAAAGGTCAATATTCCCTTGGGGAACTAGGGGACTGCAAATAGAATGCCCAGGTCCCCATAAAACTACATTTCCCAGATGGGGGTGGTGGTGATAAACTGCATTGCACTGATCATTACAGTCCTGCACTCTTCAATAATTGACTATCACTCTTTCGCCATTAAAGCTATCTGTAACAGAGAATTTTTAAACACCATTTTAGACCAAATCTCCTGGGACATTTATTAAGATACACATGAATAGAATTCTGCATTAGTAGAGCTCTAGGGCCAGCTTCACACCATCAGCAAAATCCTATAAGGCCTTTCCTGGATTGCATCACTTTCCACTACAACCAGAGAATCATATATAATCTGAACCAATGAAAAAGCTCCACCATCAAAATTTTGCACACAAAACTTTCATTGAAGAGACTGAGCTTTTTCCTCCTCCTGGATATGCCACTTCCATACATACAGGGTGTTATTTTAAGACAATACTGTGGGCCCTTGGTATCAGCTGGGGTTTGGTTCTAGGACCCACCATGGATAACAAAATCTGTGGATGGTCAGGTCTCATTAAATACAATGGCATAGTAAAATGATGTTCCTTATGTAAAATGGCAAAATCAAGGTTTGGATTTTGGAATTTACATATTTTTTGAATATTTTCAAGCCATGGGTGCTTGAATCCGTGGATATAGAGGGACGACTGGACTTTCAAACATTTGATTTGAAACTTGGAACCTGAAATGGAGCAGTTCAGGAAAAGCTTTATTGTTTGATTCTGCTAATGACACAAACCATCACTTAAAACATGATAAAAGGTATTGGGTGACTTAAGAGACTAATTCATTACCCCATATTGACACTGATGGGACTCATGAGCTTGCATAGCAACAGTGTAAACTACAAAGACCCACAGGTTGCATTCGCACTGCAGAAATAATCTAGGTTGACACCACTTTAACTGCCATGACTCAATGCTATGGAATTATAGGAACTGTAGTCCAGCACTCTCTGACAGAGGATAAAAGACTCACAAAACCACAATTCCCAGAATTCCATAGCATTGAGCCATGAGTTAAAATGGTGTCAACCTGGTTTATTTCTGCAGTATAGATGCATCCATTGTTTCTTCTCACTCTTTGTTCCCTTAGGCTTCTGTGAATTCTGCTTTGGAATGTATATAAAAAAGTGCTTTTTCAATCTATATGAGCTACGCAGGAGATAAATGCCCTTGTTTTACTTTTATATCATCAGGTTGTTGGGAAAATTCTTCCCATGAATTTGTTCATTACTCTGGTGATATGAATGCTGTTTGCAAATGTCTGATTCCTACACCATAAAGTTGAAGTATAGGAAAACTAACTCTCATGAGGCTCTGTTGTAGCGTGTCAGTCCTTCCCAAACCTACAGAAGTCACTAATGAAGTGTGGATTCATGTAATGGACTAGCATTCTCGATCATGTGGGTGAATCGTCTTGGAAATGTACAACCCTGATACCAGAGAATGGTTTTGTAGTAGAAGCAGTCATACCAAGGAGCTAAAATATGAAGTAGGGCTTAGCTTTGATTGCTAGTTACATCTTAAGTGGAAAGGGCCATGGTTAATAATGGGAGTCCATGTAAAAATTTAGCAGATATTTGGGCAGAGTTGAACCAGTGGAAGAAATTACACACAGGTTGAGTCTCCCTTATCTAGAATTCCAAAATATTCCAAAATCCAGAATTATTCACATGGATGGCTGAGATGATGATACCTTGCTTTCTAATGGTTCAATGTACACAAACTTTGTTTCATGAACAAAAATTATTTTAAAATATTGTGTATAAAATGACCTTTTGGTTATGTGTATAAAGTGTATATGAAACATAAATGAATTTCACATTTAGGCTTGGATCCCATCTTTAACATTTTTAGTGTTACTATTATAAACAGTCATTTGGACAGAATATGAAGACATTCATATTCTGTCTGAAGATATTCTACACACAGTCTCTACTAACCAAATATCAAGCCATAAAATAAAATTGTAATGAACCATTCACGAACCATACTACCAGCAATCATAATTTTTACGTATGTGCAAATCACATTTTCCATTTCCACAGTCCTATAGTGCAAATTCCCCAAGAGTTAGAAGGAACATCTGGAATTTGAAATGTAATAAAGACCAGCCAAGTTTAACTCAGTTCATCACAGTTGTTCCCTGTAACCTGAGAAGGTGCTTTTCAAACTTTTAACCTTCAGTTTAAAAAGTCCTTCCATGTCATACTTCTGCCAAGGAACATCCCTGGCCCCAATAAAGATGGCAGTGCACCTTCAGCATCTGTTCACAATTGAAATAAGGCACTGATCAGGCTACAGAGCCACTTTATTCCCTTTGGGAGTGAAGATATGCTACAGAACACATCTAACAGTACCTTGTAGGTATTCCCTGCAGGGAACATCTGCAAGATGTCTTTCAAGGAAGTTTGTCCAGCATTACTGATCTTCCCACTAAACAACCTTCAACAAGTTTCCAATGAACATCAGTGTACCCTAGGATGCTGTTTGAAAGCTAGAAGAAAAATTAGCATAGAAAATTGAATTCATGCTAGAGCATGAAAATGTAGGAAAGAAGCTTGCTCTGCAGTCACTGCCCAACCTCAATCTGTGGTTGCATCTATTCTGCAGAATGAATACAGTTTGACACTGCCATGGCTCAGTGCTATGGAATTCGATGCTATAGATTTGTAGTTTTGTGAGATATTTAGTCTTCTCTGTCAGAAAGGTTTGGTGCAGCAATAAACTGCAAATCCCAGGATTCTACAGGATGGAGCCATGGCAGATAAAACTGTATCAAACTGTATTAATTCTGCAGCATGGCAGTAGCCTGTGACAGGAATCTTCCCAATACAAAGTTGAATAACTTTGTTAACCTTCAACATTTCCTTTGATCACTACATGATATACATAGTATAAAGTTATCTTGGCAATGCAAATACAAGTACATTTCCTTTGGCCAGCGTCTCTTGCTACACAGGGATGTACGGGAGTAACTTTCCACTTGAGTTCTATGATCGGAAAGGCAAAAATCTGAAGTCATTGCTTTTCTTGTTGTTTTTTCCTCATGGAATGAAGTCTGAAGGGATAATAAAGCCCAAAGGGAGACTACAGATGAAGCATAATCCTCATTCTGCTTTTTGTTGTTGAAAAACAAGTCTTCTCCACAAGCTGGATCTGCAGGAAATGCCATTTCAGGACTATAGATGTGGAAGTAGGCATGTGCGTGGCAGTTCCCTGAAGCATTTCTTTAACATTGTAGACCAGGAACCTCCCAGACCATCTTGGATTTTGCTTTTGCAAAACTAAGTGGCCTCTTAAGGATACAGGATGTGCTTGGGGCTGACTGTAGCACGGTAGCAGAGGACATCTTTTGCATGTGGAAGACCCCAACTTCAATCCTTGGTATTGCTAGGTGGGGCTGGAAAAGGTCCTTCTGAAACCCTGGAGAACTGCTGCCAGCATCAACAAAACTGGCCCAGATGGACCATTGGTATAGAAAAGTATAAAGCAGATTCCTATGTTCCTTTGTGCAAAAACCCTGTAGGAGAATTTTGCTAATCTTAATAGAACTTTTAAAAGTTTCTACAACATTTCTTTGGTATTTTACTTAAATAGAATCTTCAGACTTAAGCAAAATGCTGTGACAATAATGCTCAGAAAGCACCAAGAAGATGTAATGCCTCAGGAATGGGAATATTCATCCCTAGCCTTGGCTCAGTAACCTGTGTGGTAATCCAAACATTTGCATTCTGTTTTACATTTTCCTTTACCTCAAATCAGTCAGCTAAAAATGTGGGTAGGTACAGAATGGTGTCACATTGGGGAGACCCTCCCCACAGGCAATGTACACAGGAACTGGCAACAGATGATGAGATGAACAGAATACACCTCTGTCTAACCTAGCAGGGAGAAAAAGGAGCACTGGTATCTTACCAAAAATGCATTCACACAACTCTTTTGAAACAGGGGCAGTGGTGTCATACCTAAAGTGAGTTCACAAATGTCTTCTGCACCCCACCCCAACAGCAAACTTTAACACAATTCAGTTCAGCCAAGGAAAAACAATGTTGGTCCTTCCATTTAAAAAAGGAATTCCTATCATATAGCCCTGAAAAAGCATATCTCGGATCAAATCTACAGTCACATAGTTGGCTTAAAGTGCACTGGCATACTGTAGCCAAAAAGCATAACCCATTCTGACCACCTCTGGGCTGCAGCGTGGGCAGATAGGATTCAAGTCTGTAGTCTCAAACAGCCTCTTAGAATGCCAACTGTCTGTTTTACAGGCTGTGTAGTTCTGGTGTTAGCTTTTAGCTAGTTCCCTGAGAGTAAAGAACATGTTAGTTTTTCTTTGTATTAGATCTAAATTTTCCATAGAGTCGGCTCTTCAGAGAGCAAGGAGATTTAGTGGAATGTTGACTGAGAACATGTTGAGAGATAGAGAATTATTGGTGGACAGGCTGTAACTTAACTCCCACGAAAATCCCTTTGATGTTGTTAAACTCCAGTGCTCTCCTTAGAATAATTACTCCAGAAAGAAGCACGTCCAAACAAAAACAAAAACAACCCTGCATGTTTCACCTCTATTGTCTGGAAGTGCAAGGACAGTTTATCTGAGAAGAGCTTCCAGACAAGGGTGAGATGAACCTAGGGTTAGAGCATCTACCCTGGAGCTGGGTAATTCTGCAAGGAGATCCTATCAGCTCCTAGAGGAATAACTGATGCAGCACAAGGCATCAACTGCATGTGCAATAAAGTCAGTCAAGAGGAACCTCAGACGTGGTAGACCTCTTCTTCCAAGGCATGATTCGCTTCTCCACGGAAGTGGCTGAAAGTGTTGTGCCGAAGGATTTGCCAGCCCCGGTGGGAACTGTTCTGTGATGTGCTCCGTGAGACTGAAGGAGCTGACTCTTTCTTGCCTCGGGAATGCTCACCCAGCTCTAATTTCCCAGAAAACCTATCAAGTTCCTCCTTGTCCTGGTTCTTAAATGCTTCTGCATAGCGAAACATCTTATGCTTGTTGGAGTCAAGACGTTCTTCTACCCTGTGTGGATTGGAAAAAGTGTTCAAGTTCATTTTTATTATGGTCACAGACCAGCAGTTAGAAAGAGTGAGGTTAATGCTGGGACTCTCAGTGCCACCTTCCAGGCTCTGCTGCCTGAACCAGGAACCTTGTGGTGTGAATTACTCAGGACATTGTGCAGTCCAGCTTCAGCGAACTGGCATGTGCAAAACTGGTTCCTGTGACTGACATGCAGCTCGAAGCTTCAGGATTTGCTAACCTAAATATAAGCCTAATCTTCTACTCTTGATGATCAAACAGAACTGTAGCTTCTGAGTTTCATCCTCTTGTTCCACCCTCAGCTCCTGACCATAGCTGGAGAATGTATCTTTTAGGTCTACAGCGGTCTATAGCCATGTATGACCTCAGTGAGAGAAGGGCTGGAAAGGTCTGTACTCAGTGTCAGTGTACAGGCTCCATATGTACTAGGCCCTAGGCCAACCCCTGACTGGGGTAACCCCCTGCCTGAAACCATTGCCAGTCACTATAGACAAATGTTGATCAATCGTAACTGGCATAAGACAGTTTCCTGGTTTCTCATCACACATATGTGCAGGAAATGTCTTAACTAGTTGTAACTGCTGGAACATTGCACTAAGGTGTGCAAATATCTATTTAATGGGACTCACCTGAGAAACCACTTATCCCCTAGGCCATATTCTCGTCCACAGATCCCAGAGCGAGGCCAGAGGCACCGTGGGAGCTTTCGTTCAAGCATGACCGTAGTGGCAACAACCTACATGAAAACAAAGAGGGTCAGACCAATCTTAATTTAAAAAAGCCATCAATGACACAATTGTCAGGTTCAGGTTCTTTTCTTTGTTATTCTATTTGACAGCTCTAAATTTATGAATTTTATTTATCTGTGAATACAAATTAAATAATTATGTTCAGGGTTCCAGCCTGCCAATTATGTTTTTTTTCCAGCCCATGCCATGCCATTCTCCCTAACCCCAGTTCAAACAGTAAGCCAGTATTCTGTGGCCATTGAGTAAATTTATTCCTCACTGGACTGTATTCAGGACCCTCCTGTTCCTGCTTAGATTTTTTAAATACAGAGTTTTGTGATGGGGGAGAGAAGACAGTACTTCAGCAAACTTTAGGGTTTCTCCAGTTCTGCTGATGCTAAATTCTTGTATTTAGATGGTGCCCTTCTCGGTATCAAAGGAACAGTAGTCAGAACTCAGTTTGCCTTTGGTATGCATGAAGAATAGGAGTGGAACTCTTCCTCCAAACATCCTCAAGGTATCTATCAAGAACATCCCTTTGTAGCAATGTGAGGTACGTGAAGACAGAGAAACAACATATGTGCTTAGGGTCACCTTTAAATGGCTTCTTGACTGCTGAGCATGAAGCATTCTATGTACTACAATGTAGTAACTGCGTGAACCTGGCATAAATTATAGTAATGTTTCTGATCCTCTGAAGCTGTCTTATCTGTGAATTCATGTTGTTTTAAAGTGAACTGGAAAAAAAATGAATTAGATAAAATTTGTTCATGTTTAGTCACAATGAACCCATCTGAGTTTGAATTCACAAATGCTATCTGGAAAAACAAAACATAGAACTGGGAACCTTCCCCATTGTCTTGGAAATATATCCAAATGTTCTGGGTTCATTCTCCAGCTCAGTCATGCTGAAGCTCACTTCTCCAGCACTGTTTGCATTAAGATCTTGTTGGTTCACTTGCCTTACAAAAGTCACAGAGGCTGCAGAGATTATACAGATCTTTGGAGGAAGGCTATTTTAAAAAAGCTTTGGGGGAAACAAACTGGGCACAATCTAACCAAAGTTATACTCTTTCACAGGCCTCTGGTTTCAATGAGAAAGTTAAGCACGTACCACATCTTCAGATTTCTCTAATTTTTCAGTGGACTGAATAAACTTTATATATTCCCAAATTGGGAAGTTAAATGAAAGAAAGTCTCAGAGAGCATAAACTACAGAATGTTTCAATTCTTTCTGCCCTGGTTTTAATGGAATGATTCAGTAGACTGTTTCAATGTTGTTTTGTATTGCTGCAGCCACCCTTGAAGGCCTTTTTGACTATTAAAATTGTATCTCACCCCATAAACAAAATGGAAATGCAACTCAGTGTTTTACAGCCCAGTAAAACATTTGTTTTTCAAGGCTATATGTTCAAAGGTATGTATTTATTGAATATGATGGAATGAATCAGAAGGAAAGCCTCTGTCTGTTTCTGCTCTACTTAAGCATGGTAACATAGGATAGTCTATAGCTAATATGTAGAATATAACTGTTAAAAGAAGGGATCGAATTAGGCTAGATTTTAGAATCTAATTTGTAGTGCACAGTATGACACAGTAATATGATACTGACATTACAATTCTAAAGTTGCTTGAAAACAGATTAATGACCATGGGTTCTCCTAAATAATTTTGGTGATTAGGAAATGCTCAGTATTCTGCGTTTAGACAGTCACAATCCCTTAAAAGAACCATGGGAGTTTCTGCACTGTATATTTATATTCTCACCTGAGCTCTCCAAAGCTCATCCCTTTCACTAGCCACACGCCAGTGAGTGTCCCCCATCATGGCAATAAGCAGGTTGAGCATCAGTAATGCAGCAATGATGGCAAAAGCAAAATACACCGCACTGTACATGAATGGCAGGTCCACATCATAGTTAGCAGGTCCATCAATAATCGTAAGGAACAGCTCAAAGGTGGTGAAGAGAGACATGGGGTAGTTGTAGAACTGTCCCAGGCTGGTGGGGTCTTGTGTCTGGAAGATGATGTAAAAGGCTGGTGATGAAACAAAGAAGACTGGTCAGGAAGTGGCTAGCTCAAGACCAAAGGTTCAGTGACATGTGCATTATAGTTCAAAAGCCAAAAAAGGTGTCCATGTGTTGGATGGTTCCTAGCATCCTTCCTGAGATCCTGGTGAACTAGATGAACCCTGCCCTCAAGAGCCACTTGAGCAAAGAGGAAGCAGCATGCAGGACAGAAAAGAGGGAGGAGAGTGATGATACTGTGAGAAGAGGAAAAGGTAAGAAGGAGCTTCCTAAAAAGTATGACGAGCATGGAAAAATAGGAGTTGAGCTCAATTCAAGGTGACCCCCTGAAAGAGATGTCTACAAGCCCTCTGTCCTCAACCTCTCTGCTCAGATCCTATAGGCTCAGGCCTGGGTCCTCCCTGATCACATCTTACCATTTGGCTTGCAGTCTTCCTCTCTTTCTGCTGTCTTCCACTTTTCCCTGCATGATTGCCTTTTCTAATAAGTTTTTCCTTCACATGGTGTGGCCAAAGTACGAAAGCCTCAATTAGTTATTTGTCTCTTTAGCCATACAAGAAATTCTGAGCACTCTTCTCCAGCACCACATCTCAGAAGAGTTTATTTTTCTCCACTCTTCTTTCTCAACTGTCCAGCTCTCACATCCATACATGGTAATGGGGATTACAGTGGCTTGGACAATTCTAAGTTTAATGTTCAGCTGTATATCTTTACACTTTAGGATTTGATCTAGTTCTTTCATAGCTGCCCCTCCCATTCCTAATCTTCTTCTGACTTCTTGACTACAGGTTCTGCTGTGATCAGTGTTTGATCCAAGGTATAGGAAATCTTTAACTATGCCAAATACTGAATAAGAGGTGTGAGCAGAAAATAAAAGGAGCGGGTAGAGCCATAAAGATGCAAACAGGACCTTGGGACAGAGTGAAAAGAGAGGAGGAGGCAACTGAAGCCTAGAGTGGGTGAAAGACCAAACTGTTTTGCCTCTTTTAGGAAACCCACGAGCTCCTTCTAAGGCACCAGTCAGATCTGTTCAACTTAGTTAACTGTGCCATGTGACCCCAAAATATGCCTAGCTCTTCCTTGTGGCTGTACATCTCAGGGAAAAGTCAGTGTCAAATGGTGAATAACTTGTTTTTCAGGTAACCTTGGCAGTTAATATTCATATTTCAATTTTGGAATCCTAATTTACAAAGAACCCCAGGGCTCAAGAAAAAACAATTTAAAAACCACTGTTACACATCTGGGAATAATCAGAGTGGAGATATATGATTTGAGGTTACACAAAATACACAAAGAAATGTCATAGGTAAAGCTATAGCAAAAATATCAGAGATTTTCCAGTGCATAAGAAAATATCTCCTAGGCCAAGAGTTGGCAGCCTTTGGTCCTGCAGATATTGGTGGACTAAAATCAATTAATTAGTTTCTATCTCACCTGATGCAAAACCAAGTATCACAACAGCCATTAGCCCACAGAAGCGTATAAGATCTCCAAATATCATCTGTAGAAAAGAAAAATACAAAAAAGAAAGAAAAAAAATGTAATATCATGACATCTAGCTTTTTCACAAGTGGCTTATTCTTATCCCATTTAAATTCTGTCAAAGGTAGACTAGTCCTTAGAGCAGTATAATTATCCTATCATTGTCTATTTTGGATTGCTGGAATAGATTAATGTTGCCTCACTGTAACAAGGAAATTCTAACCACACTTATATAACTGTTGTTAATTAAGACATTTACTATAATGAGCCTTTTCTCAGAGATTACTGCCATGGTTCAGAGTTTAACACTTTTTACATAAAAAGAGGAAGGCATAATATTTACTTTCTATTTGCCTTTTCATTCTGTTTACCCGTAGGTATTCCATGCCTAAGAAAATCCTATGTAATTCATGGGTCACCATATGTTGACAGGTGACTTTAAGTACATTTGCACATATTTGAAACAAAGTCACATGGTATTCCTTACTTTCTGTATCATGATGGTGAATGGCCCAAGCATCTGAAATCCTCGTGCAAAATACATAACATTGCACCATCCTAGTACCAGGGCACAGGACATTGGTACCACCTCTCCATCGGTGCTTGTGAGACGCATTACCATGGTCACGAGAATCATACAAGAATATGCAATGCTGCAAAGGAAAAGGTAAAATCAGGAGAGTGATATGACAGTTGATACACTATTTGCTTTCTCACTCCAACAAAACTAAAACATTTTTTAAACTGGTACTACATTTGACATGTTTTACCAGAACAACACCTAAAAATTTTCCTAATGAAAAATCATGGAGATTTCTCTTAAGAGAGTGAATGTTCTCACAAAAGGTGGAGACATTTGGGTTTTCAGAAGTACAGTCAGTCCTTCCCTTACGTGGGGAACCGTTCCGGATCCACCCACCCACCTAAGGGAAATATCACATATGCTCGAGCCCCATTAAAAACAATGGGGCTCGTGCATGCAGTGTGGTGCGGCGTGCATGCCATAGGCATGCACACCATTGCTACTTCTGTCACACAGCTTCAGCATATGCTGAAAGCCACATATCACGTGCCTGCATATGGCGCGGGCACAGTTTAATTTTTTGAATTACTAATGAAATTTTATCTCATGGACTTCAGAAGACTTTGTTCCCAGTGCCACATGGCCAGAGGGCAGAAGGACCTGCTTGCATTGATATACCGTATATACTCGACTATAAATCGACCTCACGTATAAGTTGAGGGCAGGTTTTGGGGCCAAAATTATGGATTTTGCCATGACCTGTGGATAATCATAGAATCATAGAGTTGGAAGAGACCACAAGGGCCATCCCGTCCAATCCCCTGTCATGCAGGAAATCACAATCAAAGCATCCCCGACAGATGGCCATCCAGCCTCTGCTTGAAGACCTCCAAGGAAGGAGACTCCACTACACTCCGAGGGAGTTTGTTCCACTGTCAAACAGCCCTTACTGTCAGGAAGTTCCTCCTAATGTTGAGGTGGAATCTCTTTTCCTGCAGTTTGCATCCATTGTTTCGGGTCCTAGCCTCTGGAGCAGCAGAAAACAAGTTTGTTCCCTCCTCAATATGACATCCCTTCAAATATTTAAACAGAGCTATCATATCACCTCTTAATCTTCTCTTCTCCAGGCTAAACATCCCCAGCTCCCTAAGTTGTTCCTTGTAGGGCATGGTTTCCAGACCTTTCACCATTTTAGTCGCCCTCCTTTGGACACGTTCCAGTTTCTCAATGTCCTTTTTTGAATTGTGGTGCCCAGAACTGGACACAATATCCAGGTGGGGCCTGACCAGAGCAGAATATAGTGGCACTATGACTTCCCTTGATCTACACACTATACTTCTATTGATGCAGCCTAAAATCGCATTGGCCTTGTTAGCTGCCGCATTGCATTGTTGACTCATGTTCAACTTATGGTCTACTTGGACTCCTAGATCCCTTTCACACGTAGTTTCATTCAGCCAGGTGTCCTCCATCCTATATCTGTGTTTTTCGTTTTTCCGCCCTAAGTGCAGTATATTACATTTCTCCGTGTTGAATTTCATTTTGTTAGCTATGGCCCAGTTTTCTAGTCTGTTCAGGTCATTTTGAATCTTGATCCTGTCCTCTGGGGTATTAGCTACTCCCCCTAATTTGGTGTCATCTGCAAATTTGATAAGTATGCCCCCAATTTTGTCCTCCAAGTCATTGATAAAGATGTTGAATAGCACTGGGCCCAGGACAGAGCCCTGTGGGACCCCACTGGTCACTTCTCTCCAGGATGAAAAGGAGCCATTGTTGAGCACCCTTTGGCTTCGGCCAGTCAACCAATTACAAATCCATGTAACAGTTGCCTTGTCTAGCCCACATTTTACAAGCTTGTTTACAAGAATATCATGGGAAACTTTGTCAAAGGCCTTACTGAAATCAAGATATACTATATCCACAGCATTCCCTTCATCTAACAAGTTGGTAATTTTATAAAAAAAAGAGATCAGGTTTGTCTGGCATGACTTCTTTCTCTGAAACCCATGTTGACTTTTTGTGATTATGGAATTGCTTTCTAGATGTTCACAGACTGTTTAATTATCTGCTCTAGAATCTTTCCTAGTATCGATATCAGACTAACTGGATGACATATCCAAAAAAAAGCCCTTTTTGTTGCTCTTAACCTCTCTAGCAAGCCTGAGTCCATTCTGTGCTTTGGCTTTTCTGACTTAACCCCTACACAGGCTTGCTATTTGTTTGAATTCCTCTTTGGTGATTTCCCAATTTTTCCATTTCTTATACATGTCCCTTTTTATTCTTAGCTCAGTTGAAAGTTCTTTAGTCATCCATTCTGGTTTCTTGAGACATCTCCCATTTTTCTTCCTCATTGGAACTGTTTGAAATTGTGCCTTCAGAATCTCCCTGTTAAGAAACTCCCATCCATCTTGAGCTCCCTTCTCTTTTAGTATTGTTGACCATGGGATCACACCCAGTATTTCTTTAAGTTTACTAAAATCAGCTTTCCTAAAGTCTAGAATGCTTATCTGACTATGCCTGGCTTCTCCTTTCCATTGTATAACAAACTCCAGGAGAACATGGTCACTCCCACCTAAGGATTCCACCACTTACACCCCATTAACCAAGTCATCCTTGTTGGTTAGGATAAGATCTAGAATAGTTGAACCCCTTGTTGCCTCTTCCACCTTTTGGACAATGAAATTGTCTCCAAGGCAAGTGAGGAAATTGCTACACCTTGAGGATTTTGCTGAGTTTGACTTCCAACAAATATCAGGATAGTTGAAGTCGCCCGTCACTACTACATTTCTCCTTTCTGAATGTGTGGTTATCTGTTCTAGAAAGACATCATCCAATTCCTCAGTCTGACTTGGGGGTCTGTAGTGGACTCCCACCATAACATCCTTGTTGTTTCCCTGCCCTTTAATTTTTATCCAGATGCTCTCCACCTGGCTTCCAGTATTGATGGGTAACACTCCTTTAGTATGTGTATATGTTCGTACAGTAAGAGACATTCTAATTGTGGCTGGTGAGTGCCAGTAGGAAACAGTCTCTGTTTGTTTAAAAACAATTAATCACTCAGGACTGTTTCTGCTTGGCTCAAGAGAAAAAGAAACTATCTTCGCACCTCATGGGGAAATCTGAAATAACTGCTATCACATTACTATACTGACCGGTAAATAAGTCGACCTGGGATTTTGGGGTTAATTTTTGGGCATAAATGTTCAGACTTATAGACAAGTATATACGGTACCTCCAAAGAACACTAAAAACAGCTTGAGAAAATGTAAGCCTATGATTAACATGTTTACTTTATTTTCTCTTGTATGTTTTTTTTAAAAAAACCTTTGCCTGATGAAAAAACCAGTGGCGCTTCAGCTTGCATCATGTATTTTGTGCATTTTTGTTGGCTGATAAACTGTATCACTATTTTGTGCATTTTGGATGTTATTGTACTTTTCTGCAGTTGATTGTTCTGTATGTATATGCCAGTTTGCTAGTGCCAATTTAAAGATGTGCTCTGCTCATGTGTGTGTTTGTATCTTTTGCTTGATTGTAGACAACAAAAATCACAGGCATGTATGCAAATACAGATATATTTTTTCTAATTTCAAAGAAAGAACAAAGGCTGTGAAAGACTTAGGCAAGGAAATACTGCATCTTAAAAAGCGCAAACAGTACATGAATCTCACTGGACACTGATTGGTGTCTCCCTCCACACTTTCATGCACACAGGGTTTTATGTTCAAATAAACTCTTTCTTAATATATATTTAGCTTCCCTCTTTACTGGTTTCATAATTTTTCTGCTGGCCTGACAGCATTAAACAAAGGGGTAAATCTAGTCCCTAGGGTATGCTCTTGTCTTTTTAGAGAGTTGGCTAGCTATCCTTGAAATATCTTGAAGAATTGATACTATATTCACCAAATTTAGCTTCTGGTAAATATAGCAGTTGTAACTCTAGCAGGGATTTTAAAAGAAAGAAATCAAAAGTGGACAGATGAAGAGAAAAATAAAAATATAGGGCAGATAAAAACAGATACAGGGAATCAGTGAGAAAGAAAGGGTTTATTTGTGAACTGTGGAGATATAGAGCCTCACATGATGATGTGAAAAGGTCCTCCCAGGATGGTTTGTCCAAAGAATTTAGCAGCTCCAACTCTGAGAATATCTGGAATCTGAAAAGATGATTATCAGTTAGAACAGATTGTAGGTGGTGAGTTTGCAACCACCAAATTTCCACTTGACTGGTGCTGGTACAGTTTAAAGAAGAATTGCCTTATACAGCTGTATGGCTTCTCCTTACCTCTAGGAGCAAAATTACCATGGCTCCTATCACTGTGATCAGCTCCCCGACAAGTCTAAGTTGATCCTCATATGTCACATATGATTCCTAAAAGTATGAGAGTGAGAAAATCAGAACATGAGAAAGTCCTAGGGGAAAAAACATAGTACAAGACTTCCTAGGTTACAGGCTTGGATATAGCGGCCTCAGCAGATGTAGATTTCCAATAAAACAATTTTGACTAAAACTATACTTGGATTGGACCAATTCAGACCACAAGAGAGCCCTACCTGATCAAATGGACATCCTTTAAGAAACAAAACAAAACCCTGCATACTGAAAAGAAGCATCTCAAAGAAAAGATTGGGGTGGATTGCTTTCTCCCTGCCACCTTGATATCCATAAAAAGGGACTTTTTAAAAATCGTATTATCTGCCTATCTTCTCCTCTTCACTGAAAAAGGGGCCATCACTCCCAATGGAGAAAATCTGGATATAGTATGATTCTTCAACCAACTTGATTGGTTGATTTTGCATTGCAAATGTAATTTTCTCCTCAGATATTTTTAGAAAATTTAGAAAACATGCAGGAAATTTGTTTTCCATGCAGGAAATTTGGTCCTTGCAGAGAAACTCATAAACAAGATCCCAAAATATGAATTGTCCTAAAAACAGCTCTGCTTTTGTTTCTCCTGCAGCAGGGATAAGATTGTTGAAATAGTTAATTCTGCTCATAAGAAAGAACTGAACTAAAAGTTATATCCCTAAGTATGACATGGGGTGAAGCTGAAACTCTCCTGAACCTTGAGACCATTAGGATAGCCTACAGGTCCTTTCCATTCAGGAAATGGATCAAGTTTAAATATTTGAAGGGATGTCATATTGAGGAGGGAGCAAGCTTGTTTTCTGTTGCTCCAGAGGCTAGGACCTGGAGCAATAGATGCAAAGTACAGGAAAAGAGATTCTACTTCAACATTAGGAAGACCTTTCTGACAGTAAGAGCTGTTCAACAGTGGAACACACTGCCTGGGAGTCTCCTTCCTTGGAGATTTTTAAACAGAGGTTGGATAGTCATCTTTTGGAGGTGTTTTGATTGTGTATTCCTGCGTGGCAGGGGGTTGAGCTTGAAGCTCTTGAGGTCTCTTTCAACTCTATACTTCTATGATTCTATGTAGTCTTCAGAGCAAAGTCTTCTTATGAATGGCATCATACATCATTAAGGTTGTCTTCCAAACTTTTAAAATAATATTGGAATTGCTTTCCATCGCTCTCGCCTTGCTGTTTTGCTTTTAAATTGTTCCACCTTTCTGCATTCATTGGGGATGGGGTGAGGGATGGGCTTGCATGCTGCCTTAGGGATTAATAACTTGATGGAATATGGAGAGTGAATAAAACATATTTCTGGGGCAATGGAGATGGGAAGATTTTCTTGATATCACAATTACATCTTGTAGGCTTGTCTGCCCATAGAGAAGAATGAAGCAGTGGACCTATGAGGCAGAAGAGTGTGGACAATTTCATTTCAGGCTGAAGGTGGGAGAGATGCCACTTTTGAATATTTTTCTTTGTTTTGAAACACAAAAACAAAGTGCAAGCAAAAATGTTACAAGAGTTTTAGCTCATCTCTCTCTCTTTTATGATGTTTCCAGAAAAACTGATATGTATGAAAAATTGGGAAATTTGAATTTTTTAAAAAAGGATTCCTCAGACTTGGAGACTGATGGCCCGGGACAGACAATCTTGAAGCTGCCGCCGATGGTAGGGTTAGGGACCATGCACCAACTGCACAGTCCCTAACTCTAGGCATGGCATGGCAGCGTCCTAATGGCGGTGTCCCGTCCATACGGCCGCCGCCATCTTGATGTAAGTGACATTGCTGCGCACTGCTTATGTCATGGGTGTGCCATTGGCGCACTTGTGGTGTGTGACCAGTGACCCCAAAAGAACCCGGTTTTTCTGGGTTCTTTTTGAGGCAGAGGGACGCTGTGCAGTTTGGCTGCTGCGGCGTCCCTCTGGAGGGAAACAGGCCACTGCCAGCTCGCCCTTTTTGGGCAGTCTCTTTAAGATTCCATCAGTCCTTTCCTGCCTCTGTTGGTCAAACAGACAGATCTAGGCTACATCAGCATTGCAGAAATAATGCAGTTTGAAACCACCTTAACTGCCCTGGCTCAATGCTATGGAATGCTGGGATTTCTGGTTTTGTAAGCTATTTAGTCTTCTCTGTCAGAAGAAACTACAAATCCCAGGATTCTATAGGACGGAGCCATGGCAGTCAACGTGGTGGTATTTCTGCAGTGCAGATGCAGACCCAGAAAATCTTGAGTCTATATAATCAAGTCTATCGTTCAGCATACCTGTAGTGTTTTCTGGATAAGAATGGTGATGTCCCGCTCATCTGTTTGGTTGTCTGGACGGTTCTTGAGAGGTCTATAAACGCAGCACATGGTGAAGCAAATCATGTAGAGGACATAGAACAATGCCAGGAAACAGAAATAAGGACGTCCATATGTGTTCCACTTTAGGCTCACAAGCTCCTTCACTGGGGTTATGTCTAGAATATGACGGGCCTGCAAGAAAGAAGCATGGAGGATGTCTGAGAATTAGTTTCAAAAGTCACTTAATTCTGGCATACAGTATCAATTGCTTTTGAAGGGAGAAGGACATAAGAACAAACATTTATTCAAAAGGTATCTTCACAATATTTCACACACTCACATCCTATTTAAAATCAGAGTAACTTCTTGGATAACAAGCAAGGTTATTTTTACGCATTTGGCTGATAGCTTTGCAAGGGATAAACTCAAGTAAAAGATTCCTTGTCTATTATAACTGTGTATCCTGGAACCAATTAGTGAGGAGGATATTTACTGTACTTTGCACTTCCCTCTTTCCTGCTCCTTTAAGATGGACCTTCTTGCTTCAGCCACCTACATGGTACTCTTCTTTCCCCTTGGTAATGCTTCTTAAACCATGCCACTTCTGGGAACCCTTTACTTAATCTCCTGAGTCTTCTTCTCAAGCTGAAAAGAACCTCACTTGCTTAGTGTCTTTGATACTCTTCTTCTGTTATCTTACATTATGCTAAATATAGACTGTAAGAAAATTCCTTTTATTTGATCCTACCTGCATTTTACAATGAAGGCATAATAATAAAGCACAAAAGACCAACTATTTTTGAAGTCTTCTTGTGCAAGATATTATTTATTTATTTATTTGAGTATTCAGCCTCAAAGGTTCTCAGAGAAACTTACAAATTGTTAATTTAACAGTTCCTTGCCCTCAGGTTTACAATCTAAATAAGATAGGATACACAAGGAAAAGGGAATGACAGTGGGGGACAGAATTAAGTACAGCAGATACTGCTGGTTCTTCTCTTTCTGCAGTGGCTTCTATTTGGGACGGAGGGAGGGCTTTCATCTTCTTTTGGCTCTAGATATGATGGAGTTGTGCCTGCCTTGCAATGAATGGAACCTGTGCAAGAGGAATACAGTGGACTGTGGCTCAAAGCGACTTGGAAATGAGAGAAGGCCCAGAGATCTAGAAGTACATTTTCTTCCTTCCCAGTGGCTGTATATGATATGGCCAGTGCAGCAAACACATTGGAAAAAGAGTTTGTAGACTGCCCTGTGTCATTGACTCACTGGAGACAGGCAACATGTTTTGTGATCATTCCTTCCTCTTCCCTAAAGCCTATGGAAATGTTGAGGAATCCATTCTCTGAACATACAGAGGAGCGAAAATACGTCCCTTTCCCAGGTTCTCTACGTAGAGCAGAAGAGCTTGGGTAGGAGCTACATAGGCTTTAATTCCTAGGAGGTCTTATGCAAGAGCAACACAGGTCTTTTTCACTGCTTAGACCTTCTGCAAAGCCATCATGACAGGGTGTCAAGATGTCATAACCGCAAAGGAGGGCAAGGCACCATAAAAGGTAGGACAGTGAAGAAAATTGTAAGACATTATCAAACAAATAATAAAAACACTAATAAAAATATAAATTCATGCTTCTTAGTCATGCTAAAAATGTAGGACATTTTGAAATTCCTCCTGGATGGAAGGTTGAAATGTAGGACATGTCCTGGGAAAGGAGGACATTTGGTCACCCTACATCATGAGCCATAGAGGTCCTACACCTTCTGCATTTTTTGTAGAAACTCAGAGAAGGGGTGCTCTCCTCCTGGAAAAACTGTGGTAAGGGGGCTTTGGAAAATCTCTGTACTCAGTGCATAATGAACATACTGTACAGTTGGGTTTTCAGACCTTACAAAATGCATGATTTACCCAATATAAAAATTAATCATTGCATTGGGGGAAAGTGTGTGTAGGAGAGAAAAGGAGCATCGGGGAAGGGAGCTACAGTTAGCCCTGTCATAAAGTAAAGTATAGCCAGTTCTTTAGGCAGCAGACTGTTTTATTAAGGAATTTATTATGTATCTTACATCAAAAGGGAAGGAAATTTGGATCTTCTGCCACAGGTAAAAACATGTCTTGGCCAAGACCTCATAATTATCCAGCACAAAGTATACTATAAAATGGGATAATAGCTTCCTAACATGCCAAAAAAAGTGACCAAGAACAAAACTGGGAAATAATTATTACTTTTTTAAAACAGCAAGTGCCAAAGTCACCTTTGTGGTCCTTATATCCACTGGAGTTTGGTTCCAGGACACTCCCATCAAATACAATGGTGTAGCAAAATGGTGTCCCTTAAATGAAAAGGCAAATTCAAGATTTGCTTTTCGGATTTTTAATTTTTTTATTTATTGTAATTTTTAAAAATATTTTCAAGCCATGGATGGTTGAATCCGTGGATGCAGAATCCATGGATAGCGAGGGTCAGCTGTATTACCAACAGCAGCAGTAACACATTCAGCAATTAATATTGTTACTTGCTAACTAATTTTTCTTTTGGGAAAAATTGAGGGGATTTGGAGAGCATTTTTATTATTTTAATTGAATTTTTAAAAGACTGAAGTATAGTACTATTGCTTTAATTTAATTCTTTTTTTAAAAAAAGATACGTTTAACAAAGAACATGAAGAAATTATATTTATGAATTAACATTAGCTTTGGAAAATAATCTTTCCAATTCTGACCAAGAGATATAAGAAAATGGGGAATGATGTTATATAATAATTGGAAGAGAAAAATAGGCGTTAATTCAGTGCATGCTGCTATGTGGAGAAAGTGATAGTTAACTGGAGGCAAAAGAAGTTAGCAGTAAAGGGGTGATAAAGTCAGAGTCAGGGAAATGGTATATTTGCTCACCAGGTAAAGAAGTTGTTAATGCAATTTTTACTGAAGTTTTAGCAGCAAGCATAAATACAAGTTAGCTTGTCTGAAATGTTCATAAAGATTTACAACCACAATAAAGTTCTGATGGGTAGCATATAAGGTGAAAAGAAGTTATGGAACAACGTGAGACTGTTGTAACAATTTCTCATTACTTTGGTCAACAATTGCTTTGCTGCATGGATAGACAGTAAGGACACTTCAGCGATTATGCCAGTACGTTTCCAGCAGTCTGTTGTGCTGTAAGAGAATAGCTGTTCTGATATGAGGAATAGCCTATCATATTTTCCCACAGATTTTAATTTGGTCTGATATCTTGACTGAGAAACCAGGGTCTGTAACAAGACAGAAAACTAGAATCAGAAACCTTTGTCTAAAGCATATGTAAAGTGCATGGTTTATGCTTGACAATAGAACTGACAATGTATTGTTACAGCCTTTTGATCTCCAGCTGTGAGCTGCTGCTCCCCCCAAAAATGAGAGTACTGGCCAGGCCAGTCTGAAAACAAAAGTTAAAAAGTAGCTCTATACATCAAGATTCTCTATTCTCTGTCTCAAACTATAATTCAGATTCTAACCTATGGTTAACACAAGGCATGATTTGACATGATATGTGAATTAATCCTTTGTGATCATTCACCTTCCATATGCAATTATAGTTCTTGAATACTAGCATTCATTAATTTCTTGCACTCTCACATAAAGTCAAATGAAACTCATTGTATTACCTTTAGGCTGCTCTAATCTGATACTTCAGAGGAATCAAATTTTAACTGCTTTGAAATAGGACTCATAAATCAAAATACTTGTTGACTAAATATTAATAGCAGAAGACAGAATGGATAAAACTGCTATTTCCAACGGTTTCAGCAAAAGGGCCAATTTTAGAGAGGTACTTTGTTTCAAAATGGGGCTTAGCTGGGTTTCTTTTTTTAACTGATTGTATTTTACATGATGTATTTCTATATTTATAACTATATTACTTTATTTTACTTGAGGTATTTAGAGGTTTTGTGTGAATTTCAGAACACTGAGGATGGAGGATGAAAGATGGTGACCAGGATTATGTTGGGTTTCTCTACTTGTGTAACTACATCACCAGAACAAGTGTGGTTGTGAAAGTAGTGACACAACAATAACAGGGAATAGTGGCGATATGGAAAACATTATCAAGGCAGCAGCCATCTTGGGAAAAGGCTCTGGAGAGCCTGCCTCTAAATGTCTGACTTATGAATTGAGGGGTGAGGTAACCTCGGTGTTAAAGGCATTGTGGGAAGAGTGACTTAGGAAATCACCTGCCCCATGAGACATACAATTCTCTATGCCACTCCCAGAGGTTAGCACTTGCTAATAGGACTCTCAGAGCTATCAGCCACCTCCTATGAGGGCCACATTTCCTTACACTGTCACTTTTACCCTGTATGATCAGGAAGAAAGTATACTGTACTAGCCCAATGGATCCTTACACTAGTGCAGTGCACTAACATGATTATGGCCTCTGTATACAACTGACAACACCATTTGCTGCTGCAGATTATACTGCAGCGCCATTTTCTGGCTTCCAGCTGTCTAGAAGAGACAACTGGAGGTTGGGAAATGGCAGGGAGAAGAAGGAAGAGGCACATGCATGCCTGTTCCTTCTTCTTCCTGGCTTGTCCCCAGTGAAATGGCGTTGCGTGCCACCTGTGGCACTCGTGCCATAGATTTGCCATCAAGGATATAAGGGCTCTACAGACTGTCCCTTTTTGTGCAGGATCGGGGCCATGGCAACCACACTGCCTTTTGGGGTTGCAAAAAGGAGCCACAAAAAGTGACACCTTTTGTGCCCTCAAAAGGGCACCATAGCCATGGTGGCATGGCTATATGGCACTCCTTCAACACTGCGTTGTATGGATACAACATTGGAGAAGTGCCTTGACAGCACACACCGTGTTGAACGGTGTGCAGCATCATGGCGCCCTAGAGACAGAGTCGGGCATGTGTCATGAGGATGCTACACTCCAACTCTGCCCCCATGCTGGCCTTAATGGCCGGTGTGTTAGTCTGGAAAATCAGTTCGTCTGGAAAATCAGTATGTTAGTCTGGAAAATCAGTATGTAAAGGGATCTTGTAGCACAGAAAACATGAAGGAAGAAGTAGGCTCAAGTCTACAAAAGCTCATTTTGCCAACTTCTTTCTTTCAGTCAATCTCAAAGGTGCTACAAGATCCCTTTGCACATTATTAAAATGTGAAAACAGTGTCTCTGTGGGAGCTTAATTTCTAGTTTCTGATGAATGTACAGACCTTGCAGGTGGAATAAGAAGGGTGACTCTGTTTGGTGTTGTTTGAATAAGGCTTCTCTCTTTCACCTACCTTGCCCTTTCTCTTACTTCTACCACCTCTTAACCATCGTATACTCGTAAAATACACTTTAATTAGTATCATCCAGACACTATTTTTAAAAAATGTTTAATCAGTAAGAAGTATTTCTGAATTATCTCAGTTTATTGTTAAAATACAGAATTGGAATATTCTTTATAGTTCGGTAGTGGGGTGTGAGTGGTTGTTAGTGACACAAAGTGATCGCTCCTACACATGGAATTTGCAGTGTTATAGGCATAAGGAGAAGTTTTAATTCCCTTTTAGGTTATGTTATAATCCAAATGCATAAGAGAGATTAACCTATAACAAAAGAGTTTTAAAAAACCGAGATAGAGGGTTGTTATAGAAGCTGGGGTGGCACACCTTAGTTTGGGGTGTGTCTCCATAACCAGGGATTAATGCTATATGTGAATTTACCTCCAATCACATTTAGCAGACCCATTTCTGAGATGTTTATGATGGTTCAAAGAGGTCAGGAGAAAACATTCTATAGTGGTGTCAGATCTCATATGTAAAAATCATAAAGGTATACTGGTTGATGGCAGCTGTTGCGCAGAGCCAATGGATGGAACTATCCGGAGTGAGGAATTTCCCACATAATAAACCAGCTACAGAATTTAATGTAATGACTGCTAAAGGAGCACAATTAAAATTCAACAGCATTAACAAAGTCTTAACAGCCAAAGAATTTGTTTTTCCAGAATAGATTTGTTTGCCCTCTTATGACCTGAAAGTTGAAAGTGTTTCAACCCCTTTGACCTCAAAACAAGAGAAGAGAATGACAGTCACGTAGACAGCAACTGGGAATGGCTTCTTACGGCTTCAGACAGGAGTCTTGCCCAACCCACTGTGAAGGTGTCAGGGATTAAACCTAGGACCCTTTGCATGAAAAGTATGAGCTCTGCCACTGAAGTATTTTTCTTCCTAATATAGCTGTAGTCCATAAAGGTGATTGTTTGGTGGAAACAACCAATGGTGAAGCCCATTTTATTTGTCCAAATTGCGATCAGAGGACTTTAAGAACTCTTCTTAGTGTCTATTATTATTATTATTATTATTATTATTATTATTATTATTCTAATGGCAGTTTTAAGGATATGCAGTTTGAAAAACCTTGCTACTCTGTCTTTTCAGGTTAAGAGATCAAATCCAAAGAGCTGCTTTTGGTCAGTCATGAAAGTCTTCTACTGACAACTTTTACTACAGTTTGACTTTTTGGATCACACCAGAAGTAACAACCTAGAAGCCAACCTATACTGTTGCTGCTGCTTCTGTCCCTTCCTTACACCATAAAGTGAATGAAAAACATGGGGGCAAGGCACTGTATGAGATGAAGGTAAGAGGGGCAACAGCAGGAAAAGAATTGAAGCAGGAAAAGCAATATGAATGTTACCAAACTGCCAAATCTTCAAAGTCTAGAAGAGATTTTCACTATCCTATTGAATAAGTTGTTGTTTCTGCCTTCAAAATTATTTCCAACTTATGATGACCCTAAGGTGACCCTATCATGAGATTTTCTTGGCAAGATTTATTCAGAGGGAGTGTGCCATTCCCTTCATTTGAGGCCAAGAGTGTGTGACTTGCCCAAGGTCACTCATGGGGTTTCCATGGCCAAGTGGAGAATCGAATCCTGGTCCTTGCAGAGTCTTAGTCCAACTCTCAAATTACTACACTACTCTAACTCTGCACTGAATCCATAATGATTTAGACATTCACACCTTATGAATATGGTATCTTCCTTGGTCTTTTAAGACACAGACTGCCAAAATAAAGCTGCTTCGGGTCTCTTTGGAGGTATGCTGTTTAAATGCTGCATGCATCCTAAGAATCCAGAAGCTGCACCAAAGCAGCACTCCAGTGCTTAGGAGACCTCTGGACTCTTAGCACCCATGCATCATTTAAATAGCATACCTCCAAAGAGACCCGAAGCAGCTTTATTTTGGCAGTCTGTAACAGGCCTCCACTGTGCTGATTCATTTCAGTTATGCCAAAGGGATATCAGCAGTGATAGGTAAATAAACCTTCCATGTTCCCAAAGAAGTAATACCATGCCCAACCTCATAATCACCCACCGCACTGGTTTATACTTTCAGAAGACTTGCTAAGCTCCCGAATATCCCTCTATCCCTTTTCACTGAATACTGAAAGCCAAGAGATACTTAAAAGTCCTTTGCAGGTGTATGTTTTTGGTTAAAGAAAAAATAACTTCACTGGAACTTGTTTAAGGACCACTGCAAAAATAAATTAAGGAAGCATACAATACCTCTCTTTTCTTGGTTGAGACAATAAGCTCTAGAAAAGGTTGGTCTTCACCCCAGGAATCAATTTCTGTGAGGTCATAGAAAATAGTGGTAATAGGCCCAAAGGACCACAGCCTGTGCCTTCGCTTCTGCATGAGGTGCTGGAACATCTGGAAAGGAAAAAGACCTAAAGATTAGTCATGTCATATTCCTCATGAGGCTCTACTCCACGATTTGCTGAAGATGGCACTGAGATTCAGAAAATCTATATTTTCTTAATGTTGGGCTCTGTTACAGAATTTGCTGATGATGGTACTGATCTTCAGAGAATCAAAATCTTCTTAATGATGGATTAAAGCTGGAACCTACTTTCCTGGAATTTCCCTGACAATCTATAGACTGACTCCAAAAGGTGGACAGAATCCTTCAAAATGTTTTTTAAGCTCCTAAGGCCAAGCATTAAAAAAATTATGGCACCAGGAATTTCTTGGAGCCTGTTAAAAGTAAGGGAGTCTCAACAAGCTGAGCAAGCTCTGGACCAAATTCACACTTAACAGCAAACCACAATTTGTTAGTTGAGCAAGTATAAGCTTTGGGATTGTCCATTCCCCTTAAATTCGTGGGTTGCAATAAACCAGATGAAGCAGAAAACAGTTATGATTGGTGAATGGAAGTTTTAAACTTCCTTGTCTCATACAGGAGAAAAGTCGGTGTGCAAGCCAAAGGCTTGTGTCTGCTCATATACTAACAACAAAACATTGCTTGTCCATAATATCAGGACATATATTTAGCCTTAGATGTGAATATGTCAGGGAATCCCCCACCAAAGTCCCTTGGAGCTTCCTGAAGGGAAAACAAAAAAGAACAGGGCATCAAAATAAATTATTTCTGAATACCCTTTTCTTCTTCTCCAGAAAACAAATGGACCATGTGCTTACCACAGTGTTGCCTTCAACGCCAGCCAGTTTGAATGGAGTGAGACCCTCACTGTTTGGAATCAAGTCCAGAGGCACAAGGCCCCCCTCATGTTTGTCATAGGAGAGCAGCAGGTTATACATCTGGCATGCAAATTTCCTGTTGGGTTGAAGGACCAGGATGTGAAGTATAGTGTTACCTGGGGATGAAACAATGAAAGACCCACGCTTAGTGAACATCATAATGGAAAAGTAGCAGCTGACTAAGGAGATTATTCCATTACAAAAAAGGAGTGACTTACCCCTGCTGTTTTCAAGACGATTACAGGATGCAGTCGGGTATTATCGCAGGGAAAATGAGACTGAGCCAGCTGAGCGTGGCTTATAGCCGGGTTTTAGGCAGGATGCAGTCGGGTGGTGGCATCGGTGGTATTTTCCCTACAATAATACCTGATTGCATCCCGTAATTGAATTTTTTTGTAATGGGATAATGTCCTAAGATTGGATTTGTTCGGATCTATTTGGTAGATTTCAATCAACAAAAAGGTCACTTTAATTACATTAATTTTAAATCAATGGATCAAATTGTAAATGGCAGAGTTAAGCATTAATGCAGACTTGCATCTTTCTTCCTTCCTTCCTTCCTTCCTTCCTTCCTTCCTTCCTTCTGTCTTTCTTAGATTATTGGTTAGATTTGTTACACAAATGAAAAATAATGTATTAAAATGAATAGTAGGATGTGCTTATTATTAATTCACTTATAAATTAATAATAATAATAATAATAATAATAATAATAATAATTTGTTTTATTTATATACTGCTATTCCAAAGATCATAGCGGTGAACAGCAAGTAAGCTAATTAGCAAGTAAGCTAATTAAATTAAATTAAAATAAGCATAGTTCAATAGCTCCAAAAGGAAGTGATATTGAGGGGCTGTTAATTTGCAAATATACAGTCAATCCTTCATACCCATAGATTCTTTACCTATGGAGTCTAGCATCCATGACATGAAAATATATATATTCCAAATCAAACAAAAATTGATTTTGCCATTTTATATAAGGGACACCATTTTACTATGTCACTGTAGTTAATGGACCTGAGCATCCATCGATTTTGTATCCATGGAACCAAACCCCAGTGCATAGCAAGGACCCACTGTATATAGATGCTGTTGCTTGATCAATCAGTCACTTAATGAATCAATGCCCTCTTAATAACTAAAAGCTACTCAGCCAACAGCTGAGATAAAGATAAAGGATGGTAAAGGCACAATTTCCCCTGCTTCTGACAGGACTGCTGAAAGATGTTCTGCAGCAAAATATTTTTCACCTTTAAAAACTGCCTGTTATTGCCTTCTGCTGCAAACAGTCCAGGGGAAATTGTGCTACACATTATTTGACAGAGGCACCTAATGGAAGTAATCAGGACCCATTCACTCAGTTTCATTTATGAGATGCACGATTTACTTCCCACTATCAAAGAAGTCTCAAAGAAGTCTCGTTCTCCTTCTGGCGCTTACCTAGAGAATCTTGTGCCCTGATATCAGCTCCATTTTCAATCAACAGACGGACAATTTCCTCATTTCCTGTGCAGGCTGCAAAGGATAAAACATGTTCCCCTGCGGAGGAATAAAGGGGATTAAAACTGGGTCCAAACACTGGCAGTGGGAGGCTTTGGTAAAACTCAGTAATTAGATCATTCATTGTTAATCAGTTTTTCAGCTAATCTTAGAAGAAGGATTTGTCCTTTTCTTCCATCCTGGAAGAAGTGCCTCTTCCAAAATGATTCTGCCTGCTGTGGCACACACATTGTTGCTATTGTTGTTGTTTGTCATCAAATTGTTTCTGACATATGGTGATCCTATCACAGGTTTTCTTGGCGAGAATTGTTCAGAAAGGATTTGCCTTTGACATCCTCTAAAACCGAGAGAATGAGTTTTGCCCAAAATTACCGAGCAACTTACACATTCCATCAGTATAAAGTAAAAAAGCATGGTTTTTGAACTAATGATGTTGCTTTAGACTTACTTATATTTGGGTTAGATCCCCCACTGATATGAGAATTGAATCATGACTGACTTAAGTTACGTTCGGTCTATTCTGAGTACGATCAAGTCTGAGTCAACATACTGTTTTTATAAATTTTATATATTTATATATTTGTTTGCTGTCTTGTCAGATGAGATTTCTTTACTTCATGCTATTGGCAGCCTGCCTATATCAAGACGCCATCACAGACTTAACAGCATGAGTAGAGCTTTCATTTCAAACACAAGGTCAGTCGATCTAGTTCATGATAACATACCCTAGCTACTCAGAAATGTAAAGAAACACAGGAAGCTGCCTAATACTGAGTCTGAGCCATCTATCCCCATACTCTCAGCATTTGACTAGATTATAGTTAGGATTCTTTCCATCTATTGCCTGGAGATCTCTGGTGTTCTCTGCTGGTCTCCTATCCAAGCCTTGATCCTACTTGGTTTCCAAAATTACACATGATTGTGTTTAGGCTCATGTGGTGGTAATCTCAACCTCCAGGTGCTAAACTAGCAGCTATTCTGCCACCACTGCCTCACAACAATGCTCCCCAATGTCTGAACCAGTAATGTTCTATGGCAGAGACTGATGGGTCATCAGCAAACTGGAGTCCAAGCTGCCACAGGATAGATTGTTGTTGTTGTGTGCCTTCAAGTCATTTCCAACTTATGGCAACCTTAAGGTGAATGTATTATGGGGTTTTCTTGGCAAGTTTCTTCAGAGGGGATTTGCCATTCCCATCCTCTGAGGCTGAGAGATTATGATTTGTTGAAGGTCACACAGTGGGTTTAAATGGCAAGGCTGGGATTTGAACCCCAGTCTCCATAGTCATAATCCAACTCTCAAACCATTATACCAGCTGACTCTCCCACTGGATAGGTACCAGTGTTCAAATCCATATTCAGAATAAGCTTAGAATTAATTACTATCATAACAAGTAAAGTAAATAATCCACTCTGTACATTCAAACATCTGGGAAATGTTTGCCCCAACCAGCCAGGACTAGTCTGGCAACATTTCCCAGGCAACTTTTTCATCTGTTGCTCTCAGACTGTGGAATAACCTGCCAAAAGAGACATGATGGCTGAAAAGGCTGATTGCATTTAAAACAGCATTAGAGACATATCTCTTCTGACAAACTTACCAAGTCTATTTTAAATCATTACTTTTAACTGCTATGTTTTAAAAGATGTATTATAAACGTACATTTTAATGGTCTTATAGTATTGTATTTTAACTGTTGGTTTTATGTGTTTCCTTTTTAAATTGTGCTTTGTATTTTAACATGTTGTACCCTGCCTCGAGCCTTGAGAGGCAGGAAAGAAATAAAAGTTATTTATTTATTTATTTAATATTAAATGGTGTCTGATTTGGCAGAATACAGTATTAAGCACTGTATTGCTTACTGCTTAAAGAAAAATCTTTCAACTAGGCACTGGCTGACTTCCTAAGAACTTCAACTTCAACAAGAACTTATGAATAAAGCACCCAAATGCCACACCAATTTGTTTTCAACAGAAACACATCTGGTTTGGTGAAAGATACTGGTATAAAGAGTGACCAAGACTTGGTCTTGGGCTGTTTTGGAGCTTGGGGAAAAATCCTTAAAAATTGTGCTGGACTACCTTTCTCCCCCAGATCCCAGAATTAACCCTGGGATCATTTAGGGGTGTACAGACCGGCACTTTGTGCCAGCCTGTATGTGCGGTGTGGGCTGAGCATCCGCACACTCAAAGCCCTTACCATGCCACCTGAGTGCCATTTTGGTGCACACCCATCCACACGGCACACGCCATGATGACACATACCATGATGACACACACCATGTGCAGTGCCCAAATGGCACAGCGCAGAAGGGGCATCATTGTGGCATGCTGGCATGCCTATTGTGCCCCTTCTGGGATGCAAAAAGAAGCCCCTTTTCAGGGCTTCTTTTTGCTCTCTCCAGAGGCTGTGGGGTGTGGTTGCTGCAGCCTGAATGTACAACTCCATAGATGTCTTCTTTTTTTTACCGTAACAATGTGAATCATCTCACTCATGCATTCCGGGTTTGTTATTCCCACAATGGAGCCTTACTGATCCATACTGATGTGTATCTCTGCAATTTTGGTTGCTCACCCATGCAAGCACTCAAATAAAGATGGGAGTCGACAATGCAAATGCATTCAGAACCCCTTTTTGGTATGCAGCATTTTATCTCAGGTCTATTCGGGTCTATTTGCATCAGTTATTCATACTATTAACAGTGCAGATCTTTTTAAAAAACTCAGCAAAAAACTGATATCAATCTTCCTTGATTAAGTGGGCTTTTTAGCACCCCCCCCCCAAATTAATCGGGTGCATCCAGGATGTATTTGAACAACCGAGATTTAACCTGGATTAATCCTGGATTATTTTCACAGTGTGAAGAACCCCCCTGTTTCCTGGAGCTGCAGATAAGGCCATACCGAAGTAGAAGAGGCTTTGGGTGTTACGCCTGAAGAAGAGTCCTGTAGCTCTGGGAGTGGAGAGATGAGCCCCCCTCTTGAGCAGGCATTTCACCAGGTTTATGTTTTGATTGGCTACTGCAATGTGGATAGCTGTTTGTCCTGCAATTGACATTAAAAACAAAACAAAACAAAAGTGAGCAATAATAATATTAATAATAAAATGTATTTCTTTCCCACTTGTGGTGGGGCACAACATGTTAAAAAAAACAATTAAAACACATAAACCCACAGTTAAAATACAATACTATAAAATCATTAAAATACACTCATAAGAATTCATATACAGATTAGAAAGTCATGATTTAAAACTAACTGGATAGGCTTGCCAGAAGAGATACGTTATTAATGCTGTTTTAAATGCAGTCAGTGTTTTCAGCTATCATATCTCTTCTGGCAAGTCATTTCACAGTCTGGGAACCACGACTTAACATATTCTCTCTGGATATTATCTGGATGCCTTTTGGATATATTGCATTATGATACGTTTACAGGTTTACCAAACTTTAAAAAAGAATTTGGCCAGGGAAATATTTTTTTAAAAAATAACACATGTTTTACAAACTGGAAAACCTTCTTTAATGAGAACTACAAACAGACAGACAGTTCAGAAAAAAAGGCTTTCTTTGAAGTGAAAGCCAAGGCTCAAAGTCAAAGTAGACAAGACATTAGCCACATTTCTGAATCCTATTTAGGATTCTTTTTTTAAAAAAACCTAGAACCCTAATTTGGTCTGGGACTGCTAGGTGTGAGATTAGTTTTTCAGACATTTCCATCTACATTCTCACTGAAAATCATTCCAAAGTTGCTATTTGCCCCAAATCTGCAGTTCTGAAGGCAAGTAGTGGCTTCAAGGGAGGTTTTCAGTTCAAAAATGATGATGGAAATGTCTAAAACAGTGTTTCCCAAACCTTGGTCCTTCACATGTTTTGGACTTCAGCTCCCAGAATTTCTGATTGTTGGCCCAACTAGCTTCTGGGAGATGAAGTCCAAAACACATGAAGGACCAAAGTTTGGGAAGCACTGGTCAAAAACAAACCCTCTCTCCCTGACACCCAAACCAGGTTATAGGATAAAAAATGGAGAATCCCAGTCATAATATTCAATAATGTGGCTAATATCATGGGTAGTCTGACCATCTTGCTTATCTATGTTCTTGGATATATGGCATAGAGAATGGCTGTGCCTATCCCAACAAGGTAGAGCATATCTGCCTAACAAAGGTCGCATTTTAAGGGATCTTGTAGCACCTTTGAAACTAATTGAAAGAAAGAAGTTGGTAGCATGAGCTTTTGTAGACTTGGGCCTACTTCCTCAGATGCATGTTTGGAATGGAGAATCCAGAGACAGACCTGTATATTCTCACACACAAATAGCTTATACAGGTCTGTCTCTGGATTCTCCATTCCAAACCTACACCTGAGGAAGTAGACTCAAGTCTATGAAAGCTTATGCTTCTTTCTTTCAGTCAGTCAGTCTCAAAGATGCTACAAGTTCCATTTGCATACTGATTTTCCTGATTAATACAGCAATGTCTTTGAAAACTAGCATGGTTTAACATAATTTCCTTTCATGGGGGAAACTACCGTCTCTGTGAAGGTGGAAATGCAGTTAGGACTCACCAAACTATAATTCCCAGGTTTCTCTGGGAGAATACCTGGGAAGTAAAACTGGCATGAAACTAATATAGGCTTCCACCAAACATATATCTTTAAGAAGGAAACCATGGCACACATTAATCAGCTCATTAACATTCTGCTATTAACTCTTCTCCATGCCCTGTCATTCACATATTAAAAGAAGTAGAAGACCAATAATTGCCAACTTCTATGCCGATAAAGAGGTTCCTTTTGACCCCATTCTTTTCAGCTAAACCAGCTGTCCAATTTGCAGTGTCCAAGGGGAGACAGGGGAAGAGAAGCTTAATTTATTATTCTTCACCACTTTTTCACTTCCTAAGTCTATCTTCCCTGATATGCTTTTGGGCCTGTAGGAAAAAAGATGTATAATGTGTGCATCTAGAATGTTGTATGCCACACAACTTGGAAACTTAGAAAGATTCAAAAGGAGAAACAAATTGATTGTGCTGTTATATCTGTCACAGCTAAATTATGCAAGGCAAAAGTAAGGAAAAAGACAGAAAAATACCAGATTTGTGGAAAATTGGATACCAAAAGGTAATGAAAAATCAAAAGGACAAATGTCCACTAGCTATCTTTAGAAATCTATGGCTGCTGCCACACTGCAGAATTAATGCATGAAAACACTGCATTACCATGGCTCCATCCTGTAGGATCCTCGTATATGTAGCTGTGGCATCAGAGGACTCTGACAGAGAAGGCTGAATATCTCACAAAACTACAAACCCCAGAATCCCATAGCATTGAATCATGGCAGTTAAAGTGATATCAACCTGGATTATTTCTGCAGTGCAGATGCAGTTTAGGTGGTGCTATAAGAGGTCTCAGCTGTAACCTTTGACATCCACATTCTGTGTATGTTAATAATGAAATGTTTTAAATTCTGTCTCAATAGGAATTACCTTCATAGAGTTCGGATGCCATCCTATCATTGATGAGTTCTGGAGCCACCTCCAAAAGAACTTCAGCAGCCTCTACGTTATCATAGAGGGCTGCTATGTGGAGGGCTGTCTCCCCAACAGCTCCTACACAAAGTAGGGAAAACACAACAAAAGGTCAGCTAAGAATAAGCTGGACCTCTGGCAATACCGTTAGGCATAATAGGGACAACCATTTAGATTCTTCATATGCCTGTCCTTCACATTTAAAACTGGGTGGATGACAAGACTAATTTTTATAAGAAAAAGGATACAGTATTTGAGTCAATCCACCCCAAAGGGACCAGATGTCATAACCACAAAGGAGGACTGCAAAATGTAGGACATTCAAGGAAAACATAGGATGTTACCAAATAAAAGCCTAAAACACTAACATATACATACTGTATTTTATTATGTACTCAACTGTATTTTTCTTTGTTAAAATGCTTGGTTGGGTTGCAATATACTTATAGACCTCTGAGCAAGACAACCGGCTTAAAATGGTACTTGACTAGCAACAAACCCTTGACTGAATCTACATTTAAATCATCCTTTTCAACCATCCATTGTGCTGAAATTAAGGGGAAAAACCTTTTCAACATTTGCACTGTGTCCTCAAGCACCCCATTGCCTAACAAAATCATTTTCCTCTCCAAGAAATAAATATGACCTGAGCTCTGGGTGCAGGTTTTGTCTGCTGCTGATCCTGGGGAAAAAGAACTTGAGAAGGACCCATCCTATCCCCTATTTGCAGTGAGGACAGGGAGCCAAACAGATTCATTTCTTGAAGAGGAACAGCAAACATGGTGTAACTCAATGGGCTTCTTAGCCATGCTCAAAATGGATGATATTTTGGAATTCCTCCTAGACAGAAGGTTGCAATATAGGCCATGTCCTAGAAAAGGAGGCTGTCTGGTCACCATGATCCACCCTCATCTTATTGCAACAAGATCCTTGCTAGCTTATTGCCCTTGCTTATCTACTATCTGAATGTGGCTCTTGCCTCTTGAAAATAATTCTCTCATCTGCCAGGCATGGATTTTATAGGATGTGAATACCTCTTTGGAAAATATCACAAGAACCATCTGTGGTCAGTTTTCTGATGGCCTGGACATCATTCTCTTTGGCAGCCAGAAGAAGTGGAGACTCCCAGATCCTGTTAGCAATGCAAATAAAATAATATAACTGTTCACATTTACTTCACATTTACTTGGGAAGGGCAAATTAAAATTACTTCTTTGCCAAACATCCTCTTTATGCGAATGCCATGATCAAGGGGTAGTATCATCTTGGAATATTTGCTGAAATCTAGAAAGTGACAGAACTGAAAGAAAAGGGAAAAAAGCAATTCAACTGGTGACTGAAGATACATCAGCTTCTTGCAATGTTTACTGAAACCACATGGGGGAAGCACAGAGAAAGATAAGAAAGATGCAAATTTCCCAGGATTTAATACATCTAACTTACCGGTAGTCCTTCCCTGCAATAAAATAAAATAAAATAAAATTGTAAAACCTAACAAATGTAGAGACATTATTGCAGTGTGGACTTTGATAGGCCTCACTAGTCAAGTGAATTAAATTAAGCAGATGGTAACTAATCTTTAAAATGCATATTGGTTTTGCTGTTGCTGTGTACCTCCAAGTAATTTCCAATTTATGGCAACCCTAATGCGACCCTATCCTAGGGTTTTCTTGGCAAGATTTGTTCAGAGGAGGCTTGCCATTGCCTTCCCCTGAGGCTGGGAGAGTGTGACTTGCCCAAGGTCACCCACAGTTGATACACTACATATTTCATCTGACTGGTTTTGGAAATGCTAAAGAAAGGATCCAAAGATGGCAATCTCATTCCATGAAGTTTGAATGAATTCAACCATGCACAACCTTGAAGCTGCACCTGCAGAAGCCTAGGATGAAGAGTAACCAGCAACTGGCTTTAACTAGCCTTAGGAATCTCAACAAAAGAGGGTGAAGAACAGTCAACAAGATGGAGACCTTTAACCCTGTAGAAAGGCTGTGTGGAGGGGTGGTGGGAACCATTTGCCTTCTGATCAAGATAAGCCAAAGTTCTGTTCTTCTGAAAGAAGGATCCAGCCTCTTTGGAAGGGGGGGGGGGGGGGTTTCTTATCTATAAGGTGTTCCCCTCGGAGGGGAAAGAAAGGGGGGGGGGGGGGGAATGGACAAATAAAATAGGCTTTCATTCCTAGGATCTGGGATCCTGGAGATAGTGGGAAGCCCTGACAGTTAATGGTTAATTGCCATTCTGCGTTCTGGATAATAAATGAATGAAGCACACATAATAAACTTCTTTTAATGAACAGAGGGCATCTCAGGAGCAGCTCTGGTGGGAAATGAGGTGGGCAGTCAAAGCCTGATAAGACCAGATAAAGCTGGTCTTATCTTCCTCACACCTTTCCCCAAACTACAAGATATTATGGTTCTAAACAAAGCACTTCCTTTCAAACAACTCCAGAATAAGAACACTTACCCACATAAATACCCTAAGGCTCCAGATCCTGTCTGATCTTGGAAGCTAAGCAAGGTCAGCCCTGGTTAGTACTTGGCTGGGAGACCACCAAGAAATACTAGGTGCAGTAGGCTATATTTCAGGGGAAGGAACTGGCCAAACCACATTTGAGGATCCCTTGCCTAGGAAATCTCTTTGAAATTCATGGAGTCACCATAAGTTGATAGGCAACTTGAAGTTACATACATGCACACACAAGAAGGACCTAAGTACCCTAAAGGCACCAAATCCTGTCTGATATTGGAAGCTAAGTGGGGGTGAGCCCTAGTAAGGACGGATGGGACACTGCCAATGAATACCAGGTGCTGTAGGAACTGGCAAAATCACCTCTGAGGATTCCTTGCATAAGAAAACCCTATGAAATTCATGGGATTGCCATACATCAACAGATGACTTGAAGGCACATACATACATATACATATAAATTAGCACTTGAGATGTTCAAAATTTCTTACATAGATTCTATAATTCCTTGCAGCAGCCCTGTAACATCCCATGCTGCACAGTGATAGCAGTATGATTCTGCTTTAACTGCTGTGCCAACATCCCATGGAATCCTAGGATTGGAAATTTAGGGAGGGAATGTATAATTCTCAGATAGAGAATAGTAGTGCCTTATCAAACCACAAATCCCAGGATTTCTTAAGATGCAGCTATTGCAGTTAAAGCAGAATCATAGTGCTATCATTTGTGCAGCATGAAAAAGCCCCAAGAGAATGGTAAGTGGTTTGCCTAAAGATACCTACAAAGAACTCATGGCAGAAATGAGATTTGAATCTGAAAATTTTTTCATTCAAAATGCACAGCTAATTGCATATCACAGTACATGTAATTCATCGTCACCTTCAGGTATGCCAGTGGGATTGTGATCTAGTTTGCACATGTGGATGTTGTTGCTGCTGTGTGCCTGCAAGTCATTTCTAACTTATGGGAACCCTATCCTCATGTTTTCTTGGCAAGAGTTCAGAAGAGGTTTACCATTACCATTCTCTGAGCCTGTGAGCATGCTGGGCATTGAACCCTGGTCTCCAGAGTCATACTACAACATTCAAACCACTATGCTACATGTGGATAGGCAAGGTTTAAACCTTCCCACTCTATACCTCCATCTTTCATGATGGAGCTCAGTATGGTGGCTCTATTGATATATATTGGAGGAAGTATGTGGGGAGGTTTAAATCATGTATGGAGGCAGTGATCCAGATTGGGACACCACAGCGATATAGTTACACATGGGGCAAAGGAGGGCACTGCCTCTCCATAAGAATTGGGCCTGCCCAAAATGAAAATTTCCTTCAATCTCCAAATTCCTATCTTTACACTCAACTATTTAGGGATATAGTTCAGGCACTCCCCACCACCGCAAAAGATATGGGAGAATCTTGCAAAATCCCAACACTAGCACTTTACAAAATTATTAAAACATTGTACATATGTGTATGATATTTCCATGCATGTATGTTATTTATGCTGCAGGAGCCACCTTTGATGCAATTAATGCCATGTGAAAAAAATTCATTCTCAGCTTTGTCACATATGCTGACTGAGACCATATTGGCATTCAGTGCTTCATCAGAGAGAAACAAATTTAGTAAACTTGGCTTTTGAATGTAACATATTTGCTACTGTTATTTGTACAACTATTCTGCATGTGGGAAATATTGTATTTTAAATTGTGTTCCTTTTGTGGAAGTTTCAAAAGATACTTTCTTATTAAAATGCATGAATTGGCTGTATTTTTGTCATTACCCATGTAAAACTTTTTTTTCTACAGAAGCCTCTTTTATAATGATGATGCTCAAATCCCTTCTAGAGTTGGGCATGTTACTGATTGCGCTCCTGTGCATACTAGCTGTACTTTTTAACTTGATGTGGATTGTCTGGCCCAGTGATTCCCAGACTTTGGTCCTCCAGATGTTTGCACTTCAGCTCTCAGAAATCATAGAATCATAGACTCACAGAATTGGAAGAGAGCACAAGGGCCATCCAGTCCAACCCCATTCTGCCATGCAGGAACTCACAATCAACGCATTCCCAACAGATGGTCATCCAGCCTCTGTTTACAAACTTCCAAAGAAGGAGACTCCACCACTCTCCAAGGAAGTGTGTTTCTGTCAAACAACTCTTACTGTCAGAAAATTCCCCCTTATGTTGAACTGGAATCTCTTTTCCTGGAGTTTACATCCATTGTTCCAGGTCCTAGTATCTGAAGCAGCAGGCTTGCTCCATCCTTAGGGTTGCCATAAGTGAGGACCTCCAAACCGGGACAAATGTAGGACAAATGTAGGGCAACATTTTCAAATGTAGGACACATTTTTATAAAAATGGAGGACGCGCAAAAATTGAGTTTTTTTTTTAAAAATGTTAATATAAATGCATGTTTCTAGGCATGATCAAAATTAATAAAATAAAACAAAAACAAGCAGTAATAAAAATTAATGAAATAAAAACAAGCAATAATAAAAATTAATATAATAAAAATAAAAAGCAATAATAAAAATTAAAAAAATTAAATAAAATAAGTATTTTATATTTTTAAATATAATTTAAAAACCCCAAAATACCAAGGCAGACCTAATGGCCACTGACTCAGCTTTCCTCCTCCTCCTCCTCCTCCTCTGGCCCAATTCTGCCCTGGCCTTCAGGCACCCTTCCTCCGTCTCCTTCCTCCTCCTCCTCCTCCTCCTCTACCCCCTCCTCCTCCTTATGATGGCTGGCGCGGGAGGAAGGGAAGCAGGGCAGGCGCGCGCACGCGGAGGGAACCAGGGCAGGCGCGCGTGCGCGCGGAGGAAAGTGGGGCAGGCGTGCACGCGCGGAGGAAAGCGGGGCAGGCAGGAGAGCGTGCGCGGCGGGAAGTGGGGCAGGCAGGCAGGCGCACGCGCATGGAGGGAAGCGGGGCAGGCAGGCGTGCGCGGAGGGAAGTGGGGCAGGCGCGCGTGCTGCCACTGGCCCCTGCTGAGGCCTGGGCGGCGCACAAGCCCTCACAGTGGGGGCGCGGTGGCGGCAGAGCTTCTGCCGCCGAGGAAAAGGAGGAAGGCAGAGCCGGAGGAGGAGGTGGGTTGGCGCTGCAGCAGCTGTGTTAGCGGCAGCGGCAATGGCCGGAGCGGGCTCCCAAACCGGGAACAAGGCACGGGTGGGGGCCCAAACCGGACCGGGACCGGGAAGGGCCCCCTGAAACCGTGATTGGCACAGGGGCCGCCGGGTTATGGCAACCCTATCCATCCTAAATATGACACCCTATCAAATATTTAAACAAGACTATCTTATCACCTCTTAACTGTCTCTTCTCCAGGCTAAACATACCCAGCTCCCTAAGCGGTTCCTCTTAGGGCATGATTTCCAGACTCTTCACAATTTTTGTTGCCCTTCTTTGGGTACGCTCCAGCTTTTCAACATCCTTTTTGAATTCTGGTTCCCAGAACTGGACACAGTATTCCAGGTGAGGTCTGACCAGAGCAGAATAGAGTAGCACTATTACGTCTCTTGATACAGACACTATACTTCTACTGATGTAGCCTAGAATCACATTTGGCCTTTTTCACTGTCACATGTTAGCCATCCTGATGAAATTCATTTTGTTAGTTTTGGCCTGATAGTTGGCTAAACTGGCTGGGGCTTTTAGGAGCTGAAGTCCAAAACACCTGGAAAATTAAAGTTTGGGAACTGCTGATCTACCCCATAGCTCCCCTCTTAGCTGCTAGATGTGAATGCTGTCTTTCCATACTCCTAAGGACTGCCATTTCTATAAATCAAGAACTCTTTGTAGATTTCAGTGACAATGAAATCATTATTCATCATGTGCCATTACAGGTACAGTAGGTGATGTATCAGCATGTGGTTCCTTCCCTTTAACTGAGAGATAAGATCAATAACAATCAAGCTCAAAGTAAAGATGTCCATAAAAGTAAAATTCCTTGACAAAGCAAAGAAACAACAAAACAAACACTAAGCATAGACAAACCTCCCATTCCCAAAATTTCTTGAAAGATGGGCTACCATAAAGTCTTACGCAGTACCACAGACAATAAAATCAACAGAATAACACAACTAGTGTTTGCTTTCCAGAAATAGCATTCTAAGTTACAGTTTAGATGTAGGAAAGTAACAATAAAGAAAAGTAAGTCACGGGAATTATATCATCTTGTACTTTTTTTTATGGCTCTGAAATCATACCACCATGTCTGCCAGATTTTATCATTTCTCTTATATCTGTGCTTTTCCTTTAACATTTCTAGAAATTCTGAAGCTATGGAAAAAAATGGAAATTTTCAGAATAATTGGGGGGGGAAATGCACTCTTTGCACCCTTTACAAAATGAAAGTCTCTGTTACTTGAGGGACATAAAATGCATTATGTCTTAACTTGGCTTAAAAGTATCACGTTTAATAGATTGAAGGTGCAATTTATACAGAATTTTTTAAAATTATCTTGAACTATAACAATTAGCTGAACTATAAGGAACCCCTTTGCAAATGGATGAATAGCAGGCAAAAAACAAAGCAAAGACAAAAACAAAAACAAACAAGAAACTGCAAACTCTAGTAAAATGAAGATAATCGTTTTGTTTCCTATAGTCCTCCAAAGTGCCAAGCAGACATAAAGCACCCATTCCCACAAAAAGAACTAAGAAAAAGAAACCCAGACCAGGAATTACAATAATGTGAGATGCTGTGCATCATCTTATGTCAAAGTCTACCTGCTACATACTTTTAAGAAATTGTTTGATGGAAGTATAGGGAATAAATATACCGACACTTAGTCTTCAATATTTTTTTCATCCATCTTAAAAAAAATCTTTTTTTTAATTTTAATTTTTGCATTTTCTTACAAATACAACAGACAATACATAAACACATAACAAAGGTGTATCACATGATAGGATAAGCATAACTTTACAAACCATCTATCTTAACACCTTATACAGACCCACTTCACACACCTTTTCCTAAAACTACATTTAACACACAAAGTGCTTCCTATTGCTTAACTCTCCGTCTTATCTTGTTATGTTTGTTCGTTCTATTTTAAATAAAAAATTAAGTAGGTGCCCTTCTTCACATGAGATTAAAAGAAAAATATACTTTAGTTTTTTTGGTTAGAGTAGTAAACAGTTTAGACCATTCCTTTTCCTTACCTTTTCCTTTTTATATTTCGAGAGAGAATCACAAGCATTTACGGTGTAGTAGATTTCAAAGATTACTGAGATTACATTATATCGAAGTGTATATAGGCTTGTCTTTTAACACAAAGTCTCATCCTGGAGATTTCTACATAGTCTGAAAATCCCCCCCCCCTAGACAATGAACTACTCTGATTTTCCACTATCTTTAAATAGCACAGCATATCACATTACTTTATATCAATATAGTATTGTTCCATCTTTTTTTTAAATATGCATAGAAGGGTTGCCAAGTGTCTTTTATTTCTACATCATTTTCCTCTTCTTTTGACCCGCAGTAAGCCTTGTCCATTTCGGCCATATCTAAGACTTTCATCAGCCACTTATCCGTGGAAGGTATTTGATTCGATTTCCAGAATCTTGCATACACAATTCTAGCACAGGTAAATAAGTAAAATAAAAGTTTACCAGTTTTTTTTCTCAATTTTACCCTCAAAGATACCTAACAAACAAACCTCTGGTGTAAAGGATATTTGAATTTTTAATTCCTTGGTAATAATGTCATATACCTTTTGCCAGAAGAATTTGGCAAATTCACATGACCACCACATATGATAGTAAGTACCGGTAGTCTTTTGACACTTCCAATACATTGGGTTACTAGTTTTATATATTAACGCAATTCTGTTTGGTGACAAGTGCCATCTATAGATCATCTTATAAGTATTTTCTTTAAGATCCTGACACATTGTATACTTCAGATTTGATTTCCAAATTTTCTCCCACTTTTCATATAATATACTATGTCCTACGTTTTGGGCCCACTTTATCATACTGTGTCGTATAATTTCCTCCTCAGTGTTCCAGCTGAGGATCGTTTTGTACAATTTAGCCATTTTCTTTTTCTGCCCTTTTACCATTATTGTTTCCCAATCAGTAATTTTGCTTTTCAATCCAGGCTCTATCATGTCTAGTTTCCATCTCTGTCTCAGCTGCAAGTAGAGATACCAATGGCATTCAATACCAGATTTGTGTAATTGCTCTTGGTTTTTAAAATCTATTTTATCTTGTACTTCTGTAATTAAATCTGCGTATCTTAGCCATTTCCCTTTCGGTATGCCTTCCCTGCTAAAGAACGCTTCGTGTGGGGAACAGTGCAGTACTATTTGATTTGAAAATCTAGGCTTCCATTTCTCCCTTACTTTCAAAAGTGCTTTTATAATTATATGATGTTTGCTTTCTTTGTGAATTTTATCTTTGTTGTAGAATAGATAGGCATGGAATCTGAATCTTAAATTTTCCCCTTCTAAAGTTAGTAGTTGATCATTTTCTAATAATATCCAATCAGATATCCACCAGAGAACTGCTGAGAAATAATACATTTTTATGTTGGGGACGGCCAGACCACCTCTCGCTCTATCATCACACATTACTTTTTTGTTAATTCTGGCCTTTTTCTTATTCCAGATATATTTCATTATATTACTTTGCCATGTGTCTAGTGGACTAAAAGTATGTAATACTAGGATTGTCTGAAATAGATAAAGGAGTCTAGGCAAGATAGACATTTGTATTACTGAAATTCTACCCATCCATGATAGTTGAATTTTTCCCAACCTGTCTAAATCTTTTTGTATCTCTTTCCATGTTGGGATATAGTTATTTTGGAATAAATCTATGTTTCTATTTGTCAAGGTGATACCCAAATACTTAATCTTTTTTTCTATTTTAAACCCTGAGTCCTGTTCTAGATGTTTCATACTTTCTTTATTCATATTTTTAACTAACATATTAGTTTTTCCCTTATTAACCTTAAGGCCTGAGATCTCTTCAAAGTTTTGAAGTATATTAATCAGGCAGTTCAAACTACACACAGGGTTTTCTAGGATATATACAATATCATCAGCAAAGAGTCTCATTTTGTATTCATGTTTCTTGATCTTCATTCCTTGGATTCTTCTTTCATTTCGAATCAGGTGGTTTAAGGCTTCTAAGACAAAGATAAATAAAAGTGGAGAGAGAGGGCAACCCTGACGGGTTCCCCTCTTAATTTTAAATTCTTCCGATTTACTATTGTTTATTATTAGCCTTGCTGTCTGCTTGTTATATATTTCGTAAATCCATCTCTGAAATTGAGGTCCAGCCTCCACTTTCTCTAACATGGCAAAAATCATCTCCCAAGTTACGTTGTCAAAGGCTTTCTCAAAGTCCACAAAAAGTAAAGCCATTTCTTTTTTGTTATGTATTTCATAATACTCAAGTGTATTTATGACGGTGCGGATGTTGTCTTTAATGTGTCTGTTTGGTAGAAAGCCTGCTTGTTCTTTTCCTATCCATTCCGTAAGGACTTTTTTCATTCTTTCTGCAAGTATTGTGGAAAAGATTTTGTAGTCTGTATTGAGGAGCGAGATGGGTCCATTTTTTTCAAGTTTTCAAGAAAATAAAAGCTTCAGAGAAAAGAGCAACCACTTTCCTTTTGATTTTTCCAGGGTTTAATATCTACAATCCTACCTCCTTGACAGTAAGCATGGTTAATTGCAAAATAGCCTCTCTCCATCTGATGCCTTTCAGATAGTTCCCATATGTACGGACACAAAATAACACTTGGAGTGCATGAGTGTCTCAGTTTCAAAAATCAGGGCTCCAAATTAATAGCCAAGCAAAGCAACATGATAGTTCCTAAGAGACCTGGCAATAAGCAATGGGATATTCCACCTTAGCATGCGCTGTTTCAAACTGGGGGAGAAAGACATGCTGTACAAACAGAACAAAGCCAACTGTCTCCTTGTTTAACTTCCTGGCGCCCACCCAAAAAAACTCTTTGACATTATCATATAGATATAAATAACCATAACCCAGGAATTTATTGTACAAAAGAGGACTATATCTAAAGCAATTAAAATCACTTGTCTCCAAATACAAGTTAGGTAAACCAGTTCAGGGGGAAAAAAACCTTGACGTCACAAGCATACAGCACAGCTACCGTTTCCATTTCATCTTCCACTTGTGGACAGATTCAGGGGGAAATATTACATGCAACATGCATCTTTTCTGTCTCCAAATCCAAAATTGCCCCTTGCTTGCCAGAGAGAAGGGGGCATGACAGGGAGGGCTGCTGAGTTTGCTGAAGCCCAGAAGGTGATGCTTGGTGCTGTTTTTCAAAAAGGAAGATCGCAAGGCTTACTTTCTAACTGATTGCAATTGTAAAAATACTTCTCTCTAATTTTTCAAAGCCTGGGGGCAAGCTTCTCAATGATTCCCAAACTCTGACCTTCCAGGTGTTTTGGACTTCAGCTCCCAAAATTCCAAACAGTGGTCAAGATGGTTGAGGCTTTTATGAGCTGAAATCCAAAAATACCTGGAAGTCCAGAGTTTGAGACTCACTGAGCTAGATTTATGGACATAACCAGAGACAGGGACTAACTGAAATTATCCATTAAGCCAGAAACTTTCTAACAAGAAGAAGCAACTTAAATAAATTTATTTTTAAATAAAGCAATTGACTTATGTTGGAATTTCAGCATTAAGTTGAGAATCAAATGATTAAATAAGTTGCTAATTAAATGAGAGAGCGTGCTGAAGAGTCAACAAATGTCACATAGCCCTACTGAGGTTTTTTTATACGCAAAACTAGTTCTCTTGGGAGAGTTAGTGTGGTGTAGTGGTTTCAGAGTTGGACTGCAACTCTGGAGACCAGGGTTAAATTCCCAGCTCAACCGTGGACACCTACTGGGTGACCCTGTGCAAGTCACATGCTCTCAGCCTCAGGTTTGCAATGGCAAACTTCCATTGAACAAATCTTGCCAAGTAAACCCCATGATACGGTTGCCTTAGGGTTGCTATAAATCAGAAATGACTTGTAGGCACACAACAACAACAACAACAACAACAACAACAAAAAGTTCTCTTGGATTTTTAAAAAAGTACATTTGGCTTTTTGTTAAGCTGTCGAGGTTGAGGAATTACAAAATTAAGGTTACATGTCCCAAACCATTTATTCTGACACATGATTCCAGTATGATAGTTACTTCCAAGATGAATAGTAAGAAAAGTTTGGACGGGTGGTCCATGCAGCACAATGGTTCTCCTGTTTATATAGTGGAAACCATACAATTTTTAAAGCAATTTCCACTGCTCTGAAGAGGGACTCTTGGAGTGCCACCCATGGCCACACCCAAACACCACAATTTGCAGTGTTTTTTTCTTAAATACCACCCCTCACATAAATGTTTCATGCCCACCACTCATGTGGGAGGCACTTTTGCCATGTTCCCCTCTCATGCCAGTCAGTTTAAGGTCTAGGAGAGGACACTGTCAATCCAAAGTCAACTACCAGGTGTGGGGAGCACAGGGCATGGCCCTAACTAAGGGGCACTTGGGGGCAATTTTGACCAGTTTTTTTTTAAAAAAAAATTAAGAAATTGGTTTCTGGGGGATGTTTGGGACCTCAGAAATAGCTTTAGGAGCTACATGTGGTTCATAGGCCGCATTTTTTCCAACACTGGAACAGAAGCTCCTCATGAAGTTGTCCCAGGAAAGTGATTATTCAAGCTCTTACTATGGCACATTCATGAGGATCCAAATGGGAATCAGGTAATCTAAAGAAAGGTTAGGGTAAAGAGATGAATAAGACAAGGTTTTTTGATGGGGTGGATTAAAATTGGATTTTTAAAAGAATTTGTGCAGCTTTCCCAGGCCAAACCTGGCGGGGGTAAATTCATCAATGGCATTTTTCACCTTCATTATGATAAGGCTTTTAGTGCAAGCGTTTTACTTATATGTAAATGGAAATTTAAAATGAACAATATGCAATTGTCTTAGATTTTTAAAGCTTTAATAATGATCAACTAAATACACTAACATTTCTTACTTTCCTGATACTCTATCTCTGGAAACTGCTCTAATTGTGCAGCGCAAATGCCCCTTAAGCTTTTCATAGATGCAAGTATTCTATCATCCACCTGCAGTCTAGCAGAGATAAAATGTGTGTTTGTCCTGACAATGTAATGTGGGAACTAAAAAGGCCAATGCGATTTTAGGCTGTATCAACAGAAGTATTATGTCTAGATCAAGGGAAGTAATAGTGCTACTCTATTCTGCTTAGGTCAGGCTTCACCTGGTATACCGTGTCCAGTTCTGAGCACCACAACTCAAAAAGGGATGTTAACAAGTTAGAGCATGTCCAGTGGAGGGCAACCAAAATGATGAAGGGTCTGGAACCCATGCCTTATGAGGAAACACTTAGGGAGCTGAGTAGGTTTAGCCTGGAGAAGAGACTGTTTAAGTATTTGAAGGGGTGTCACATTGAGGATCGATTGTTTTCTCATGCTCGAGACTAGAACATGGAACAATAGATACAAGCTGCAGGAAAAGAGATTCCACCTTAACATTAGGAGGAACTTCATGACAGTAAGAGCTGTTTGACGGTAGAATACACTCCCTCAGAGTGTGATGGAGTCTCCTTCTTTGGAGGTCTTTAAGCAGAGGCTGGATGGCCTTCTGTTAGGGATGCTTTGATTGTGAGTTCCTGCATGGCAGGTGGTTGGACTGGATGGTCCTTGTGGTCTCTTCCAACTCTATGATTCTATGATTCTATGTTGCTTGGGTCCACTAAAAAAATCATTCATGACAATGAGGCTATGAATATGGACCACTGACTGACATGATCTATAGCTCATACATGAATCTTCTCTAGCGTGCTTTCTTGCATTGTCTCTAGCTTGGCTTCTTACATGGTCTACCCTCTGCTGGCAACTTGTTAGGCAGGACTGACCAGGATGTTAAATAGCTAGAGCTTGCAGCTTAGAGACAACCCTGATATCTCATGTGGCCCCACAGACAATTATTCTGCGGGCATTTCAAAAGCGCCTGTGAAAGTGAATAGGTCAACGATTAGCATGGTCATAAAACCTGAAATAAATAAAAGTAATTGTACTGATGAGTTACTAATTACAGAAACTAACAACAGTTCCTGTTTGATGCAGGAATTCTTCTTCTCTTCCCCAAGGGCAATCTCTAACCTGAATCATATTGCCACAAAAGGAGTATACACTTAGGTTTCTTTCCAGACTGATGCAAGACATTGTAATTGATGCAGGAGTTACTCTTTTACCCATCTTGTCTCAGGGTGGGTGGGATGGATAAACTGGTACCCAACAAACAATCTGGAACTGTATGTTACTGGAGACTGAAAATGGCAACCCACATTGTTAATATTCTTTAAAATAGGAAGTAGCATCACTTATCATATGACATGACTTCATGATGTTGCCCATTTTCCTTCTTCACATTGCTTGCAATTAACAGGGTCATGAAAGCACACCACACAATGCAGCATTGAATTTGGATGAAGCTGAAGCTGAGTAAAGGTTTTTCTAACATCAGTTCTGGAAATACAATGACAGTCAAGTACTACGGTTGTTGGCGTCTACAAGAAAAGCCTAATTGTAGAAATCCAGGTCAAGGTTGTATAGCAGGAGTGGGATGCATGCAGCCTCCAGATGTTATTATACTACACTTTGCTTCCTACAATACCTGTTATCTGCTTTCAGCAAGAGCGGATTTGCAACACAGTACATGATTTACATATCATATATTATGGTAAAATAAGATATTACATGGGTCAGTGAGGAGGAGGAGGAAGATGCACATAGAGGCAGCAAATTAGTGTCTCGTCTGATTTCTTTTCCTTTACTAAAGCTGAGAAACTTGCATGGTTGGGAGTACGATGGAATTTCAACCTGTCTTGTCATTTCCAAGTGTACCACTCTATCACTGAGCATGTATTTCCCAAAATTTTTAATATACAGTGCGTCCTTGGTTACGCGGGGATCCGTTCCGGACCCCCCCGCGTATACCAAATTCCGCGTTCTCAAGTCCCATTGGGACAACTTCCCTCCCTCCCCTCTCCTCCCCCAATCTTTCCCTCCTTCCCTCCCTCCTTATCTTTTCGTCGCTGGGGGCTCCGTCGCTGCTGCCGCCGCCGCCGCCACCGCCGCCTCAGCCGGAGGGAAGGCCGGGTGGGGGTTTGTAGGCCAAGAAGGCTCCAGCCTGCCACCCGGCCCTGTCTGTGGCGGGTGGCGGCGCGGCAGCGGAGCACCAGCGCAGCAGAGCCTCTTCGGCCCCCATCTGCCGCCGCCCACCGCCAGCACCTCTGTGCAAGGGCCGGGTGGGGTGGTGGGCTGGAGGCCTCTTGGTTCCAGTCCGCCACTCGGCCCCTGCATCGAGGTTCAGGCGCTGGCCGGCGGCGGGTGGGGGGCGAAGAGGCCCCAGGCGCTCGGCCTCCTCCTCCTCCTCGCCACGCCGCCGCCACGGCTAACGGGGGGGGAAAGAGGGGACGGAGGGGAGGCCTCTGGCGCTGGTCCTCCAGCGCCCGAGGCCTTCCCTCCGCGGCTACAGCCAGGGAAAGCCGGGCGCTGCTCCTGGAGCCTCCAGGAGCAGGCCCAGCCTTTCCCCCGTCAGCCGTGGCGGCGCCTGGCGAGGCGGAGGACAGAGGCCGAGCGCCGGGCCTCTTCGGCCCCCATCCGCCCGCCGCCGCCGCCTGCCCTCGTGCAGGGGCGAGTGGCGGACTGGACCACGAGGCCTCCAGCCACCACCCGACCCTGCACGAGTGCTGGCGGTGCGGCGGGCAAGTGGGGGCCGAAGAGGCCCCAGGCGCTCGGCCCCTCCTCCTCCTCCGCCCCGCCGCCGCCACGGCTAACGGGGGAAAGAGGGGACGGAGGGGGGAGGCCTCTGGCGTGGTCTCCGCGCAGAGGCCTCCCTCCGCGGGCTACAGCCAGGGGAAAGGCCGGGCGCTGCTCCTGGAGCCTCCAGGAGCAGCGCCCAGCCTTTCCCCCGTCGCCGTGGCGCGCCGTGGCGGGAGGAGGAAGAGGCCGAGCGCCTGGGGGCCTCTTCGGCCCCCACTCGCCGCCGCCGCCGCCTGCACCTCGGATGCAGGGGCCGAGTGGCGGGACTGGAGACCAAGAGGCCTCCAGCCCCCACCCGACCTTGCACAGAGTGCTGGCGGTGGCGGCGGCAGAGTGGGGGCCGAAGAGGCCTCTGGCGCTGGTGCTCCGCTGCCGCCGCGCCCCGCCACAGAAGGGCCGGGTGGCAGGCTGGAGGCTTCTGGCCTCCAAAACCACCACCGGCCTTCCCTCCGGCTGAGGGGCGGCGGTGGCGGCGGCAGCACGCGAGGCCCCTGGCGACAAAAGTAAGGAGGGAGGGAAGGAGGGAGGGAGGGAAGGAAAGAGTTGGGGGGGAGAGGGGGAGGGAGGGAAGTTGTCCCCAATGGCGGCGTGCGTGCACGCGTGCGCCATTGGGGACAAAATCCCCGATTTGCCATGCGCGTATGCTTAAATCGCGCATGGCAAATCCGGCGTATAAGGAGGACCTACTGAAGATAATACAAGATAAACACCTGCCTTGCCTCCCAGTTTTAACTCTAATTCCTTGTGCAGCCATCAGTTCTTATCAACGTTTAATCACTATCAGTTGATCATATTGAACTTGCTGGATTATAGATAAAAGGTTCTCTCTATCCCTTTGCAAACTCCCCGGCTGACCCAGTTTTAAGACATAAAACAGTTGATTCTGCACTTACAACAATCACAGGGCTCTTCATGTTAATTACTTTGTAAACACTTCAAATGGAAAATGATAGGTACAAGCAAATCTAAAGAGAAGGAGCCACCTACACCCAAAATTGTTGTAAACTAGTACAAATATGTGACGTTGCCAAACTACGCAATGAACTGTAAGATCTTAAGAATAATTCTTGGCTTCCTGTTAGGTAGTTTATCTTGAACTCACCACTACTTTACCCCACAATTTTATATAAATTTGTAGCATCTCTTTAACCTGGGATTTAGCAGGATAAGGTGGTGTAATCCTGAAGTGGAAAAGGGGATGATGGCATCATTTCAAACTACAGGTGGAATGAAGCCATTTGAAAAATAAAAAATCTCTCTGATGTTTCAGATACCTGGAAAACATAAAAGTACTGTAGCACAGCAGGCAAAAGTTCTGATACAGAACTTTTCTCTTCATCTGCTTGTTCGATATTTACAGACAGTATTTTTCATTGGAGATATTAGCCTAAAGTAGAGCTGGAAAAGTTTGGTGGGTCCAGAGGCAGATTTCTGGACCTTAGAACCTCCCAGGAATAGCACAGACTGGTGGGGAAAGGACTTTAAGAGACAGGGAAGCTAGGAATGTTCAAATGTTGACTTCTACTTTTGAAAAACAGGATTGTTTAAAATGTCAATGCAGAGAGGCAATGCTCCTCTAGGGGAAGGCACTGTTGTTGTTGTTGTGTGCCGTCAAGTCATTTCCATTGTATGGCAACCCTAAGGCAAATCTATCATGGGCTTTCTTGGCAAGAGAAGGTTTGTCATTGCCTTCCCCAGAGGCTGAGAGCCTGTGACTTGCTCAAGGTCACCCAGGGAGCTTCATAGCCAAGCTAGGAATCAAACTCTGGTCTCAACATTCAACATGTAGTCCAACATTCAAACCACTATACCATGCTGGTTTTAGGAGCACATCTACCCAGGCCAAATTTAAAAATCTCAGTTTTCAGAACAAACTGTCCAAATGGCATACAGGATGGTTGGGGCCAAATCCGGCCTTTTCATCACCTTGAGGCTCCAGTTCAGAGAAAATAGAAGATTTATCTTCTGGTGTGTCCACATCCACGTGGCTGTGCATATTGCGATTTATCGGATGAGTTCAAAAGGGAGAACTGTGTGTGGACAGTTCTCCTTGCCTTTGAGGCATAGACAAGCTGGTGGTCACTGCGGAGCGAAGTAGCCCAAAGATAAACTGGATACAATGACATCCAAAATCTACAAATCAACTATATTTTATTGTGCCAACTAAAATGCACAAAATATATGTTGCAATCTTTTGAAGCTCCACTGGCTTCTTCATCAGTCAAAGGTGTAAAAAATCATACAGAAGAGTTGTTGTTGTTGTATTTGTTACAATTTTAATCCCAAGCCTGCATTTTGTCAAGATGTTCTTGGTATTGTTCTGAGTTAAGATGGTTTGGAGAGATATCTACATATGGAGACCACTCTTCCTTTGGCCATGTTGTACTGGGAGACAAAGCATTTTAAAGTCCAGGAAATAAAATTTAAATTCCATTGGCAACACGAAAAGGTTCTCCCTTTGAGATCCAGGATGTCTCAATCCTGGATTTTCCTGTCAGTGTAGATGCACCTTAGGTTCCCAAGAGAGGTGATTAACATTTTTGGTTTTGAGGTTTTATTTGGCCAGAAAAAGTCAGTTGAGGGAAGTCAGGGATGGGGGTGTTGGGGCCATTAAAATAATCTTGTGGGGCTGTATGCAGTCCTGGAGCTACAGTTTGTCCATTCCCTGACATAAAGAAATACAGTATAATGTTCATTCCATGACATCAGGAAACTATCATTTCATTCTGCTTGATGATATCATGATGCACTTGTTTTAAAGCACTCCAGTTGGACAGAATTGTATCCTGATTTTAAATAGAGATTTGATGACAAGTATTCATGAACTGTACTGTACTGAGAATGTGCATGTATGTGTGTTGTGTGCCTTCAAGTCTTTTCTCACTTATGGCAACCCTGAAAGGGACTTATCACAGGGTTTTCTTCGCACGTTTCTTCAGAGGAAGTTTGCCACTGCCATCCTCTGAGCCAGAGAGAGTGTGACTTGCACAAGTCACCCAGTGGGTTTTTGTGGCCAAGTGGGGATTCAAACCCTGCTCTCCAGAGTCATAGTCCAACTCAAACCGCAATAGCATGCAGGCTCTTGTATTTAGAATAATGACCATAAATAACTATCAGGAACAACACTCAATGGGAATTTATATCTCAGTGGTGAATACATGGGCAGAATTTATTTAATTTCATTTATACTTCTGTAGAATCAAATGGCAAACCACGCAAAGAACTATCATTGGATTCGTGAGGATGCAGATAAAATACCCTCTTGCAAGGATGTTGATTTGACAAAAATCTCTTTACTGTAACTCAGGTGAAGTAATAGTTTTAAGAAATGCATTTAATAGTAATAAGTTTCACAGATAGCAATCTATGAGAAACACTAAACAGGAAGGAAAATTACTTAATTTGAAATGTTTCTTGGTTGCTGTCTCCTCAAAGGTAGTTTTTACAGCAATTGCTGTTTCACAGAAGCGACACTAAGTAGGTTGTTTTGTGCATCACTTCTGAATGTTATTTGCAGTGTACATTCATAAGTGAAGACTAAACAGATTTCTCCTTAAATCCATTCATACATAGTAAATGTAAAACCATCTAGTTAATTTATCTCACCATTCCAGCTATGCACTAAGATCATTCATAATCAGCAGTACAAATCAAAGGAATGGGAATGACTAAAAACACCTTAAATGTTGCCTGCAGATATGTTTAATCAAGCACATTTTGATGTCTAGGGAGGAATATCCTCCAAAAAGCACAGAGGACAATCCACTGGGGCAATTCTTGTGCACGTCAATGCACAGGAGTCATTGGTCCCATAATGGATCAGATTTGTTCATCTCGCTTTACATTGTGGACACCTCAATGTAAAACTGTATCTATATTCTGAAAATTAACTTAAAATATATTCTTAGCATCATATGCAGGAGCCAGTGTGGCAGACTGGTTTGAGTGCTGGACTATGACTCTGGAAAGTAGGCTTCGAATCCCTGTTTGGCCATGAAAACCCACTGGTCCAAAACTCAAAGGTAACCCGGTGGGTTTTGAACCCTGCACTTCAGAGTCAAGCCATACTCTCTCAGCCTCAGAGGATGGCAATAGCAAATCTCCTCTGGGGAAACTTGCCCCCAAAAACCCTATAATAGGTTCACCTTAGGGTCAGCATAAGTTGGAAAAGACTTGAAAGCAAACACACAGAGACACACAGACACACACACACACACACACACACACAGAGAGAGAGAGAAATACTGTATTTTCAAATTAAGAGTTCAGCATTTCCTTCCAGACAAGTTTCTACCATCATTTTAAACCTTTCAGTATTTCCAGACAGATTGCACAACCCTGGGAAAGTCGGCAACATGCACATCTCATCCTTTTCCATGAATCAAGTATCACTCTGGCCATTAGAAATGTGGATACACTGATTCATTTAAATGTTTAAATATGTCAGTAAGGGGGAAAACTGGTCCAGAATCAGCTCTATCATAACCATCTCAGGCACAAAATTATGAGCACCATTAAATGGCCGACTATTCAATCCATTAATACATTTTCCTTTAGAAATAGATACAAATTTCAGCATGTGTGTCTTTACACTATATTGCCTTTAAAGTGATTACTGGAGATGACAGAAAGTTAATAACTTTTGTTAACAGCATGCTCATCCAAAGTAATGGGAGTATGTAGTTCTGTTTACACAACACATTATTGACCACTGCACTTTGTTAGCATGCGGTAGAATGCATCTGGATGTTTTGGTTCCTATATGAACACTGTCTTGGATTCCCCTGTGCAAGTCAGGAAAAGGTCTTTAATATGAAAGGCAGACAGACAATTAGAAAGGGGATGAAACAGAGGCATGTTCTTAACTGATCCCCTCTTCTATAAAACAAACAAACAAACAAACAAACAAACAAAGCAGGAAGCCATACTCTAATTATTATGTATTTCTGCATTGGACTGGACTGGAGGTTTCTTCCAACTTCTATGATTCTATGGTTCCTATTTACCAAGGACAACCTCTGTTTTCAGATACCTGTTTTGCCTTTTGGACAGATTTGAGGGGATACATTTCTAAAACACACACACATATATATTCCCCATACATACATATGTGTGTGTGTGTATGTGTACAATCAACTCTTCTTATGCATGGAAGGTTGCTAAACTTGACATTCATTGTTCGATTTGTAGCCTTTTTCTCTAGTTTCACAGACATGCCAGCAGACCCATCTTGACATGAGCGCATGAACGCGCATATGTGTTCATTTGTGCAAACAGATACACCGAGTGCTAAAGTACTGTTTTCTCTCCACAAGCTATAACTTCTTACGCAGATAGTAAAATATATTTGCGTTGGAGATAGCTCCGTTACAGTAAGGACAATCAGATCCCTTGGAAGTTGTAACACTCTTCAATTGTTGTTTTCTTGTGAAGTTTTAAAGGGTAACTGTTATTTTATGTCTGAGCACACCCTGCTTCAGAAGTCAGCGCAGAATAGGCTACTGTAAAGTAAATAAATAGGAGAATACGGGAGGCAAAGAACCCCAGGCAATCTTTGGTGCAAGGACTGATTGTACCGAAATGATCCTCTCTCCATCTGAGGAATGTCTCAAGGTATAATCTGCAAAATACTGCTTTTCTCTCAGGCTAAGGGATGAGGGGTAGTAAAGAAGACATAAATCTTCTGACAGTGTTTACCAGACCAGTGTGGTTATTTCTTAGGAGAACCTACATCTCTGTCCATCCCCCTAGTTTTTACACACTGACAACAAAAATTAAACTGGGTCTACATGAAATATATGATACATCTGTAGTGCAAATGAATTTCTATGTGTGTCTGGTTTATTATTGTGACACTTGTGTTAGCAGTTGATAAGGAATTAATATCGTCTGCATGGTCATGCACAAGAACACACAACACTAAAATACACTAGGTTGTGTTTTGTGTTATTTGGCCCGTTAACTGTTGCTATAGATATAAATATAGATATAGATAGACACACAGACATACATACATATAGTCTGCTCTTGTAATCTGCTGGGGTTTTGGTTCCAGGCTTTTCCAAAATCCGTGGATGCTCAAGCCCCATTAAATACAATGGCGTGGTAAAATGGTGTCCCTTTTATAAAATGGCAAAATCAGGGTTGGCTTTCTGCAATTTGTGTGTGTGTGAATATTTTGAAACCATGGTTGGTTGAATCCATGGGTACAGAATCCATGGATGAGGAGCGACAACTGTATATATGTATATAGAGAGAGAGAGAATGAGAAAGAGAGAGATGTACCATATATATTCGACTGTAAGTCGACCTCATGTATAAGTTGAGGCCAGGTTTGGGGACCAGCATTATAGTTTCTGATATGACGCGTGGATAAGTTGAGGGTAAAAATTAGGGGCATGTAACAAAGAATCTAAAGAATGAAGCAAAAGAAATCAATGGCAAAGAAGTTACAAAATTTCATTGGGCATAACTGCCTGTGCTCACACTAAAGGTTGGATGGATGAGAGAAAAGAAGAGGTCAGTGCTTCCAGGACAGATCACACACTTGCCTTTTACCAGGGGATGTTTCCTTTTCTTAATAAAAGTTAAAGTACAGATGTTATATTGACCCATGGATAAGTCAATTCAGATTTTTTGGGTCAATTTTTGCATTAGTATATACAGTATGTAAGGGGAATACAGTGGGCCCTTGTTATCCGCTGGGGTTTGGTTCCAAGATCCCCCATGAATAACAAAATCCGTGTATGCTCAAGTCCCATTAAATATAATGACATAGCAAAATGGTGTCCCTTATAAAAAAGGGAAAATCAAGATTTGATACTTGAAATTTAAACTTTTTTTGAATATTTTCAAGCCGTTGATGCTTGAATCCATGTATAAAAAAATCAGTGGATAAGGAGGGCCAACTGTACATATGTTTGTCTTTCCCTTGGCAATGAAAGGGCAAATCACACTCTTTCAACCTCAGCAAAAGGCAATGGGAAACCCTCTCTCAATAAATCTTGGTAAGAAAACCCCATTATAGCTTTACTTAGGGTTGCCATAAGTTCGAAAGGACCACATATGTGTAACTCACACACACACATACACACTGCACTCCTGTACATGACCTCCAATGCACAAGTAACTCCTAATGAGCTCAGTGGGATTTAAGCCTGGGTTGGTGTATATAACTTTGCTGCAGAAGTCATATTATATGCCTGGCACTCTATGCACATTTGCCTGGGAATAAGTTCCCAACAGGACATGCTTCTGAGTAGACAAGCATCAGATCATGCCATGCACACCCTACATAAAAAGCATGCAGAAGGATCTTGCAGCACCTTTGAGACTAACCGAAAGAAAGAAGTGGGTAGCATGAGCTTTCATAGACTTGAGTCTACTTCCTCAGATGGATTTGGAAGGAGGCTGTAAGAAATCTCATGCTGCCCACTTCTTTCTTTCAGTTAGTCTCAAAGGTGCGGCGAGATCCCTGTGCAGACTGATCTTCCAGACTAACATGTGTTTGAATTCTACCTACATGAGAAGTATATTGATGCCTGTTCCACAAAACACCCAAGAGAAGGAGAAGGGACATCAGTCGGGACACCTGAGAGCTACTTTCCAGAGGGGTGATAGTCGGGGAAAACTGGGGCCAAAATTTGCTTGCCGTTCCCCTAAGACTTAGGGCTCTTCCTGGCCAAAGTGCACTCTCTCTCTCTCTCTCTCTCTCAATCACAAGCACAGAAGTTGAAATATGGGGTGATCCTAAGATAACAAGGGGAGATTCCTTGCCCCACTTCAGATTGCAACTAAGAGCCTGCTTCCTACATTTCAAAACAGGGCCCCAAACAACCTCCCATTAGGAAATCTTGGATTGGATGCTTTGGGGATTTCCAGGCCAGTACATGGCCAAGGTGGTGCTGTGGTTTCTGTATAGCTGCGACTCTGGGGACCAGGGTTCGAGTCCCCGCTCAAGCATAAAAACCCATTGGGTGACCTTGGGCAAGTCACACTCTCTCAGCCTCGGGGGATGGCAACGGCACAGACCCCTCTGAAGAAACATGTCAAAAACATCTTGAAGGCGCATGGCAACAAACATAGCCGGGCATTGGAAAAAAGGGGGTTCCCCTCACTCCTCTGACTTGGGGGTCACACTCTCTCATCCTCAGAAGGCGGCAAAGGCAAACCCTCTTCTGAAGAAACCTGCCAAGAAACCCCCATGATAGGGTTGCCTTTGGGTCGCCCTAAATCAGAAGCGTCTTGAAGGCTGAACATACATACGCAGCGAGTCCTTGTTATCCACTGAGGTTTGGTTCCCCATGGATAACAAAATCCGTGGATGCTCAAGTCCCATTCGAGACAACGGCATGGGCATGGCAAAACGGTGCCCCTTATCTAAAAGAGCTAAATCAAGGTTTGCTTTTTGGAATGTGTGTGTATGAATATTTTCAAGCCGTGGATGCTTGAATCCGTGGATAAAAAAACCTGTGGATAAGGAGGGCTGACTGTCCACACTCTCTCTCAGCCTCGAGGGTCAATAGAAGGAAACCCTCTGAAGTAGCTGAGCAGGGAAACTCTCCTGGAGGGACTTTGCAGGCTGGGTCTCCCCTGGCTTACCTTTTCTGCTGGGAGAGATGCGCCTCGTCCAGGCTCCTGGGTCCGGCTTCTCTTTGGCCCTCGTCCGCCCTCCAGCCCCGGCTCACCCTCTTCCAGAGGGAGCCGCAGGGACCCTTCTCGCCGGGCAGTGGAACCCCCATGGCTCTCTCTCCCTCCTTGGCTTCCTTTCTGGCGCCACAGGAGGAAAGGAAAGGACTCAAGTGCTGCTGAGCCTCCTTTGGACCCCCCAGAGCCCTTTCCCTCCTGGGCTCAAGGCAGCAGCAACAGAAGGGCAGCTGGGCAGCCTCAGCCAAGAGCCAAGGGACTGCCAGGGAAGGAGGGAGGCTGGCTCTAGGGAGGCTGGGAGCCCGCCTTCTGGGCCTCTGGGCGACGCCTTCCCTTCTTCTTCTCCTTCTCCTCCTCCTCCTTTTTATTTTTCTCCTCCTCCTTCTCCTCCTCCTTTTTCTTCTTCTACTCCTTCTTCTCCTTCTCCCCTCACAGGCTGGAGCCCCACAGATATAGGGCCAGAGGCACCAATGGTAGTCAAGGCAGGCCTTAGGAAGAATCACAGAATCATAGAAGAGTTGGAAGAGACCCCAAGAAGGGCCATCCAGTCCAACCCCATTCTGCCATGCAGGAACTCTCAGTCAAAGCATCCCCAGCAGATGGCCATCCAGCCTCTGTTTCAAGACCTCCACTACACTCCAAAAGAGTGTGTTCCACTGTCAGACAGCCCTTACTGACAGGAGTTCCTCCTAATGTTGAGGTGGAATCTCTTTTCCTGCAGCTTGCATCCATTGCATCCTAGTCTCTGGAGCAGCAGAATACAAGCTTGCTCCCTCCTCAATATGACATCCCTTCAAGTATTTAAACAGGGCTATCATATCACCTCCCACAACGCCTTCCCTTCTTCTTCTCCCTCACCTCACAGGCTGGAGCCCCACATATATAATAAATAAATAAATAAATAATATTTTATTTGTATCCCCCCTCTCTATCGAAGGTAATCAAGACAGCTTACATATTAAAACTGCCTACAGAGCCTCAATATCCCCTCCCTTCCCTCTCCTAAAGCAGAATTAACCAAGGAAATATTAAAATTATCTAAAAACAGAATAATCCAATTAAAATATAAAATAAAATTGATATAGAGCCAGAGGTGGCAAATGGCGGCCAAGGCGGGCCGGAGGAAGAAGGCGCATTTTCTTCCCTCAGGGGCCCTGGGTCAAAGAGTCAGTCCGTCAGTCAACTGTTATTGCTTTGGATAAAAATGGCCTTTCGATAAAACAATATCACAGTGACAACAAAGTACATACATATCATCATTGCAACATCATGGTGTCACCCACCGCCTCCTCCTCCTCCTCCTCCCTTGCTGCATCCACACAGAATCTTTAGTAATGGTTCTGGGTTTTTTTGGGTGCTAATTTTCCTCATAAATCATCATTCCCATATATCGCCAAACACCATGGTAGTTTTTATTGTTGTTGCTGTCCACCCTCAAGTAGATCTTGACTCATGGTGATCCTGTGGATGAGACATCTCCAAGACCCCCTGTTCTCCACTGCTATGCTCAGTTCCTGCGAATTCATCCTCGAGTCCATCATCTAACATGTGGCCTTCCTCTCTTTCTGCTTCCCTCCACCTTTCCTAGCATTATTGTTTTTCCCAGTGAGTCATGCCCCCTCATGATGTGGCCAAAGTACAACAGCTTCAGTCTTGTCATCTTGGCTTCAAGAAAGATTTCTGGCTTGATCTGCTCTAGGACCCAATTGTTTGTCCTTTTGGCTATCCATGGGATCCTCAGCACTCTTCTCCAGCACCACATCTCACATGAATTAATTCTTTTCCTAGCTGCTTTTTTAACTGTCCAGTTCTCACATGCACACATGGTAATAGGGAATACAATGGCTTGTATGATTCTAACTTTCATGCTCAGTTGTATGTCTTTACATTTTAGAATATTTTTTAATTCTCTCATAGCTGCCCTCCCCATTCTTACTCTTTGACTTGCAGTCCCCATTCTGATCAATATTTGATCCCAGGTATGAAAATCCTTTTACTGTTTCTATTTCCTCATTGTCTAGGTTGAATCTCTGTGAGTTTTCTGTGGTCATTATCTTTGTTTTCTTTATGTTCAACAATAAGCCTGCCTTTGCACTTTTGGACTATGTGACCATGTTCTAAAACAGTTTATTCCTGACATTTTGCTTGCATCTGTGGCTGGCATCTTAATTCTCTGAAGATGCCAGCCACAGATGCAGGTGAAACGTCAGGAATAAACTCTTCTAGAACATGGCCACATAGCCCAAAAAACTCACAAAATGCTAGGAACAAGGGGATCGGCAATCCTGGATTTGATCCTAGCCAATAGGGAAGGGTTGGCCACTGGAATCAAAATAGCTGCTGCTTTAAGGGAAAGGACCCATGTAATGCTACAATTCACAATTGTAGGACAGGGCAGAGAAAAGTATAGTCAAACATGGACAGGGCTTCCTCTTTCTCACCTCCGTCCTTTAATCTCTGTCCAGCATTCAGCTGCACGCATTATCACATCCGCCCACCACTCTGACCTTTGCTGGCATCCCTTCACTGGCTCTCCCTCCCTTTCTGCATTCAGTATAAGCTCCTGCTGTCGACATTTAAAGCCCTCCATGGACTGCCCCCTCCTTACTTATCAGACCTTCTTTCTCCTCACCTTCCCACTAGGACCCTCCGTTCTGGTAGTCAAGATCTGCTGTCTCAGCCCAGGATTTCCTCTGCCCCATCTCAGATTCGCCCCTTTTCACTCGCTGCCCCTCACTCCTGGAACCTTCTTCCCCCGCGAACAAGAGCCATCACTTCTTTAACCAGCTTCAAAACAGAGTTGAAGATCATCCTGTTCAGAGAAGCGTTCCCAGGCCTTTCTTAATTGTCGCTTGCCTCCCTGGATGAAGATTAACCATCCATTATGAAGCCAAGCCCTCCCTCCAGTCCACCTGCCTTGGTCCAAGCCTTGGAGGTAGAGAAGACTGCTGGACCTCATCCCCTTCCCCACCACTACTCCCTTCTCCTTTTGTGTGGTGTCTTTTTAGATTGTAAGCCTGGATGGAGATCCTACATTGATCAGAAAGTTGGATTAGATGGCAATGAAGCCCCTACCAACTGTATGATTCTATGACTATACAGATGTCCTAACTACAAAGGAGGACAAGGCACTGCAAAAATGTAGGTAATTCATGAAAAATGTAGGACGTTTCCAAATAAAACACTCAAAACAATCATATAAATGTAAATCCATGCTTCTTAGTCATGCTCAGAATGGAGGTCATTTTTGAAATTCCACCTGGATGGGTCCTGGAAAAGGAGGACATCTGGTCACCCTGACTCTATACCATGGAATAAATTCTAATAGGCCCTCAATCCAGACATAATCATCCTTGTCTGAATATTTCCTTTTTTATATATATAAAGGAATTTAAATGTGGTGAATTCTTGGATACTGTGGACAAATGGTTTATCATCGGCTGATAAACATGGAAAGAAAGTTATTGTGTGCCCTCAAGTCACTTCTGACTTGTGGTGATGCTGAAGCCATATCACGGGGTTTTCTTGGCAGAATTCATTGAGCTGAAGTAGTCATTGAAAAGACTTGAGTCCAGCTTAAGTCCAAGTCAATGGACTCAATTTTCCATCACTGTTTCCAAATTATTTCCAAACCCTAATGGGAACCTATCTCAGGGCTAGAATCAAAGAATCGTAGAGTTGGAAGAGACCGCAAGGGCCATCCAGTCCAACCCCCTGCCATGCAGGAAATCACAATCAAAGCATCTCCAACAGATGGCCATCCAGCCTCTGTTTGAAGACCTCCAAGGAAGGAGAGTCCACTACACTTTGAGGGAGTTTGTTCCACTTTTAAACAGCCCTTACTGTCAGGAAGTTCCTCCTAATGTTGAGGTGGAATCTCTTTTCCTGCAGCTGGCATCCATTGCTCCGGGTCCTAGTCTCTGGAGCAGCAGAAAACAAGCTTGCTCCCTCTTCAATATGACATCCCTTCAAATATTTAAACAGGGCTATCATATCACCTCTTAACCTTCTCTTCTCCAGGCTAAACAACCCCAGCTTCTAAAGTCGTTCCTCATAGGACATGGTTTCCAGACCCTTCACCATTTTAGTCGCCCTCCTTTGGACACGCTCCAGTTTCTCAATGTCCTTTTTGAATTGTGGTGCCCAGAACTGGACACAGTATTCCAGCTGGGGCCTGACCAGAGCAGAATAGAGTGGCACTATTACTTCCCTTGATCTGGACACTATACTTCTATTGATGCAGCCTAAAATCCCATTGGCCTTGTTAGCTGCCACATCACACTGTTGACTCATATTCAACTTATGGTCTACTTGGACTCCTAGATCCCTTTCACACGGCTTTCTTGGAAAGATTTGCTCAGAGGGGGTTTGCTTTTGCCTTCCTCTAAGACTGAGAAAGTGTGACTTGCCCAGTGAGTTTCCATGACCAATCAGGGGTTTGAACCCTGTTCTCCAGAGTTTTAGTTCAACATCCAAATGCCATGCCGGCTCTCACTTTTGCTGGCCCTTGAATCCTTTTCTTCAGGTAGACTTTTGGCTATTAACTGTGCTGAATCTGGCAGTATAAAATGTAAACCTGTTTTCCCTAATCGGACGCCCTTCAGATTGTTGCACTGCATCTCCCATCAGCCTCTCCAGGATGGCATTTGATAAGAATTGTGTGATTTTTCTACCATTTTGGGAGAAAGGCAGGATATAAAATAAAATAAATTGTGGTTCAGCTCATCTAAAGTGGGCTGGATTTGAGAACCCTAGTTTAGAGAAATCTGATTTAAATGGTATCTCACATACCTCTAAACCTCTTTGAAACTATCAGAAGTGGAGATTTTATGATAGGCTATATCCTGACTCTTTCCACCAAGCATCATCAGAAACAGTCAGTAGCAGACCTAGCAATTTATCACACTAGGGAGATCCTGCTGAAAAACGGGATTTAAACTAGATTCGAATTTTTAAAAAACCCGCAAATGCAGGATGTTTATCACATATAATGACCCCCAAACTAAAATAACGTGAAGTTAATGCAGAGGTAAAGCAGAGAAAAACAGCAGCTTTTTACTTTCAGGAAGTTCCAAAAGTGAAAAGCTGCCATTTTTCTCTGCTTCACCTCTGGTTTAATTTCACGTTATTTCACTTTAACAGTGATGTTGTCTGATAAACTTCCCGCATTTGCATTTTTTCTTAATTTAAATCTAGTTTAAATCCTGTTTTTCAGCGGGATCTCCCTAGTGTGATAAACTCCCTAGTAAAAGTGGACACTGATGCTACTTTTGAATAATAAAGATGGTCTTCATTCCTCTTCATCACAGAGAGGGGGATGGGTCAGAAGATGACAACAGCACTAGTTCAAAGCTAGATAAGGCTGTGAGATACTCATTGTAGTAGGTGCCTTATAAATACCTCACACAGATAGGTAGGCAGATAAGTTCCTGTATTGTAAGCATTATGCAGCCTCATACTTCATCCCTTTCAGGCTCTCTGGCTCCAGGAGCATAAGCCATGCCTTTTTCTATCTTCTTGGTGCATTGTCATATCTCTTACCCGAACAATCACAAGGTATCTAGTGTGCAAATGCTACACCTGCAGTTTAAACAGTGAAACTATGAGACTATGAGACAAGTGGGCCATTAGCTCATTTTAAAGAAATTAATGATGGCCAATATATCATCTTTGTTGTCTCATTTTGCCTCTCTGCCACCCCACTCCTTGGAAAGCGTGAGAGAAAAGGATCCCATAGCAAAAGGGGAATTTCCACCCAGCCAGCGACACTATCAGACTCAACAGAACTGATGGGTTGTGAGAATTACTTTGGACTTTATTTACCTACCACAGATATGCCAAATTAGAAATTTAGCACAACAGGATGAGAGCTGGTATGCTATATGTGATGCAAACAGAGTACCAGAACCAACTTCACAAGTCCTGTCACATAGCTTGGTTTACTTCCAAGAGAGCTCCCCTAAACTAAATTGGGGTTGGGTGAAGAGATTTGCTCACTATTGCTATTTTTAATCACGTTGGAGCGAAGAAGAAACCCTTGCGTACAGTAATCACCAGACAGCTTCCAGTAGATCTGCCATCTACTCTGCTCATCCCGACCTACATCTTACATATAGCGAGATGATAGACTGAGCAGATAAACATGTGGACTGCACTATTACAGATGGCAGATGGTGGCAGAGGGGGGTTGACTTGAGAATACACTGGTCACCTACTTTGAGTTTTCCATTGTTATCCAAAATGCAAGGGTTCTGAGAGGACATCCACAATTGTATTCAGTCGGGGAACAAATTAGCTCAATAGGAAGCAGCAATAGGGCTCTGGGTGATGTTTTAAAGCCAGGGTCTAGCCTATGTATAACAGTTACCAACCCAAAGAACTCCAGAGTGTAGATTCCAAATAGTTTAGTTTTATTTATGGCAGCAAGGGAAATCAGCTTTTGCACAAAACACACACTCACACACACATACAAGAACTAATATAAAGGTGGTAAAGGTGGTAAGTGATAGTGATTTGAAGGAGGTACTTTATTGATTCAGGCACAAATCTCCGATCGGCCAAAGCGGTGAATCTGGTTCAGCATGCATCCTAGCACCTGGGTGAGCTATGTGTGCCAAGGAATCAAGGGAGAAACAAACAGAGTGAGTCTCTGAACTCAACCGAAATCTAATTGATGGTGCTCTAGACGGACATATTTATAGGATAAAATGTGTTCTGGAGCAGTTTCTCAGGAGTCTGAGTGGATTTTTCCAGTAGGAAGTATTGTCAGAGGTGTAAGGACATGGCAGGGCAATCAATCCAAATGTCTCAAACAAAAATGTCATCTCCACAGGTAAATGCCCTTTGATTCCCAACTGTTTGGCAAGTACCCAGTCTATTGCCCACCATCGCACTCTGAGAGAATGAGAGAAGCAGACATGTACTTACTTGAACCAGTGCCGCTACTTTATTGTCAGCCGATTCACAATATAGAGAAGGAAGGGAAAGAAAGTTTCTCCTGTCTTTAAGGAAACTCTTCACCACTTGCTAGTGAATTCTTTCTCCATGGGGCGCAGGAACACAGGAGTAACTGGTAGAAAGCAGAGACTTCAGCAAACAGAATCAGGTGCCTGGGCACCTGTTCATGGTGGCCTTGAGGGTATCTCTGTGTTGTTGTTTTCTTCTTATTTGAGAAGGTCTGCATGCATCATAAAGATTTCCTGTATCTTGGAACAAACATAGATCAGAAAGGAGACTTCAGTCAAATAAAAAGAATACTAGAAATGGGAAGGGCAGTTATGAAAAAAACTAGTCAAGATCCTAAAGAGTATAGATACACTACTGAGCATGAAAGTTGGAATTGTACAAGCCATTGTATTCCTCACCATCATGTATGGATGCGAGAGCTGGACAGTGAAGAAAGAAGATTGGAAAAATATGTGATGCTGGAGGAGAGTGCTGAGGATACTCTGGATAGCCAGAAACACAAACAAATGGGTCCTTGAACAGATCAAGTCTAAACTCTTTCTGGAAGCCAGGATGGCTAAATTAAGGCAGTCATACTTTGGCCACATCATGAGAAGGAATAAATTACTGGAAAAGACAATAATGGTAGGAAAGGTACAATGCAGGAGAAAGGAAGAAAGACTGTATGCTAGATGACAGACCCAACAAAGAAGGTCATGGGCCTGAATGTACAAGACCTAAGAAGAACATTGAAGGATAGAGGGGATTGGAGATGTCTCATCCACAGGGTAGCCATGAGTCAAGGTTGACTAGAGGACAGCTAACAACAACAAGAAACATACATTTGCAACCATCCCTACTATGAACACTAATCTGCTTTGGACATGTAAATAATCCCCTACCTCTGGAAAACCAGAAAATTAAGGAGAAGACAATGCTAATTCTCCCCAATCTGCTAGTACACTGTAACTATCTTTAGGAAGGGGATTTATATGACACTGTTCAATATGTGCATGTAGGTGTCAAGTGAGGGTGTGTATTCACAGATACTTGGGCGTGGTACATACCACCCTGAAAGGGTGGGCTGGAGGCATTCATTTTAACTCTGGAGGGACGTTGCAACAGGAAAACTGTGCGGCATCCCCGCACAGTAAAAATAACCTGGAAAAAACGGGCTCACGTCATGGGTGCGCCATTGGTGCACTGGTGATGTAAGCGATGCACAACAACTTCTGTATGCTGCACTTTGCTTACGTCATCATGGCGGCATCCGTGTGGATGGGACACCGCCATGATGCCACCACCGTTACATGCTAGGGTTCGGGAGCTTGCAGTTACTGCGCCCTCCCAAACTCTAGTATCGGCGGCGGCACACCACTTTTGGACTGTTTGCCCCCGGCCATATACACATTTCTGATGTGACTCTTCACTTTAATGTTTTAAATAGTTTTATTAATAATATTAACCTCAACTGGATTCTTGAGTGTTGCCTGCATTAAGTTACTACCGGTGGGCTTTTTATTTAATCCTTTGTTTTTATTTACTTGTAATATTGATGATGTTTGATCATAATCTAACTAGCTAAACAAATCTTTATAGAATCATAGAATCATAGAGTTGGAAGAGACAACAAAGGCCATTCAATGTGAACAATATGTCCTGTAACAGAGAAAAGGATTGTGTCATATTATGATGACCTGTTTTCAGTGTGGAAGTTGCCATTTTGAAATGTCCATGAAAAATAAACCTGATGCCCTCAAGGCCTATTATCTGCTTTGTTTTTTGCTATGCACTGTTTTGGAATAAGATATAGCTGTAAAGAGCAGTTATAATAATTTGATTTAGAATATTCTCAGCAAACAGATGCTGAGCTGAAAAGAAGAGCATCCTGAGAGAATGAATGGTGGAGGAGAGTGGGAGGCTAAAATTGCAAAAGACCAAAAGGTGCTGAGTACAAATTTTTACAAAGGACTCAGGGGATCAAAGAACTCTGAGCAACTGAGAAAAAGGAGCAGACAAGGAGATTAATGTTAGCTTATTACATCCTTCCATGTAAGAATCAATACTTTCCAAAGTTTTTCTCCCAGCTCAGTGCAATTATAAATGTTTTTGTACATTTTAAATGATTTTTCACATTTCATGTGTCTTCCTCCACCTCATTTGTTTAAGCAACATTTTTTACTTTATAGTGCCAGCAAAATTTTCACAACTTGGATTGTGAGAAGTACCTCGAACTTTACCTACCTACTACAGATACACAGAATTAGAAATTTAGCACAATTCACAAACACAGATTTCACAATTCACAGACACAGAAAAAGAACACACACTAACAAAAATCCTGAAATGTAAAAATCTTACCTCTGTGGGCTATTTCCCCAGCAGCATACTTAGATGTGGTAAAACATCTTTCATTGTCATGAGAAAAATTGTGAGTATTCTTGAAGTCTATAGTGGGCACATAATGGTGCTTTGGCAGTTGTGCTGTTCTGGGCTAAGAAAGCCAAAGAGTCTGCTGCAAAGGAGGGAAGGCTATATGTCACAACTTGGTTTGAATTTGCAGCCAAATATTAGGAATCCTGCTAAAATATACACAGAAGCCTGCAAGATAACTTCAGTTCCTAGGCTTCAGCATGGCACACTCTTCAGCAAGCCAAGTGTTGGAACATAGTAGCCTGTAGAAATCTAGCTGAATTATGCAACTCATAGATATTATGTTTGGTTGTTAATATCATATGGGATAAGAGATCTTGTGTACAACTGTATTTTGTTTCAATGTTATATGATAAATTGTTTAATTATTTGCTTTATAGATGGATAGTAAAACTGCTGTTTAATGGTGGTTGGGGGGAGAGAACTGAAACTAGCTATCACTGTAAAGTATCAAGATGATTGGAATGGCATCTATATGTAGGAGGAAAGTTTTTATCTTTTAATTTTGCTGAGGGTAAAAAGTGATGGAAAAGCACTGGTAAAATCAGGAATGACTTTCATGTTATGGGAACGGAAAATATAGCCCGCCATATTGATGGAGAAGGATAAGAGACTTTCTTTATGTTGTATGTTGGGGTTGGTACCCAGTTCTGGTAACATCTCTACAACTTCTGAACTAAAACCTTGCTGTCTGGAGGCTGCGGCTTCCCCGCAGACCAAAGCTGGGTGCCAGGTGACCGTCTTTTTTGGACGGTCTGTCCCATGCCTTTATTAGTCTTCCACATGGAAGCATAGAGTGTTCTATCCGCAACTAGATGGTAAAATATTTTCTTACCACACATTTTTTTCTAATTCTTCACCTATTATTCCTAAAAGAAATATTTTGGGATCTTTCTTGATTTTTTTTTTTTTTTTGGTAAGTCTCCTGTAGTTCCTTGTGTATTTGGAACCAAAAACTTTGAGCTATAGAGCAGGACCACCACATGTGAAGAAAAGTTCCCTTCTCTTTTTTACACTTTCAGCACTGATGTTGATTATTTTTGTTTATTTTTGCCAATTTAGCCAGTGTAAAATGCCATCTATGCTGCATTTTATGAACATTTCCCTCATGTTGTAGTTCAGCGTATGTTTTATTTTCATCTTCCAGATACCTTCCCATTCTTCTATATGGATTATTTCTCCCAAATCCTGCGCCCATCTGACCATATAATCTTTTACCTGCTCTTTTTCCATCTCCCACCCTAGCAGGATTTTATAATTTTTTTGCCACCAGATGGTCCGAATCCCTTAACAATACCTCCTCTAAATAAGTTTCAACTGGCATACTAATATTTTTATAGTCCAATATAAGTCTTTCCCTGATTTGCCTGTGAAGAAACCAGTTACATCTTATACCCTCTTTTAAAATTCTTCTATAGTTTTAAGTCTTAAATTAGTTCCCTCCAACCTTAATAGCTCCTTGTAGGTTACCCACTTATTTTCTAACATTTCATCATTTCTGTGTAGGGCTTCATTTGGTGATAAACTTAATGGTAACCTTATATTTATTTTTGTCCTATATTTCTCCCATACTTTCCATAAAGCATTCCTTATATAACGATTTTTAAGTCCCCGTTAACCTTAACTTTATCATAATGTAAATATGCGTGCCAACCATAGATGTTGTCTATATCTTCCAGAGCTCATAATTTTCTATCCTCCAACCTCAGCCACTCCTTTAGCCATTCCAATGCACAAGCATGAAAATAAAGTTTTAAATTAGGTAACCCAAGTCCTCCCCTGCTTACATCATCCTGTAGGAATTTTGTCTTGATTCTTGGCTTTCTTGCTGCCCAAATCAAATTATTAATGCCATGCTGCCAGTTTTTGTAAGGAATATCATTAATGGAATAGCTTGAAAAAGAAATAAAGCCCCTCCCGACCACCATCTTGAGGGGAGAGAAGCAGAGTCATGATGTGTTATGTATTGTTAATCTGATATTGGAAACCGCTTTGATCGTCCATGGAAAAGTGGTATACAAATAAAGCTTATTATTATTATTATTATTATTATTATTATTATAAAATCTGGTAGCACACACATCTTGATCACCGAAATACAACCTAATAGTGATAAATGAAGATTATTCCAATTCTCTAACTTTGTACTAATATTCTTCCATACTACTTCATAATTATTTTTGAATAAATCTGAGTTTGTTGTTGTAATTTGTACTCCCAGATATTTCACTTTGTTTTCTATTTTGAAATCCGCTCTCATCTTGAACAAGGAACTTAGGTGGGGTACAGACCACCAGAAAGAGGCTCCAGGGAGGTGCCTCTCTTTGCTCTGCGGCAGCGCCACAGCAACCAAACTGTGTGACACTGCTGCACAGCAACAAAGGAGCATTAAAAAGCACACTTGCACCGCTGCAAACCTACAAAAACATCTCGATGGTGTCACAGCTGCGCAGCGCAATTAGATGCTGCCCAGCTGTGACGTCATAGCTGTGCACTCTGTGTGGGTGGTGCTGCGCAGCTGCAACACCCTCATCACATGCTAGGGTTGTGGGGTGTGTGCACGTGCCGCCCCGAGGCAACCCTAGCACGTCATGGGTACACCACAAAGGGCCTGTCTGTACAGGGCCTTACTTACTTTTAGTAACCACAGTATTCTTTTCTAATCACTTAGACTGTCTATTTTATCTGCTTGAGAATCTTTCTTGGTATTGACATCAGGTTGACTGGGTAATAATTGTCTGAATGGATTACAATAATCTAACATAAAAATTAAGCCATCTTGGATGTATTAACCACTTGAGCCCATCAGGAGGGCAGGAGGGCAACATTGAGTACTTGAGCTGTTTTCCAAGCAAAGGAGTAGAGATATATTGGGATTTTCTGAAACAGCCCACATTATAGCACAAGAGCATCACAAAAGCTTAATTGCTTGATGGGGTTAGGGGAATAGTTCAGTTCCTGAGGAGGGGTAAGGTAGAAAATAACAGAGTAGAATGCTGGATATTCTACAGTTGCAAAAGTAATTGCAAAGCCTGCCCATTGTCTTGGATGCAAACTGAAAAGATGAAAGATGATCAGAGAGAGAGAGAGACAGATAGATTGATTCATGGAATTGGCAGGGTACTCAAGGGCTATCCAGTCCAACACACTGCCTGTGTCCACTGCTAAAGCACCCTTGTGAGTTAGCCATCTAACTTGTAGAGAGAGAGAGAGAGATGTGTGTGTTTGTATTTGTGTATGAGTGAGAGAATCGTGGTTCCAGTTTTTAAAAAGACTATAGTTTAGTATCAAAAGTGTGCTGTAAAAACTACTTTAGTCCTAGCAGGTTACTGAAGCTAAGAGGGGTAGGTGAGTACATATGCATCAAACTATATGTCTTTGTTAATATGCAGTTGAGTCATTACAATTTTCCTTTTGCGCCTTTATTATTTCTGGGTGCCTGTTACACAAGTGTACCTACTTGACCTTCCATAGTTATAAGAAGTGACAAAATCACAGCTCTAGGGTGGCCTGCTTTAATAGCTTCTGGAAAATGCAGCCCAGTAGCATACCATTGTATCAGCTGAGGAGTTGCTGCCCTCTTGTGGAATATTCCTGTTTTTCCCCCATACCCTTCTTATCCCAAGAATAATTGTCAGAGAGAAAACAACGGGACTTTAAAAACCCCAGGGTGGTTACCCAGAACATAGGTGCTCCACAGTTCATGTCTTTATTTGCCCCTGACCCAAGGACAGTAGAACGAACACTTTATTACTGTTATAAATAATCACCATCCAAATTACTGGCTGATCTTGAAAGACTCAGTTTTCCAAAGGGATATTAGAAATGTCAGTAGTCCTTAGCAAAACTAAATTGCCCAAGTTTTAGGTTGTCCAGAGAGTGGCATGATTATGCAAAATACTCCCAGGTGGGATGGTTGGGGGAAGACACCTTGCCTCCCTCCGTCCTCCTTGTTTTAATGCTTGCATGTGTACTTTTTTAGATCTTGAGGAAATAGGTATTCAGTACTTCCTTTCACAAGCCCCCATAACCACACTGCACAAGAGTAATAGAAGGGCGAACAGGTTCAACTCTGTCTTCCTGGCCACTGTTCTTCTTCTCTGCATGCTCAAGAGAAGCCAGAGTTAGCAGAGATGCTCCCCTGCAGCTGATAAACAAAGGCACCCTCACCAACCACCCAGATGTTGTTTTGCACCAGAGGAAGCTGCCAGGTAGAAGGAGCAGAATCCACATGGAGACTTATGACCAGCCAGTGTGATGTAGGCTTTTGGACTATGTATCTGCCTGCTATTATAAGCACAGAGTTGTTGTTGTATGCCATCAAATTATTTCTGACTTATGGAGACCCCAAGTGGGACCTACATGGGGTTTTCTTGGCAAGATTTGTTCAGAGAGATTTGCCTTTGCCTTCCTCTGAGGTTGAGGGAATGTGACTTGCCCAGGATCACCCAGTGAGCTTCCATGGCCAAGAGGGTATTCAAACTCTGTTCTCTAGAGTCGTAGTCTAATGCCCAAAGTACTATACCCCACTGGCTTTCATAGGCACAGATGCATGATCATAAAAAGGTGGTAGCCTACCACCCAGTGGTTTACAAAAGGAGAAGCTACTTTATACTATAACAAGCATGCTCACAACCTAGTAGCTCATATGGTCAGCCTCCTATGGCACAATTGCTGTACCACTGGGCACATGGCTGTGTGTCATATTCTACACAATGTTTTCTTAAAAGGGTAACAATTAATCCTAGTCTTCATACTCAGAAAGCAGTTAAAGACCTTTTGGCAGAAACTCTGTGGTAATTCAATATATGATTTAAGGTATAGTTGCTAGGTTGCAACCTAGACATGTGTAACCCCATGAAAAGGTAGGAGTCAAGTCAGGCATAGCTTTGCCACATAGGTGCTGGGTCCTGTCATCTGCTCCTCTTTCCCAGATGTTGAGCAGCACATGATTATCCTTCTTGTTGAAGTAGGAGATTGGTGAAGCTGGTGACAGGAACAAGTGAGGAAGAGCAAGTGATATAATGATAGAGGTTGTGGCTGCCATTCCACCTATAAAGATATTAGAGGTAGTGCACAGCTACCTAGATTGCAACATGGCAACTCTGGCTTAGGGTGCTCCTGCCATAAATGCTTGGTACCAAATATGGTGCCATTCATTTATTAAACTAGATCCCTTAGTAAAGAAGCCATTTAGTACTGATAAAAGAATATGGAGCAAGCTCCATGGCATCTCAGGGAGCCTTTACCCAGCAATTTCTTTAAAGGGTTCATTAACATTTTGCTTTCCCCTCTTTTGTGACCTAATGCTCAGGTATGAATGACCTTACTTTTGAAAACTCACTCAGATGTAATTGACCTTTACTTAATTTGCCAAAATGTGTATCTATAAATAATTCACTGAAAGTGCCCATTTGGCCCTTCATGTTGAGATTATTCCATAACTTCATATTTTAGTGTTCAATATAACAGCATATGGGATGGCACTGACCTTTACATAGAGTCTGTTTTACACAGATCCTGTACAGGGAATGTGACCAAATACACAGAAGGGCCTAAGTATAATTGTGAGTCTCAAATAGACTTTCTTATTGTTCAAGTCAGCCCTGACCCATGGTGACCCTATGGATGAGACATCTGCAAGATCCCTGTCCCCCACTGTTCTGCTTAGATTGTGCATAGTCAGGAGCCTGACCTTTTTGATTGAGTCTATCCATCTGGCATGCATTCTTCCTCTTTTCCTGCTACCCTCTTCTTTTCCTAGCCTTATTGCCTTTTCTGGTGATTCATGCCTTCTCATGATGTGGCCAAAATATAACAGGCTCTGTTTCATCATCTTGGCTTCCAGGAAGATTTCAGGCTTGATCTGTTCTAGAACTCATTTGTTTGTCTTTGGACTCTACATGGGATCCTCAGGACTCTACTCCAGCACCACATCTCACATGATTTGATTTTCTTCTCACCCGCTTTCTTCACTTTCCAGCTCTCACATCCATACATGGTGATGGGGAATATAATGGGAATATAATATAATGATTCTAACGTTAGTGTTCAGTTGTATATCTATACACTTTAGTCCTTTGTCTAGTTCTTTCATGGCTGCACTTCCCATTCTTAGTCTTCTGATTTCTTGACTGCCATCTTCATTTTTATCAGTGTTTGATCCAAGGTTCAGGAACTCTTTAACCATTTCGTTTTCCTCATTATCTCAGTTGATCCTCCATGGTCATTATTTTTATTTTATTCATGTTCAGCAGTAAGCCTGCCTTTGCACTTTCTACTTTGACCTTCCTTAGTAATTGTTCTTAGTCTGGGATGTTTTCCACTAGTAGTATGTTGGTATCCACATAATGAAAACATGACAGGTTGGTACTTACGTAAATCCCATAGATTCAGTGGGTTTACTGCCTGAGGATTAACAATTCAATTTGAATTCTATAGAATAGTGGAGCCTGCTAAAATCCTCTCTTGTATGCCACACATGAAGGAAAAGCAGCCTATCCTTCATTGCATCTATTCATCCTATATATGGTTTACATCCCTTTGTGGACTTGGAAGGTCCCTCAGCGGTTTTTTAACTGACCATGTAGTTTAAAAAATATTAAATCAAGAAAGCATTTGTTGGACTGTTTAACAAAAGCTAGGAAAGTTCATAACCAACATTCAGAAATCTCTACATTGTAAGAGTAAACAGCAGAGATTAGCACCATCTTCGTGCTCAATTCTGGCTGGGCTTCACAATGTCTAAACCAAGCATGAATATTCTTCTAGTGGACAAAGAGGTGGATAAGGTCATATCACAAGCACAGCAAGGTCTATAGCTAGAACAGTGTCTACCATAGAAATAATATTTTTTTCCACTTGAGGATCCTCAGTTGCCCCAAAGGCATTTTCCATTCAAGACCATTTGGAGTCATTGGGTTTACCTAGAGGCACATAGTTAGCAACTGCACTCCAGCCCACCTTGCTCCACCTTTCTCAGGACCAATTGCAGGGTTACCACCCAAATTTGCTGAGAGCAATTTGTCCTCAGATTTCTTGAATTTCACAAACATACACAAAGACCATAACTGTTTGAACTCTGGAGTTCTAACCCACCACTAATAGGCAGGGAACAAATAGGCAGAAGTGACTACATGTAGCTCTGTACATCCCCCCTGCATGCAAAGGATCTGTGAACTGGAATCAAGCATTAGACATAAATTCAATACAACAGAACCTCTCTGACCCTCACTCATCAATGCATTGAGGTGCAAAGGGGGGCATCCTAGCTGTTTTTTCTGCTGCCTTTTTCTGAAATTACTTTGGGATGACTGAGACAAAAAAGATTCAGCAATCCCCACAAATCCAAGACGGTTCATTTTGGAACCTCCACCAAAGGAGACCTAGAATTTCTCTGAATGAAGGCATCACATCTTTCAGGGAGGGCTTGTTGTAGTTAACTGTTGTCAAGTTGGCTTCGACATATGTCAGTCCTTTGAGTGAGAAACCTCCAAGTCACTCTTATCATCAACAACCCTACTCAGATCTTGCAGATTCAGGGCTGTGGCTTCCTTTTCTGAGTCAACCTCAAGACCTGTAATGGGGTTTTCCTATTTTGCTACTGGCTTCCACCTTGACAAGGATCATTGTCTTCTCTAGTGATATGTCCAAAGTACAATGGTTGAAATACCATGGCCTGGACAATCCTGACTTTGATATTCAATGGTATATCTTTATACTTGAGTGTCTTGTATAGTTCCTTCATAGCTGCTCCTCCAAGTCCTAGTCTTCTGATTTCTTGACTACAGGCCCCATTGTGATTAATGACTAAGCCAAAGTATAGGAAACCTTTCCCTACCTCAATGTCTTTATTGTCTACTTTACAGTTATGTAAGTAATTTGTATTTTTGTTTTTCTTAATTTTTAGTTCTAAACCTGTTTTTGCATTTTCTTCCTTGGCTTTCTTCAGTAATCATTCCAAATCTTTGCTATTTTCTGCTACTATCTGTATATCTTAAGGTGTTGATGTTCCCCCTTTCAGTTTCCACACCTCCTTGCTTGTTCATTTTGTGTATAATATGTTCAGCATATACATTAAACAGGATGATAAAATGCAGCATTTCCTGAACCCCTTGCCAATTGGAGACCACTCTGCATATCCCGTCCTAATAGTGGTCTGTTGTCCTGGGTACAGGGTACACATTAGGACAATTAAATATTGTGGTACACCAATTGCTTTAAGAGTGATCTACACAATCAAAGGTTTGGCTATAATCTCCAAAACACAGCTGATTTTCTTCTGAAAATCGTTGGTGCATGTTTACGGTAGGATCTCTTATGCCTGTTCCTCTTCTGAACTCAGCTTGGACATCTGGCATTTTTCACTCTATATATGGCAAAAGTCTTTGTTGTAGAATTTTGAGCATCACTTTGTTTTATGTGAGAATAATGCAACGATCCTGTGATTACTGCAATCTCTGGTGTTCCCTCTCTTGGGGACTGGAATGTGAATTGAGCATTTCCAATCTGTGGACCATTGTTTTGTTTTCCATATTTGTTGCCAGATTTTAGTTAGAAGTAGAACTTATTCTGTCTCTTTTGCTTGAAACAGCTCTATTGGTAGGTCATCTGTTCCTGGTTATTAATTTATACTGAATGCTTTGAATGCAGCTTCCACTTCACTTTATAAAATTGTGCATTTATCTTCAAAGTCACCTTTGGAGGTCTTTAAACAGAGGCTGGATGGCCATCTGTTGGGAATGCTTTGATTGAGAGTTCCTGCATGGCAGGGGGTAGGACTAGATGGCCCTTGTGGTCTCTTCCAAATCTATGATTCTATGGACCTTATCACATGGAGACTGGGCCACCCTAGAACTGGGATCTTGTCAGTTCTTATAACTATGGAAGGTCAAGTAGGGACACTTGTGTAACAGGCACCCAGAAGCAATAAAGGTGCAAAAGGAAAATTGTAATGAATCAGCTGCACATTAACAAAGACACATAGTCTGATGTATATGGCATACTGTACCAGGTCACACCACAAAGTGGGGTGAACGGTCAGTGGAGCAATTGCTCGCTATCCATTCCAAGAACCCCCTGGCCACCCCCTTCCACCAGTCACGACACCTCTGCAACACAGAGGAAAAGTAAGAGGGGACATTATTTTGAACAGGCACCAGGTGGAAGCCCCCTTCCTCAGCTTCTGTGAGTCCCCAAATTGCTGCCCAAATCCTGTCAGCTCCCCCAGAACTCCCAGTTAGAGTTGCCAGAGTGAAAGCTGTCTATCTGTGTGTGTCTTCTAGCTTCAATAGTTGTGTAGAAGATGGAATTTCAAAAGGTGTTGCTTATCATGTAAACAGATAAGAACCTACATCTGCTGAAATTCCCACTTTTATACAGCAAAGCTACAGGATCTTCTCCAGTTATCACTTTGGCAATCCTATTCCCAAGATTTATAGGTCTTGTGGAGAAAATGGTAGTGCACCCAAACTACATATCTGCCCTAGTAAGCCCACTCCTCCTTGAAAGTTTATACCAACATCACACAGTTGTGTCATGTTTGGCATCTGGTCTACTATGACCCCTAGATTATTTTCACATGTACTGTTTAAAGACCAGTTTTATATTCATACATTTCATTTTGGACCAATTTAAAAAGGGGCTTAAAACATACCTCTTCCAGCAGGCATACCCCTAATACCCCCAAAGTAACTCCTTCTTTCCCATCACTGTTGCACAATTGTGCTAGTTTGGAAAGTTATTGTATGTTTTAATTGATGTTTTATTGCTTGATGCTTTTATTGTAACTTGGATTGTATGGTCTATATGCTGTAACCCGCCTTGATCTCTGCAAAGGCGGGCTAAAAATAAAGTTGTTGTTGTTGTTATTATTATTATTATTATTATTATTATTATTTTACCTGCCTAGCTCTAGTACCTTACAATTATCCCTGTTGAAATTCATTTTTAAAAAAAGTTTTGGCCCATTCTCCAGAGTTCATTTTGAACTTTGATCCTGTCCCCTGGGTATTTGCTACCTCCCTGCCATGTAAACTGTTTGATGTCATCTGCAAATGTGATCCATATACCTTCTATTTCATCATCTAAGGTAGAGGAGGGAAAAGTACACTCTGCGGGCAGAATGCAGTTCCAGGACCATTTTTGTGGCCCACATGTTACCCCTAGGTGAATTTCTTTTTGCTCCAAAATTACCCAAAATGAACTCTAGAGGGTGATGAGAGCATTTTAACAAGGTATATAGCACTCTTGAATCTCTAAGTGGTCAAAGTAAGATTTTGTAAAATTGTTCCAAATACTGTAATTGTTTTGTCTCGAAATGACCCAAAATCCCCTCTGGGTGTCCAAAAAGCCACTAAACATGTCCTCTGTCACCCTGAGAGTGTTTGGAAGCATCTGAGAGCAAATAATTTTTAATTGTTGTTGTTGTTGTTGTTTGTAGGTGCAGAGACAGCAAGTGGTATAGCTCTTCAAAATCTTTGGCTGAAAAATGCCTCCATTTTCCTCTGAATTGTTCTTTTGTCTCCACTCAGCAACTGCCACAAAATATGAAAAAATACTAGGCTGAAGTGACCACAACATCACGTTAGTTTCAGTAAAATACCACTGTGCAGCCTGCATGGGTTTGAGAAGTCCTGAAAATGGCCCTCTGAACCATCTGCTTGTGCCTTTGGTAGAAAAAGCCATCGTTTCTCTCACAAAAATGTACAGTGCGCCCGCGTCATATACAGGTGCCTTTTATGCAGCTTCCAGCTTATGCTGGAAGCTCTGCGCCATCCAACTAATGGTGTGCATGCCTGCAGCACTCACACCACCACGCCACCATGTGCACGAGCCCCATTATTCTCAAAGGGACTCAAGCATAGGTGGAACTTGCATTATGTGGCAGGGTCCGGAACAGATCCCCGCGTAAGGCAAGGGACCAATGTACATATCAACCATCTCTTTCAATGAAGATGACACTTTGGTTACAGATCCAAATATCAACTTCCATGTAGAGTAACACATGATTGAATGCAGTCTACTCCTGTCCCACATAAAAACAAAGGGGATGTGCAGACAGCCCTGAAGGGGTGGCCTCCAGCTGCTCCCTTTTCAACCAGGTTGGAGCTGCCAAGTCCCTGATCTGATCTTTCCAGGGTTCAAAAAGGAGCTGCAAAAAGTGGCTCCTTTTTGTGCTCTGGAAAGGGTGCAATAGCTGTGGCTATATGGTGCTCCTTCAGTGCTGTGTCATGCAGATGCAGCACCAGAGGAGCACCATGATGCCACGTGCCATGTGGTGTGACGTGCGGTGTCATGGCACCCTGCACATGGAGCTGGGATGTGCGTTGTGTAGACGTTATGCCCCGGCTCTGCAACCAGGCCAGCCCAAAGTGCCGATCTGCACAGGGACAAAGAGGGAAAGAAGCAAATGGATATCCTCAGTATTCACTTGTCAGGGAAGACAGGGAAGACTACTTTGATGCTGGGGATACTTTATAAAAGAAGGTAAGACATTGTGCTATCCATGTGTTTTTTCAAAAATGAAAATAAAGCATTGGGATATTTATTTATTTATTTATTTATACTTACCTACCTACCTACCTACCTAGACTTTTAGTGCTGTAGCTGCAACTGAACATAAAAGTTAGAATTGTACAAGCCATTGTTTTCCCTATTACCATGCATGGATGTAAGAACTGGACAGCTAAAAAAGAAGATAGGAAGAAAATCAATTCATTTGAGATGTGGTGCTAGAGAAGAGTGATGAGGATCCCATGGACAGCCAAAAAGACAAACAAATGGGTCCGAAGAACAGATCAAGCCTAAAATTACCCTGGAAACCAAGATGATAAAACTGAGGCTGTTATACTTTGGACACAAAATGAGAAGGCAGGACTCATTGGAAAAGACAATAATGCTAGGAAAAGTGGAGGGAAGCAGAAAGAGAGGAAGATCATATGATAGATGGATGGACTCTATTAAGGAGGTCATGGGTATAAATTTGCAGGTACTAAGCAGAACAGTGGAGGACAGAGGGTCTTGGAGATGTCTCATCCACAGGATTGCCATGGGTGGAAAGCAACTTGAAGGCAGTTAACAATAACAAAGCTGCTTCCCTTGCCCCATGGCAGATCCTCAGTTATTTTCTAAGCATGGACATACCAGTGGTTAAATGCCTGTACTGCAGCCATTCACTCAAAACCACAAGGTTGCGAGTTCAAGACCAGCAAAAGGGCCCAAGCTCGACTCAGGCTTGCATCCTTCCAAGGTCGCTAAAATGAGTACCCAGACTGTTGGGGGCAAATTAGCTTACTTGCTAATTAGCTTACTTGCTGTTCACCGCTATGATCTTTGGAATAGCGGTATATAAATAAAACATATTATTATTATGTCATAAGAGGGAGCTACTGGCTTGTTCTCTGTCAGCCTTGGGTGACATCAAGGATAGGCAGCCAGAAGGGGGGACTACAGCTCCCAGCTCAGCTGAGATGAAATGCCAGCAGGTCTCTTCCCTCACTGCTTGAATAAAGAAAGAATGAGCTGTCTATTACTTCTATATCTGATAAACATGACACAGCCCTATTAAGTATCTTAACTTTTCAAAAATATTATATTTTTTGTTTGTCTAAAGCAGTGTTTCCCAGTTTTTTGTCCTCCAGATGTTTTGGACCTAAACTCCCAGAAGCCCCAGCCAAATTGGCCAATAGCCAGGAATTCTGGGAGCTGAAGTCTAAAACCCCTGGAAGACTAAAGTTTGGGAACCACTGGTCTACAATATTTATACTGTGGGCGCTTGGTATCCACTGGGTTTTGGTTCCAGGACCCACCCACCCCCTGTGGATATCAAAATCCATGGCTATTCAAGTTCCATTAAATGCAATGGCATAGTAAAATGGTGTCCCTTATATAAAATGGCAAAAATCAAGGTTTGCTTTTGGAATGCATATAATTCTAAAATATATTCAAGCTGTGGATGCTTGCATTCTTGGATAAAACATCAGTGAATACAGATAATCAATTGTATGCTCCTTCCTATTTTTTTAAAAATAATAATCTGAAGCTAAATATTAATGATTAAAAATCTTCATAATACAAGGCTGAAATGGTTAGGAAAAAGCTGAGTAAACAAGTAAATTTTAATAAACGTGTATAAATGAATGTAATAAAATAGCATCATAATATAAATATAAATACAAGCTACAGGAAAAGAGATTCCCCCTTAACATTAGGAGGAACTTCATGACAGTAAGAGCTGTTTGACAGTAGAATACACTCCCTTGGAGTGTGATGGAGTCTCCTTCTTTGGAGGTCTTTAAGCAGTGGCTGGATGGCCTTCTGTTAGGGATGCTTTGTTTGTGAGCTGGATGGTCCTTGTGGTCTCTTCCAACTCTATGGATTCAGCTGGTCACCCTGTTACAAATCTACCTAACAGTCATGTTGTTTAGTCCACATTTTACTTTTACCATCTTTTTTGCAAGAACGTCATGGTGGATCTTGTTGAAAGCCTTACTGAAATCAAGATATGCTACATCTACAGCATTCCCTTGATAGAAAAAAAAAATCTATAAGAATGTGCAGTTTGTTACACAGAGATGAGATAAAAATTCCCTTGCCAAAATTCAGTCTTTTCTACAACTAAAGGCACCAAAGTCCATCTTCTTATGCACTTCATCCCTTTAGTTTTTGGTTGGTTATTCATCCTCAGGAGAGGCAGCACAGGAGCTTCGAATCATCTCTATGTGAGTATAACTGCCTGAGATTTTGCAGACTCCCCAGAGTCCCCTCGAATTCATTTAAACTAATGTCTGTTTTTTCTTGGATAAGACCTTCTGGGTCTAGATTAGGAAACCTGAACCATCTTTCAAAAATGTTATGGATGTTTCAAAATCTGATCTTGATTTGAGAACAAGGGGAAAAAATTATCTTCAGGATTTCACCTGAGATTTCGGTGCCAACTTTATATGCCAATAAAATCTGAACTACATGGTGGATATGGCAGAAGAGTTAATGTTCCCTGGGCCAGGGTGAATGAGCAGACTTGTAAACATTTCCCATAATGTAGTTCTCCAGTCCATTGGAGCACAAAATGATCAGCGGCATAAGAAAGGTTATCATTTTCCATATCAAATCACTTTCTGCATCAAGATGATTAGTAGCATGTGGGCGAGACAGGTAGGCATAAGCTCATGCCCAAGAAGGGGTGTAAAGACCCTTAGGCGAGAAGGAGCTAATGAAGGGAATAAGTAAATTCCAACAAGAGATCTTAATCAGGCTGCTTTCTGTGCCCAGGACTTGACTCCTCCTTACAAATGGAGTTGGCTAAGAAAGAAGCTTTTCCACTCAAGAGCGACAAGGCAGAATACTGGCAGATTAAGGGCAGAGGAAGGGCAGTAGTGATACAAAAACAAAAGAGGCTGTATCATGGTAAGATCGGAAGTCAGTGGCAACACTAGAAATCACCATTATAGAAGCCAGACACCCTCCCCAAAAGATACAAAGGAAAGTTATGCCAAAGAAAGCAGCCAACATAGGCCTGCATGTGGAAGCAGAACCTGGTCCAGGCATGCAACTGGGGTCTCACTAAAGAAGCCTGGAAGTGATCCAAGGACATTTGTCTCTCCTTTCCATAATCCCTATAGTACACAGAAATGCCATTGTGAAAGTGGCTCTCTACATAATGATTAATCAAATGCCCATCATATGATCTGCTCCTCCTTTTATGAGAATTATCCTGAGCAGACCTCCATGTGCTCATATCATGTAGAGCATAAACAAATAATGAATGACAGAGTTGCTTCAATTAGTGGATTTTCTGCATCAGTGAAGGATTGAACTAGATGATTATTGGGATCCTTTCCAACTCTGAGATGCTATGTGATTCCTGCTTCTTTTTCAACTATTCTGTTACAGAGTACTGACTGTTGCCTCAGGTAAACTAGGACTCAGAAATAGGATTGTCATTTCATAGAATCATAAGAGTTGGAAGAGACAAGGGCCATCCAGTCGAACCTCTCGCCATGCAGAAAATCACAATCAAAGCATCCAGACAGATGGCCATTCAGCCTCTGTTTAAAGACCTTCAAGGTAGGAGACTCCACCACTGTCTGAGGGAATGTTTTCCACTGTCAAACAGTGTCAGGAAGTTCCTCCTAATGTTGAGGTGGAATCTCTTTTCCTGTAGCTTGCATCCATTGTTCCGTGTTCTAGTCTCTGGAGCAGCAGAAAACAAGCTTGCTCCATCCTCAGTGTGACACCCCTTCAAATACTTAAACATTTCTCCCCAAAAAACTGGTAAATCCCAGATTGAAGGGACTAAAAAAAAATCCCAACTGGCTGGACTAATTGAAGCAGTAAATATGGGATTTCTTCTTCATCGCAGTCTGATGGGTTGGTTAAAATGTAGTAGTGGCACTGGCGGGAGCCTCATCCTGCCCTGCAGGCTCTAGTTGCTACTGCACAGATGTAGCATTGCCACCTTATGCTTCCTTTCTCTCCCTTCTTCCTCTGATAGGCCCAGAAGTCAGGAAAGGAAAGGAGGCAAGTGGAGATAGCTTTGTGTTGTGTGGTGTTTGTGTCAGCAGCATTAGCCTTGGCTAAACAGCGTAGTAGAACTTCACTTGCAAATAGCCTCAAAAGGAAGTCCCTTTACTCTCTGGGGCTTCTGGGAAGTCTCCTTCTCTTCCACACCAGCTGGGTGGAAAAGAAGAAAGAAAGAGCTCATAGCTTGGAACTGGTACTGTGGTTGAATCATAATAAGAGAAAAAGTGCAATGATTAATGTGTTGAATTTGCACAACCAGAATGCAAATTAATAAGTGCACAATTATAATAATTTGCACAGTATGCAAATCAGATGCCCGGGCATAAGGGACTGGAATCTGGCAACTCTACTCAGATGGTGTGTCAAAAAACAAATTTCCACATTCCCAGGCCTGCTCTAGAATGCTTCTCTCTGTAGAAGTATCCCTTGTTTCATAAGAGCTAGTGACTGGACTCTGCTTAGAATCCGCTTTGTGAAAGAAATTCTAGAATTCCTGGAGCAAAGGAAAAAAAGCCTGTCCAGAATTCCCTAAAGCTTCATAATAAGCTGTCAAAGCAGATGCTATTTCGGTCTCAGCCTTTCAACACTCCCAAAAGGTGTCTTTGCTTTTGACACTTGAAAAGTTCCTTTCAACTTATCATAAGTAAATAATGCAGCCTGCAACAGCAGTATAAAACAGCTCAACTGAAAACAGAAAAATATAAAATCATAATTGGTGATCAATTATCTGCTGGGCTTTCCCAGGAGATAATTGATCACCAATTAGCAGACATTAATCCTCGTTTGCATTAGCCTCCCAGGCTGAGGCCAGCCATCACCACAGAACAATACACAGGCAAATCACTCCTGCATTCCCAGGCTCACACAGTATATATACACCCAATTTTTCCAGGCAAAGCATTCTCTGAAGATGCCAGCCACAGATGCTGGTGAAACATCAGAAAGAAACTCTGCTAGAACATGGCCACATAGCCCGAAAAACCCATAAAAAACTATGGATGCTGGCCATGAAAGCCTTCGACTTTACAGTATAAAATCAGATTGAACATGTCAAGTATTTCTAAGCTGAAATGTTTTCATCTGTTGCCTGAATTTGTAGAGAGTGGAGGCCCATTAGGCTTCTGCAAGTATGGTTTGGAGATTGTATTTATCAACTGGTAAAGTGTACTGCTCACCTCGCTTAGGTAACATGCTACAAGCACTGGTCAGCACCTTGTGTTCATCACAAGACAATCAAAAGTAGAAGAGAGTCTAGTTCCTTTCACTTGCTCTGCATAATCCTCCATCATTCCTAGTCATCAGGAACATTTGTGGTGGCGTCTTAACCACTAAGCCACCACATCTCTCAATGAGATTTATAGTCCTACAGATTTTGAATGCACCAAGTTGGGGAAGGCTGGAGTAGGTTATCACTACTCAAACTGGATGTCAATTGATTGGTACCACTCCATGACCCATTTGTTGCTCATCCATGGAGAGTTTCTGGGAAAGAGAGAAAAAACTGTAGTGTATGGGCACAAATGTGGTACAAGTTCCTGACACATTTGGAGAGGGGGGAATCCTGGTTCCCTACATCAGATAGCCTGACTAGCACAGATCTAGGTGACCTGAACCAGGAGGCCTGCCATAAGAATGACCTTCATTCTTGAGAAAAAACTATCATTGGGCAATATATTATTGGAATGAACTAATATCTTATACAAAAACAGTATGCAAGTTTCAAGTTAATCAAAAGTTTTCATCAGGAGAGATGGTACAAAAAACATGAGGGAATCTGTATTTATATTAAATCTCAAGATAGTGATTTTAGGTTGAATGACTTAGTCTCTATTGCAAGCTGGAAGCTCCAGGTGAGGCCAAAGTACAACAGCCTCAGTTTAATTATCTTGGCTTCCAGGGAGAATTCAGGCTTGATCTTTTTAAGAACCCATTTGTTTATCTTTTTGGCCATCCATGGTATTCTGGGATGAAGCAGAAGAAACAACAGCAGCCCCTTGCTTCTGAAACATAATAGTATGGCTATCATTCAGATTTGTCTCTGGCCTTAGGCTAATGACTGGAACACTTAAGCCTCATAGAAGGCAGCTGGGAAATGTTGACTGCAGAACCCAGTCATGGGGCATGTGGAGACATGCAACTGCAGCAGGATCTGAAGGAGTCTCTCCAAGATTCCTTCTTCAGAACTCTCTGTGACCAGGAGAAGGCAGCAACCGTCATTCTCCAGCACCCTCAGCTGCAGCATCTTCAGTTGCAGACTATGTCATTGGCAGAAGCAGCTGTGACGATGGATTACCATCTTCATTGCTATATCTCACAATGCAGCGTGTCAGCCATTGCGTTTTAGTTTTGTTTGCTATTCATGATGCATGCTTCATTCTTGTTGTACAGTAGTCCTTGGTATCTGCTGGGGTTTGGTTTCAGAATCCCCTGTGGATACCAAAATCTGTGGATGTTCAAGTCCCACTATATACAGTGGGGCACTAAAATGGTGTCTCTTATAGAAAATGGAAAATCAAGGTTTGCTTTTTGGAACGTGTGTGTGTGTGTGTGTGTGTAATATTTTGAAACCATGGATGCTTGAATCCATGGATAAAGAATCCATAGCCATGGAGGGCCAACTGTATATGCTTTGAAATCTTTGGATCTAAGCAGTGTATGAATTACCATAAATGATAAAGGAACGAACAAATGAATAAATAAATAAATAAATGCATAGTACTGTAGTATAACAACTCAGTGTGGTGTTGTGGTTTGAGTGTTGGACTAGGACTCTGGAGACCAGGCTTCGAATCCCAGCTGGGCCATAAAACACCACTGGGGGACCTTGGGCAAGTCACACTCTCTCAGCCTCAGAGAGGCAAAACCCCCTCTGAATAAATTTTGCCAAGGATACCTCATGATAGGCTTAGGGTCACCAAAAATTAGAGATTACTTGAAGGTACACAGTAATAACTGCAGTATGAAGAGGGTGCACTGATGTTAAAGTGTGCTGAGACTTTTCTTATTCTAAGGAGGTGCATATGATTCTCTTTCCCCATTGTACCTTCCTAATAAGCCTGTGAGCTTAGGATGAGAGATATCAAGTGGTTCAAGGTCATCCAGGGAGCACTGGCCTCCCTTGTCCTAATCTCACACTTTAATTGAAGTATGACCTGGCTTGAGAAGCAGGGGACTGGGGTGGGGAAGAGGGTGCAACTGATAATGTAAAATCACAGTGAAATTTGACTGAAGTGTTGTTGGCACCATGCTAGAAAAAAATGCAGGGAAAGAACCACAGAAATAATTACAAGGAGTGAGAGGTGGAGCCCTGAAGCAGTGCAGGTGTTCCCATGTCACCAGGTGCACCGTGAGGTCTCTGCGGTCATTCCTCCTGAGGCAAGTAGTCCCTCATACTGTAGTGTCTTGCTTATTATGAAGGTGTTACACTCTCTGTACTTCCCAGAATCTATTTTTAATGCCTGTCCTGCATGTTCCATGCTCACCAAACATGTTGACTGTTCCTTGTCTTGAACCAAGAGTTTAGTTTCCTCCAGGCCATTCCAGCATTAATTCAGGCTGGGTGAATGCCAAGTTGCACTTATTTTATGTCAAAAACAGCCAGCTTCTGCTTTGGGGTGTTGCTCTCCACTTGATGGTGGACTGCAGCTCTGAGTATTCATTGCTACTGGCCAAGCTGGCTGAGACTCATGGGAACTGCAGTCCAATGACATCTGGAGGTCTGCATGATTCCTTTGCCTGTTCTATGTCCCCAGTGACCATGAATCCAGATCACAGTCTGGGGGCCAAGCCTCATCCAACCTCATAAAGTGGGAAACATAAAGCAGTAAGGCATTGATAGAGAATATTATTTTAGGCTGTGATTTAAAAAAAAATTGGAAGGCCAAAGATTCCCCATGTGTGTAGTAAGAGCTTCATGACTAGCAAGTATGGGTTCCTTGCATAGAAAAGCTGGAGAAGAAGCATAACATTAAAGCATGGAATGTCTATTTTTCAGTGACTGAAACATTTCTGGGTGTTTTCTTTTCCAGAGAAATGGTGGGTGTTTATTTATATATTTTTATAGTTTATTGATTAAAATTACTATGGACACTAAGAGAAGGATCTGGCCAGCAGGTAACCTTCTTCAGCCCCATCTGACATTATAACTTCATGCAAACATTGGTAGTATTGGGCTGGGTGAAGTACAGGTATCACCCATATTGTAAAATATGGTCAATTTTGCATTAGTGTAAGGAAACTAGATGAAAGAGATGAATTAAGCCTCTATTGAGGAAGACTGCAAAAAGAAAGGTTTAAAAAAATATCGTTTTTGGTCATAATATTCGTTACTGTGAGTGTCATAATGACAGAAATGTGCTGCTCTGGGATGAAACTGGGTTTGTTCACTTTACATTTGGTCTACATGTGCAATTTTGATGGAAAGACTAAACACTTATTTAACTGAAAGGCAAATACGGTTTTAACTTTGTCGTTCAAGTGCCTAGGTCATGGAGGCATGCCTCTGTCAACACAGACTTGGATGTCCACACCAGATCGCCACCATCTCCTGCCATTCATTTTTCTTCTTCAAGACCTTCACACTGAGGTTGACATCATGCCCCCACATTCTGCCCCTTTCTTATTGAGACTACTACACTTTCCAGCCAAGTGTCCTATTTTATATTGGATGTACCATTATTTTAACTGGAGATTGCAGTCAAGAAATAATAATAAGAGGAGAAACAGAAAGGTCAGCCATGAAAGAACTAGACAAGATGGTAAACCATAAAAATATGCAACTGAGCACTAAAGTTAGACTTATCCGAACCATTGTATTCCTCATCACTACGTACAAATGTGAGCCCTGGACAGTGAAGAAAGCATATAGGAAGAAAATCAATTCATTTGAGATGTGGTGCTGGAGAAGAGTGCTGAAGATACCGTAGATGGCCAAGAAGACAAACAAATAGGATTTGGAACAAACCAAGCCTGAACTCTCCCTGGAAGCTAAGATGACAAAACTGAGACTTGCATTTTGGTCATATCATGAGAAGGCACAACTCATTGAAAAAATCACTGGTGCTTTGAAAAGCAGAGGGTAGAAGAAAGAAAGGAAGGCCACACGCCAAATGGATAAATTCAATCAAGTAAGGATGTAACAAATACTTACAAATGCTCTTGTCTTTGTTGAGAGGATATCTTGACATGTCTATGAGTGTGAGTACAGTATGTACCTTCAAGTCACCTATACCCTCCTCAAAAAAAGGTCAACTTACACCAACATTTTTGTAGTGTGTGTGTGGAACTGTTGCGATTTTTTGTGTGTGTGCAAGCACCAAATATTTCCCCATAGAAAACAGGTTATAATAAGCAGAGATTACTTCCCAGATATGGAGACAAAAAACAAAACAAAACAAAAACAAAACAATGATCAGGTATTAAAAAAAGACTGAAAACTATTCAGCAAATTCAAATGAAACTCCCCAAAACTCACAATCGACCAAGTGAAACCTGAGAGTTTATCACATGCACAAATAAACTGCTTTACCTCTTCCACATTCAATTCAGGATCCAATCTAGCCATGATGCCATCACCTGGATGCATCCCAAGTTGAAGCCTCACTCAGTCGGCCATTTTTTGAAGTCGGAAACTCTCCAACTTTGAAAAAAATTCTGGCTGAGCGAGGCTTTGACCCAGGATGCATCCAGACTGTGGCATTGTGGCTAGATTGGCAGTTATTTAGGTCTGATAATATCCGGGGGTGTCCTGGATCCTGAATTGAATGTGAAAGAGGTAAGCCGTCTCATTCGTGCATGCGGTAAGCTCTTGGGTCTTTCTTTTTAGCTTTATTCTTTACCATGACACCAAGCCTTTCCCCTTCCCTGCCTCAAATGCTCCCTTCATAAACTGGTCAGCTTTGATGGCTTCTCTTTTAATTTGGGTTGGCTCTTTTCTAGATCTGAGTGTAGCAGTCAATGATTTGTTTGATAAAGCACATGAATCACTGCCTTCTAGGCATCAATGAAGGTTTGTCTGACTAACAGCAGAGAAATGCTAGATTTTGGGAGGAGAAGGAAACTGAGATTCAAGGACAGTATGGAGTTTATTTGCTGTTGGATTTGTTTCTACAGATCACAAAGAGGTGCTGTAAAAACTACAGTCCCCCCACGCTTACTTGAGAATAACTCCCATGGAACTCAAAGTCCATCTGCACTGCAGAAATAATCCAGTTTGACACCACTATTATGGTTCAATGCTATGGGATTCTGGGAATGGTAGTTTGTCGTGCTTTGCTGTGGTGGCATAGCAGGGTTTCTTAATGGTGTTGACACCATTTTTCACCAAGGATGTAAATATGAATACTTTCCCCATCCCCAGTCTGTGACCTTTCCGATGATAAGAAAGCAGGTAGAGCCAACTAATGGAGTGATGCTGTACCTGAAGCCCCTAAAATGAATCACAGATTTCATGTACTGAATCCATCCATTGAACCAGTAGGAATGGAAATGCTCTCTGCCTAGTTGGGGGCTCTGCATTTCACAGATGAGCGGGTGTTTGGTGCACATAGACCCTAACCAGCACATAGAGTTGGTTGACGTGTGGAGCTGAGGTGTGGGCAGGATAATAAAACACAGCAGGTGCCATGTTGATGTCTTTTCTACTCCATGGGTTTTTGCCTATGTGGGGTGGGGTGGGGTGGGGGGGATGGAGCTTCAGAAATGGTCACTGAATACATAGAATGTGAAATATCAAAAGCGTTTATTACAACTGACACAATAGAGAGAAATCCATTGGGACTCTGTGGAATCTGCTGGTTAGATTTGAATCCCAGAACAACATTACTTTAAATCCACTTGCATCTTCCAACTAGAACTTCCAATTAGAACTTCCAACTATTGAGCACTTGGTGAAGGGATGTAAGCCGGCACTTATGTAAAATCACTGGGTCATTTGCGTGCAAATGTTTATGGTATTTTCCTTTCTCACACAGTTCAAAAAGGCAAAAGAGCACAGTCCATCTGCCCTTTGAAAGGATCTTTCCTTTGGTCCTTTGTGCCCTACACCCCAGAGTCCTTACTCCTATGTGATTCAGATGTTATTAGACAGCTAATCATCTGCAGATTCCTGCATTGCAGGGGGTTGGACTGGAGGCCCTTGTGGTCTCTTCAACTCTATGATTCTATGATTCTATGATCTGGGAGAGAAGAGAGTAAATTATTCTGGGCCCCAGAGTTACAGATATATGAGCCCAAACAGATGGCCAGTTGGCTATTCTGGTTACCTTAGTGTTATGAATGAGTTAAGCAGCACACCATCCCTGAGCCTTTGTCCTCAATGTGAAGAAAGCTGCATATCAGGTAGCTACTGGCACCTTCTTATCTGATCTAGCCTCTCTAGAACTTTACACTCATCACAACAATACCTCTGCTTGGTTTTGTGTGAAGTTCATTGGCCTGAAAGGATTGCTTCAGGAAACACAATAATTTGGGTTGGTTATTTGCTGCTTCCTCATTCCAGAGATTATAGAATCAAGAAGGTGAAGGTTAGCTTGGAAGCCAGAAGTCACCAAGTCTTGGCCTTGCTGGCCTCAGACCTTATTATGTCACAGGGCAACTTCTCCTTATCTGCTCTTTACTTCTCGTAAAGGCCTCACCTGGAATACTGTATACAGTTTTGGACACCACAATTCAAAAAGGATGTGGACAAGCTAGAACATGTCCGGAGGAGGGGGACCAAAATGGTGAAGGGTCTGGAAAACATGCCCTATGAGGAGAGACTTAGGGAGCTGGGTATGTTTGGCCTGGAGAAGAGAAGGTTGAGAGGTGGTATGATAGCCCTGTTTAAATATTTGAAGGGGTGTCATATTGAGGAGGGAGCAAGCTTGTTCATCTTTATTAGTCACAGACCAGCCCGAAGCAAGCTTGTTTTCTGCTGCTCCACATTATAGGACCTGGAGGAAAAAAACTTCATGACAGTAAGACCTGTTCAACAGTGGAAGACACTCTCTTGGAGAGTGGTGGAATTTCCTTCTTTGGAGGTTTTAAAACAGAGGTTGGATGGCCATCTGTTGGGAGAGCTTTGATTGTGAATCCCTGCATGGCTGGGGGTTGGCCTGGATGACCCTTGTAGTCCCTTCTAACGCTAAGATTCTATGATTCTAAGTCTTGGAGGGCTTGAGCCCTGCAAAAGGGAACCAAAATTTTATCCATCCCTATGATAAAGTTAAATAAACCAGCTCAAATCCAACTGTTCTTCCCTGTGCAAGTAGACTGATGGAATCATTGGGAAGATAGCAGAACAGCACATATGTTAGTTCTCTTGACTCAGCTCATGTAGTTCAGTTGCGATTAACAATTGAGTTTAGACCCCAAATTGCAATCCAGTGTATCACTCTGTGGATGAGCCCTTTAGAGAAAAGTCACAGAAGACTAGCCACAGAGTGTGTCCTCCTGTCTCCCAGACCCATCTCTGGGGCTGGCCCACTTGAAACACCACAGTAGGAATATGATACAGGACTACAAAGGTTAGCTAGACTATTAACTTATTATTTGTCTGGGTTCTCATTTTCCAGGACCAAAATGAATAATGTCATGATCATTAAGTATGTTAGAGCACCATCTGGAGGCCATTTTCAAAATGATTTTTTTAAAAAAGGTTCCCAATATTCATAATACATATGAAAATTCCATTCACATGTCCAACTAAAATGGACAGGTGCTGCTAGAACTTCCCAGAATTTTATTTATTTATTTATTTTTGGTTTTGAGAGCAGGCAACCCTGCAGGGGGGTCACCTAAATAGTTGGTAGCCCTACTGCTAGTTTTGATGGTTGGTTGTATGCCTTCAAGTTGTTTCCAACCTATGGTAACCCTAACAGGGACCTAACATGGAGTTTTCTTGGCATGTTTCTTCAGAGGGAGTTTGCCATTACCCTCCTCTGAGGCTGGGAGAGAATGACTTCCCCAAGGTCACCCAGGCGGGATTCAAACCCTGGTCTCCAGAGTCATAGTCCAACACTCAAACCACTATACCACATTGGCTCTCCACTGCCAGTTTTAGGGATTTTTTTAATATAGTGGTGCCCTGTCCAGTATAAAGAATCAGAATGAACCTATTTTTGAAATGATGGTAGATTTCAGATACAGAAATAACAGGATGTATGTCATTATTTAAGTACAGTTCCGTGTTTTGAAAAACATAACTCATGAATTTTTCTCATAAACAATATTCACATTGGAATAATAAATATCATCTAAGTCTGTCCATGCTGCAGGCATGGAGTTTGTACACAGAGACTTGATCGTTTAGAGAGAGTTTTTACTATACCTCCTTATCATTGTCACCCCTTTTCCTTCAACATTCTTCTCCCTAATAAGAGGCAGGACAAGGACAGCGTGGTTGCAATATCTTTTGGTGCAGAAATTTCTGTGTCCAGTTCTGGGCACCACAATTCAAAAAAGATGTTGACAAGCTGGACCATTTCCAGAGGAGGGTGACCAAAATAGTGAAGGGTCTGGAAACCATGCCTTATGAGGAGAGACTAAGGGCTCAGTCCCACTTATATTTAACTGCTTTGCGATTTGCCTTCACTCTGTGTTGGTAAATCGATTCCAAAAGATCCATTGCTCCCACAATGAAAGCAAATCTTTTAATTACCCCCTTGTAATCACTTCTTTTTTGGCATGATTGTCATCCCCACTAGTTTGCACCACTTCAAAATTCATGTCAATCATCTGTGCATCATCAGTGACCTGAGCGGCAGCCCTGGCAGCCTGGCTTGGGAACACCCTCTCTCTCTCTCTGTCTCTCTCTCTCTCTCTCTCTCTCTATATATATATATATATATATATATAATTGATAGAAGATTTAATTCATTGGTTTTGTAAGTACTTGGCTCACTATGAGCTGTCCTTGGCTCACACAGCTAATTGCAAGTAACTGCAAAACTAGAAGATTCACTTCATTGGTTTTGCAACTACTTGCCTCACTGATTGCAAACAGTTGCAAAATCAATGAATCAAATCTTCTATAAATTTTATTTTATTAAAAAAAAATGCACTCATAGGTCACGCCACAAGCACAAAGGCAGCGCTGGGGGAAGGGATGGTGGATCTACCAAAAACCAAGGGGGGATCCTAAACACCCCTCTGCGATTAGTCCCTCCCCTCCAGAATGATGTGATTCAGATCCATCATTCCCACTTGTTGAACACACTTCGGAATTGATTCTTTTCAAAAGAACTAGTGCCAGGAAAGAGTGGGGTTTTGCGTTTGCCTCGCTTCATCACAATTGAAACCAATCACAGTAGGATCGGAATTGGTTTCAAAAGGGAAAGCCGGTCATATAACCCAGTCAGCAATTCGCTTTAAATCATAGTGGGAATGCAGCCTTAGAAAGCTGGGTACATTTAGCCTGGGAACAGGAGGTTAAGGGATGATATGATAAGGGGTGTCATATTAAGGATAGAGCAAACTTGTTTTCTGCTGCTCTAGAGAAATGCTCCAGCTTGTCAACATCCAGAGCAATGGATTCAAACTTCAGGGGAAAAGATTTCACCTAAATATTAGAAGGAACGTCATGACAATAAGAGCTGTTTGAATGTTGAATACATTGTCTTGGAGTGTGGGGGAGTCTCCTTCTTTGGAGATTTTTAAACAGAGGCTGGATGGCTATCTGACACAGGGAATGTTCTGAATGTGTATGAAGGCTCTTGAGGTCTCTTCCAACTTTATGATTCTATGATTCTAAGAGTTATAGGTGCTGGTACCCAATCTGGCATAGCTTCTCTCATATTCTCCAGAGCATCACAGTGACTGCTAGGCACCAAATGGTAGCACCAGGGTGAAGGCATATTCCAAGACCTTTGTTGAGGGGGCTCATTGTGTCAAGCCCTTGTGGGCCAGCACCATTTCTCCACTAACAGAGCTGCAGCTCAGCATTGGTCTGGGGTAAAGTCTCTCAATGGGTAAGCCATCACAAGATTTAGATTTGCAATCTGGTGCAAATTACACACTAGATTTCATTCATTGTTGGTCAGGTGACAGAGGACCTCCACAGCATCCCGCATCCATCTATAGCCAATGGACTATGATGCCACCCAGATGGGTGTGGCAGGAGGTGCATAGTAGTTCATCCATTAATGCCAGCCATTGCCATGCTAACCATATCATCCACATCCTTAGCTGGATAGGTGGCATCCCTATCTCCCACTTGGGAATAAGAGCAGACTTGGCAGTCTATCTCTCCTCAGAGTTGTGACCTCTACTTGGATTCCCTAAATCAGCAGTGGCAATTCATTGAAGGGACTTGCAAAGTGAGGGACCAAATTAAATGGGCCCCTTTCTGTGGCAAGTATAAAAGGGAAAAAGGAACATCGGATGCAAGTTAAATTGGGAGAAGGGAAGACTTGGGGATGATGGATGGTTTGGTGAGGGATAGTGGTTAAATAGTGGGATAGTTTGGGCACCTGAAAAGGGATAGTTTGGGCACCTGAAAAGTGCTTCTCCTTCAGTGGACTGTTTTTTGCTTGTCCCAAAGATTGGAAATTACAGCAAGCTTTGCCAGATTCTTATCAGACACCTGTTGCATAATGTCTTGTCAGCAGGTTCACCAGATGTCCTAACCACAAAGGAGATCAAGACACCACAAAATGTAGGTCATTTAATAAAAATGTAGGACACTTGTGTGGGACTAAAAGGCTCATATAAATATAAAATCATGCTTCTTAGTCATGCTCAAAGTGGAGGGCACACTGGAATTCTTCCTGGACAGAAGGCTGAAATGTAGGACAGGTCTGGGAAATAGAAAATGTCTGGTCACCATGCCTGTCTGAGCAGGTATTGGTCTTGAAACTATGGAGCCCAGTGTCCTCTTCTCACCTTTTCCCCTACATATTGTCTCCAAAAGGGGAATCATATATGAATGTATCTGACTAATATATAGGTTGTATTAAAGTTGTGGTCATCCCACTTAACCCACAACACAGTGTCTGGCCTCTCAGTCTTGGTGTAAGGGTTCTTCTGCTCCTCTGACAATAGAATATTGAAATGCTTTCATATACTTGTGCATTAAAAAAAATTACAGGTCAGGAAAGACTGTGTTCTAGAGGATCTAGTACATTACATATCCTTGAATGTCAGTTATATACTGACATCTGAAATGCTATTTAGTTGTCTTTGTAACAAAAATGAAGACCTGGGTTGCAACTAACTAATATATCATTTGGAGGCTTGCTGTCTGTGAAGTAAAGGCTACCAAATGTTAAAAAAAAGTACATGGATCCCATTTCAGTAAATTGTCAGGGAGATCTGAAAATATTCCCAACAAAAATCTTAAAAGGTATTTCCTTTCCTGTCAGTAATATTTTGTTTATTAATAATACCACCCCATTAATGTTTTGTGCTTTATAACATATATGTGGAGTGGCCCCTTGGTATCACTATATGCGTTTGGCTCAAGGATTTCCCCCCCCCCCCAACCGAGATAGCAAAATCTGAATGTTTAAGTCCCATTGCGCACAATGGTGAACTAAAATGGTGTCTCTTAGATAAAAAGCAAAATCAAGGTTCCCTTTTTGGAGTTTATATGATTTTTTTTAATATTTTCAAAATGTGGGTGGTTAAATCTGTGGATAAAGAATCTATGGATATGGAGGGATGACTGTATATCACTCACTATTTGATTTTATTAATTTTAAGAATTACAATTAAAGGGGGGAGGCTTGAACCATTCTCTTTTTGTAAATCCTGTTATTTCAACCCTCTATGCAATAAATGTTCTCCTCTTCCTGAATGTAGAGATCACTTCTCACAAACAATATTCACATGGATTAAACAGTAAATACCATTCAGATATCTCTGCGTTGAAGCCCTATGAGTTTTTGCCCCAAGATGTCTTCCTTTAAAGAGAGTTCTATCATCTCTTTCCTGCTCCATTGTGAGAAACAGAACAGACTGACGTATGTCACAAAGGCCCACTGATGTCATGAGCTCATTTGAGACATGAGAAATCTGACCTGGTCCTTCATTAGCTCAAGGGGGCCATGAGGAAAGGTGCCTCCTGTAACAGGTTAGAGGTGGAGAAGGGGTGATTGGGTCCCAATGGTGTCCCTGGGGTGCCCCATCTGCCTGTTGGCTGTGCTCTTCATGACCCACTTCCTTGTTTTCTCTGATGGCTTCATCAGCCAAGCTATCCTTCAAGCAACCACCGACAAAAGGCAGGAAGGAGGTAGGTGGTGTGATAAGAGGGCAGGGGGGAAGTGCAGTGTGAGATCTCAAGAAATAAGAGAGATGAGGGAGAGAAGCAATGTTCATGAAAAAGTCAATGTAGCAGGAGGATAGTGGTTTGTTGTTGTTGTTGTTGTGTGCCTTCAAGTTGTTTCCAACTATCATGGGGTTTTCTTGGCAAGGTTTGTTCAGAAGAGGTTTGCCATTGCCTTTCCCTCAGGCTGAGAGAGTATGAGATGCCCAAGGCCACCTAACAGGTTTCTATGTCCAAGCCAGGATTTAAACCCTGGTCTTCCAGTGTCCTAACCCAATGCTCAAACTGCTACACCATGCTGATGGGCATGACTTTTAAATGTTACTCTCCAGCAGCTGGCTTTTGATGCTGGGATTTTTAAAGACAAAAGAAAGAAAAAGTGATGCCACTTTTACCTGTAGCCTGGTAAACATGAATGTACTGAGCAGAGTGTTAGGTTGAATAGGTCCTTCTTTCTACCTTGTACCCCTTGTCACAGGCATACTGGCTTTAGTACATCTCCAATGTGTATGCAGAGTTTCAAAAAGGAAGAAAAGGGGATACCTCAATCCCTTAATGGTGCCTATTATATTGGGGCGTGGAAATACACTGGGTAAACTTGGGCATGTCACGCTCTCTCAGCTTCAGAGGAAGGCAAAGGAAACTCTGAACAAATGTTGCCAAGAAAACTCCATGATAGGTTCACCTTAGGGTTGCCGTAAGCTGGAAACTACTTGAAGCACCGAACAACTACAAAGTGAGGAATAAACAAGTCACTGTTTATTCCTTTTGTTAGGAACTTGTTTTGTTTTGTTTTGTTTTCCATTTCCTAGTCCTCTGTTACTAAGTTGGAGGAAAATTAACAGGGCACTTTTGCTTTGTTTCTTGAAAAACTTTGCATGTCATGCTGGGCAGGCAATGGTGAAAGGAGGCAGTGTGGCCTTGCGCACAGAAGGCATTTTGCTCAGGTTCCCTTCAGACTTACCTATGCCACTACTGATCCCATTTACTGAGTAATTTTATTCTATGTCCCCTTCTCTACAAAGAAAAGTGTATGAGTTTTTCTGCATTTCTCTATATATGTCCATACTAATTTGAAACAGCAAAGTAACTAGATATCTCTATACAATTTTTCATGTACCTTCAATCTTCCTATGCTTTCCTTAAAAGATCAACTTGGCACAGTAAAGAGGAAAACAGAAGGTATATTGTGTTCTCTGGTTTCCTAAACAGACACAACCAGTAGTAACTTCTACCCTTTACCATCTACTGAGTGCTGTAACCTTCCAGGTGTTCTTAGGGGTGAAACAGACTAGCTGCTTCAGCCAGCTTTGGGGCAATATGGGGGTATGGCCTTCAGATGACACATGCCCTGATGCTACCCACAAGCTGGTGTCATGCCTCCTGCCCGATCAGATGGCAGGCAGGCTTGTGCTACTCTAATGGTGTGGTGTTTACACACCACATGCCGTGGGAGCACCAAAAAGCTATCACTGTGGCAGAAAAGGTGCCCCCTTTCCAGTGCAAAAAGGAGCAGCATTTTGCCGCTTCTTTTTGGCCAGAAAAAAGCCAGATCGGGGATGTGGTGTGCAGTTGCCACAGCCCCAATCCGGCACTCAAAGGGGCGGCATCAAGCCACCCCTATATAGCCATCTGTTTCAGCCCTTAGTTTAGTTGCTGCTTAGGTCTGCCAAAACAGGGTTGTCAAACACTTGTGTGTATGTGTATGTGCCTTCATATTATCTGTCAACTTATGGTGACCCCATGGACTTCATAGGGTTTTCTTAGGCAAGAAATCTTCAGAGATAGTTCCTTCCTTAAAATATAGCCTACAGCCTCTGCTATTCATTGGTGGTCTCCCATTGAAGTACTAACCAAGGCTGACCTCACTTAGCTTTCATGATCAGACATGTTCTGCTGCCTTTAGGGTATTTAGTCCCAATCAGGTCACAAAAAAGGTTAATTTTTCATTTGGCTTGGTGGATCCCAAGCTCTGAATGAGAATACACAGTTTGGGACCCACCAAGTCAAGAGAAAAATAATAGGCTTTTTTGTGACCTTTAAAAGGTCACAAAAGGATTTAAAAAAACATGCTGCGAAACCTGAGGTTGCTCAAATTTCTCTACAATTGCTCTCTACAATTACAATTTTCCCAGCAAAACTAGAACCATATAAAAACTCAGTGCAGCCCAGTAAGACTTGCTGTCACAAGAATAATGTAAAAAATGACTTAAAAGTGGGAGAATGGGAGGCAAAGTAAAACTCATAGAGAAGAGATTGTTGATTCCCCCTTTGTGTTTAAGGAGAGGGAAACATGGAAGAAAAATTTGTGGCTTCATCAACAGGGGAAGGCATGGAGATGATCAACATGGTCGAGAGCCAGGACTTCCAACAGCTGGGAAATGCGGCAGTGAAGGACATCTTACTGGACTTAGCCATTTCTCTGAACACAGCAAGTGTCATGCTCTTTTTTTTATGCGTGACATAGAGCCAGAAGTCTTAGCAATGGTAATGGATGAAGACAACCTGAACATCTACTTGTGCTTCATGATTGCCTACTAAGAGGTAGCTGTGGCTTCATCGCTCATGACCAAGGCATTTGGGGACCTTCACCCAACAGGGACTTTTGTGCCAGCTAGCCATGACTCCAACCATGGCCCCCTGAGAAAAGCAATAAACCCCCTAACCAAAGCTTGTAGAGTCTTTTTAGAACCACAACCTTGCTGTTTAATCCTCTCCTTGTGACACATTCTCACAGGTTATACTGTTCTGGGCATTTGTTGGCTTTAGTAGCTAATTACATGATTAAACTGTAGCTTTATTGATTAACTACATGATCAAACTGTTTGTGGACTGTACTGATGACTCAAATACGAGACTACATCATTGACCATACACACACAAAAACTAGATGTCAAGAAATAGTTCCAGCTAAGGATTCTCAATGAAAATTTCATTTGTTTTTATTTTTAGTGAGGGAGTTTTCACCAGGCAACCCTATAACAGTGATGGCAAACCTATGGCATGTGTGCCAGAGGTAGCACTCAGAGCCCTCTCTGTGAGCACACATGCTGTCACCCTAGCACAGAGTTTGCCAGAGTTTCTTACTAGAAAGCCAGAGGGACGTGGCACTTTGCAATAAATAAGTGGGGTCTGGGTTGCAGTTTGGGCACTTGGTCTGTAAAAGGTTCTCCATCACTGCCCTATAACCTTCAGGTACAATACTTACCTGGCAGGGGAGATACCTTGATAATGAAGGTGGTTTTTGCCAGAGTGAGGCTCATCCATTGCACTCCGGCTGCACTGAACCCTGCAATTTCCCCAAATGTGGGAAACATGACTGCATAATTTGTGGTAACAATGTGTCTGGGCTGTTTTTCATCAAGAGAGAATCTGAGAGTCTGGCTGCATATGATACACACCAGGCTGGGAGCTAGGGCTTCAGTATTCTGAAAGGAACAGTTGTGGAAAGCTGGAGATGTTTGCCTTGGAGGTACCTACAGCCTCTCTACTCTTCCACCATACCTTTTGATAGAGGTGATTAACTGAGTGAGATAACAAGTGGGGAAAGTAGTAGGGAAAAACTTGGCAATCAGTTACAATTCATCTATTCTAAGCATACTTCAAACAACAGCCTTCCCCTTTCTTCAACAGTCAGGTCAAGGCCAAGGCCCTTTCCCATATGCTCCAGAGTTCTCCTCCCAATTCCTGCATTCCATCCCTGCTATTTCTAAGTGGGTATGAGACATACTGTGTGTGTTCCCCCCCCCTCCGGAAAATTGCACCCAGGCTGTTGTTGCTGCCTCTGTGGCTCCCCCGCAAACCATCTACAACATTTTTCTCCCAACATGGAGCTTAAACAGCCAGTTTAGCATCCTATCCAAGTACCCAGATCCCTGATAGACCAGAATCTGTCCCTTGAGGTTGCTTCCACCAGTGGAGCAACCATAGAGAATGTGGCATGTTCATTGCTCAGGAGAGATGTGCCTTTCCCTGGCTTGCTTTCTGTACAACTGTGGCACAGTCATTGCTGTTAATGGAGGGCTAACATACAACTCAGACTTGCATTTACCTTTAAAAAAGTGAAGAGACATCTTTGTTTGGCTCTCCAAACCCTGCTGTTTGCAAGTCTGCTATTATCACAACCCGACTGTTATAAGATTAGCTTTTGTAGAAACTGGAGACAACGATAAAAATAGTTAATTTTATTGACTGTACTAGTCACTACAACTTAAAGGCTATCACAGTGAACACTAGATTACAAAAATAGTAACAATAGTTTCTAGAATTAAGCTAGAGTGAGTAAGAGAGAAATGAATCAGAGTGAACTGTATGAAAAAATAAGAAATAAATCCACAAAGACATTTTCATGCAGATATCCACTAAAATGAGTAAAGGCTGATTTAAAACATGGCAGTGTATTTGCACAGCTTCTATTTGTTTCAGTAGACTTTGTGCAAGAAAATATTCCAGTGGATTACACATGCAATGTGCAAGGGAAAAATGCACTATCTGCAACTGGAGAGCAATGAGAATAATCAATGCTTTAGTCAGCTATAATTTTTAATGATTGAACTGTGGAAGTTTCATGTTCTTATTTTGTGGGGACTCAGTAACAGCAGTGTATCTCCTACTCCACAGAAGAACCAGAGAGAGATGTCCCTGAGTTTTACATGGCTGTCCCTGAGTTATACAGATATGTATTTAGTTTATTTTTATATGATTTTCAAGAAAACATTAAGATGCAGATCTGGAAAAAAAAGGTTAGGTTTTTCTTATCTTCCAACTGTAGTCTTTTGTTCTAATAAAGAGGACTGCCAGACTCATCTTCATTTCTCCTTCTGAAACCACAATGTATTCAATTATATTGGGATGAGGAGTGGATGACATGGAAATCATAAGAAACAGAGCCAAACTATCTGTTACATTAGTTGCCAGTTTTATTTTGAAGGAAAAGCAGCTGGACAACAGCTGGTGGTGGTGAGGAAAAGCAAAACTGAAGAGGCCAGCAAAGGCCAGTTTTGTTGTCTCTTTAGTAAATATCTAAACCTTTCTTGTCTTCCTCACTAGCACACACTCCCTATTATGGATGCTGAAATGGAATAAAATTTATCCAATTTGTAAAATGGTATCTTATTAGACTACAAAGCAGAGGAAAACCACAGAGCTGGAGAAAGCTATAAAGCTCCTGAAAGACATGCCTTAAGAGATATTGGTAGTGGTCCTGTCCAGTATGTACCTGAGATAACGGTGTGGTTGCTTTTATTTGAAATATATATGGAGATTTTTTTTCTTTACATGTTAAGCTGTGATCAGTGTTTTTAACTACACAACGATTAAAATTCAGTAAAGCTGCAACTTGCCAAAGAAACTGGCTTCAGACATTGGACTGAATCCACCGGTTTGCCTTTAGATGACAAATTAGGAAGGAAACACAATTTCCCTTTGACTTGGGGTTGTATGACACTCAACCATAGCTAAATAGCTCAGGTGTACAATACGACCTCAGCTATACAATGTATGAAATAAAAATAATAAACAAGTTTTTACTTAGGGTCAATTCAAAAACCAACCAAATTATAACATAATTACAATTTTCTGCAATGTCAGAACTGATAAATTATCATTTGCAATCCACCCTCAAACCATAATCGGAAACTATGTTTTGAGGTGGACTTGTAAAGCATAGTGTTTGCAAACCATGCTTTTTGCAAACTGCAAAGTATAATTTGGTGTAATGTCTGAAGTAATACAGTGACAGCTATGGCCCTTGCTTTGTCTTCATATGAAAGAGAGCATATAAAGCTGAGTGATAAAAAAACAAAACAACCAAAAGCATACAAGCAGCAACTATGGTTTGCTCTGGTGTATTCTGAAGATCAAACACAGCATAGTTCTGACTGTGATGGTCAACTCATGATGGGGTGTACAAATTGAGACTTCAAGTGTGGGCTCACAAGACGGACAAAAAGACAGTGGAGCAATGAGAGAATGGTGTAACGCAATGTAATTTCAAACAGCAGGTTAGAATTAAATGGGTTAAAATAAATGTCCCCCTTTTAATGTAAACATAATCAATATTTTAGTTTTTTTAGTATAAATGTAATGTCATGCCACTTTCTTTTTCTTACTAGCTCCTACGTCTGGAATTTTTGTATGAAGGAACATTCAATCATGCTCCAAAGTGGTATAATTCAGACACCAGTTCAGCATCTTAATGACAATTACATCCTGGTTTCATTCAACACATTCAGCACTTCTGTTAGTACCAGCGATGCTGCAGCACCTTAATGCCTCAGCATCCCATCATCCCTTTCAAAAACAATTTCTAAAACAGTTAGAAAGTCTCTCTGTGTTGTGTTCACGTCTGATTTGAACAGTGTCACTAGACGCAAATACCAGAGACTTTGAATGCAATCTTCAGACCCTTGGTTTGAGCCTTTCCCCAAGTCAGGTTAGGATGATGATAAGTAATAGGATGTTTCCACAGCGCAGTGTCTTCTCTGTATGCTATTCCTCCTTGGCTGGAATGTCTTCCACCATGACAAGTGGATTGCACAAGAAGAAATGGGGAAAACCCAGGTAATGGGCATGATTTAACACCACTAAATCCACATGATCCCATAGTTCCTGTCTTTTGTATCAATTGTCCTGTGTGTTCTTCAGGTTGTTCTACCAGATGTGACACTTTAGAGTTGGATTCATTTGTGACTTACTTGGACAGTGGAAGAGTCTGGAAAAGTCCCGGCTGTTGCTTAAGGACCCAAGGACACGAAGGGATGGAGGGCTGTGTGGATCCCTATGTAAGAAGGTCTGCAGTCCCTTAGGTCTTGGGTGCCCACACATAGCCTGTAGAGAAGATAAAGTTGTAAAACTTGATATCTGATGGGGTTTGGTTCTAGGACCCATGTCCTCACCTCCTGTAGATACAAAATCCATGGAGGCTCAAGTCCCATTATATAAAGTGGTGTAGTAAAAGTATGTTCCTTGCATAAAATGGCAGAATCATGATTTACTGTTTGGGTTTGCTTTTTTTGAGGGGGAGGAATATTTTCAAGCTGTGGATGGTTGAATCTGTGGATGCAGAATTCATGGATACATAGGGCCAACTGAACCGAACAGCAAAAACTGGATCCTTTCCTACATACTCCTTGACATTCCTGTTTGCTGCATTGGGTACTTGAGAGACAAGATATAAACTTTTAAAACAAAAAGTACAAACATATTTCCTAGGACAAATTCAACTGTAGAATTCAGTCAGGGGAAAAGCTACATAGGTTGGATGCCATTTGGAATACACCCCCCAAAAAAGTGGGATGGAAAAGATGTAAATGCTTCCAACTTCCCTCTCTATTTTTCTGTTCAAACACTTGGTTACATAAAATGCCTTTCTATTTTAAAGATACCACTGGAGTTCAATTACCTGAGTGTGTATGTGATGTATACTTAACTCATTCCTGATTCTAAACAGCCTTGAGCAGTTTAGTTTGCAATGACTTTATTGTTGCTGCTGGCAAGCTGTAAAATGCTGGAGGGGGGATGAAAGGTAGGGGCAGCCAATGGCATTTAATTTGATTTTTATTCCCAGACTTTAAAAACTGGACCCTATCGCCAAAAGAGATGTGGCACCCTGGATAATCTGAAGCGGATTTACTACACATGGAGACCTCTGGCACCAATAGAAATATTATGTCAAATGGAGCTTCTTCCAATAGTGTTTTGTACAGACATCCTCCAAGAAATACCCTCCAGATGTTCTGGACTATATCTTGTATCATCCTCAATAGCCCTACTGGCTGGGGTGGTGGGAATTGTAGAACAACCCTTCCAGTGTGTTGGAGAAGACTGTGTTAAGGGGAGAAACAGATGTGGGGTGTTCAAAAATGATAACTATTAAAACTTTTGAGCCGCTACAGATGTTACTTTAAGCAACCGCTTTGGGCATTCAACTGCTATCTACTCAAGGGAGCCGTATAATATCAGATGAGGGAACTCACAAAACTCCACATATACAGTCCATATAATACTCCCCAGTTCTGGAGCCTACCCAGGTCACAGAAGCTAATCTGAAATATCTGCATATTCCCCTCTGCCAGTGTTGTAGTTCCTAAGGGAATACAAAACACTAACACCAGTTATTGCCACCTTCCCTTGCCCAAGGGATACACACTAATTTTGATGTCTGGCCTCTGTGATCTCTGGTCAAACAAAGAGGTCTTGCAAACTTTTCCCCTTCTGTCAAGAGGACCTTATTTAAAAAGTGAAGCTACCACTGAATGGCACAGTCCATTGCTCTGAGCACCTACTGGATAGAACCCATGACTCTACTGTGGTTGAGAATGTGTTCACACTCACTGTTCTGAATGAGCATTTTGCAATGCTTGAAGATGGAAAAGATATTTTCAAGGCTACCTCTCCGGTCATACCTCACGTTTCTCACAGGTCTCCAGCTAAAGCATCCCCACTAGATAGCTGTCCAGCCTCTTTCTGAAAACATCCGAAACATCTTCAACACTACTCTAGGCAATTGGTCCCATTGATGAACCCCTCAACTTTATCAAATGCTTTGCCAAAATCCAGACAAATCACCAGCATTCCCACTATCTATTAAACTAATAACGCGATAGGAAAAAAAAAAGATTAGTTTGGCAGGATTTGTTGTTGACTAACCTATGCTGGCTCCTACCTCTGGTTCCTAGAACCACTCTACTGTCATCAAGATACTTACAGACTCCAGTATAATCTGCTCTAATATTTTTCTTGGTATTGAGATTAGGCTGAGTGATCTATAGTTTCCTGGATTTTCACTTCATTCAAAACTTCTTTCCAATTTGAAGCACAGCCTTTCATTATGACTCTTTGAATATGGTTGTTGACAAATTATTAACCAAGAATGGTGTGCAAATATTAGTTAGTCCAAGTCTGAGCAAATCTGGAAATTGTCATTTGTTAGAAATCATGATCAGAACCTTTAAATCTTCCCCAATTTCCACTTGAACACAAAAGAGGAAAGAAAATGGTGGGAGGGGGCATGAACCCATGGATGAGCATAGTTTGTGTGCATAATGACAAACCCATGACGTTGCTAAGTCTGGATGGGGCCAAGTGCAGCACTTTCTTTATTTGTATTGGCTATGGGGAAACTGGTCTGTTCGGAAAGAGGAAAATGAAGCAAAGAAACTCTGTCCTTCAGCAGCCAGGAACATGTTATATATGTACAGCGACTGCAGTACAGATGCTGCACTACACCTAGTAGTATGGTAGCAATAGGAGCATAGTATCAGAAGTTTCAGGATACTTATCATCCCCCCCTCCCCCTGGCAAGAAGAAGAAGAAGAAGCAGTAGCAGTAGCAGCCACTGCCTAAAGGAAGACAGAATGATATAACAACTTTAAGATAGGGGAATGGTGTAGCTTAAGGCTATCCAGAACAAACCAAAGAAAACACAACAATAATAAAACAAAGGTTGAATTACGTGAGCAAAACTGATGAAGAAGAGTTGATGATGTGAGAGCTCAGGCCAAGGTAACTTTTTCACTCTGCTCTGCTTTGCCAACCAGTTCTGATAGGCCTGTAGATTAAGAAGAGAAGGAGGGAGGGGGGAGAGATTGAGAGAGAGAGAGAATATAATCTCAAAATACATTTCACATATTTTGGCATGATGTTGCAAGAACCGTGTCAAGTGAAATGCTTCCACTCCAACAGGTTGCCAAGTAAGCACTTCCAAAAAAGATAACTCTAGTAAATGATGTGTTGAGGGATTTGATGAGTGGTTGCTCCTACCTATTACTTCCAAGATTCACTTGTTCAATTTCCACCCTCAAAACTGTTTCAGCAATTGAGACTTTAACATTGGCCACAGAAAGCTAGAGTAGAAGGGACATCTACCACGGGGAAAAAGAGAAAGAAAGAAAGAAAGAGCTTGTTCCCACTTAGGATTTGATACGAATTAAAATAAAACGTTTTTAATAAAATCGAATTAAAATAACACAGTTGTTATCCCGCTTTCAGAATCGCTTTATTCATCGTTCCCATCTGCTTGTTTAATTCGGATTTTTTACCTGCAAGCGTTCAGTAAGCGTTCTCACTTGGCATGAAATCGGTGTTTAAATAAAGCGATTCTTCTCCTCCATACCTTATTTGGAGTTGTCAATCAATACTACGTCAGAATGACGTAACGTTAACCCGCATTAATCTGAATCGATTTATCTGTGACATCGTTTCCATCTCTGTGACCGTTTCTGATTCGATTTATTTTTGGCGGTTTTTTTTTAAATGGACCAATCAAGGCGCTTAAACGATCAAATGTCATAAGCGCTGTCTGCCTTATTATATACATTTTCCCTCCGAATTTAGTAGGAAACCCAAGCTCTTTCCAGAGGAACTATGGGATAGGTTTTCCAGGGCAGCATCCCTGCTTCATGTCTCCTCAGACAGCCAGGCAGAACCCCTTCAGAGAGCCCACAGAGATCAATGAAGGAGGCTGCTGGCAATGCGAATTTAGTAGGAAACCAAAGTTCTCTCCAGAGGAACTATGGGATAGGTTTTCCAGGGCAGCATCCCCGCTTCATGTCTCCTCAGACAGCCAGGCAGAATCCCTTCAGAGAGCCCACAGAGATCAATGAGAAGGAGGCTGCTGGCAATGCGAATTTAGTAGGAAACCAAAGCTCTCTCCAGAGGAACTATGGGATAGGTTTTCCAGGGCAGCATCCCCGCTTCATGTCCCTTCAGATCAATGAAGGAGGCTGTTGGAAAAGCAGGGAGGGAGCACTCTTCCCAAAGATTCTCTTTCCAGGGTTGGAGGAGAAGGCAGATTCCGTTTGAGAAAGAGAGGGAGAAAGGCTCTATCCCCCCCCCCATTGATCAGAGCCTTTCCCTGCCTGGGCGAGATCAGATGCCTCCTCGCGAGGAGGCTTCCCTTCCCTGCCTGGGCGAGATCAGAGCCTCCTACATCAAAGCAGATCTCCCTGATCCTAATGGGAACAGTGCCAACCAGGTGAGTAAAAGGTTGTGTCTTGTGTACCACCTGAGTTTGAACTAGGGAGCTCTGCTTCTCTGAGCCTAGGGAATGGGATGGCTTTTCCAGAAGCAGTATACACAGTAAGATAACTTTCTGGCAGCTGCCACCACCTCAGTAATAAAACAGAATGACTCACCTAGGTTCATAACTCATGTTATAATAATCCTACAACAAATCCACCCTACTGTTGCCTTGCCCTCATATCTTAATAGAAGGAGCATTTCTGATCAATTGAGGGGAGAGGAACCATTTAGTGGATTCTCTGCAAGTACAGTACATTCATTAAGTAAACAGCAATAATAATATTAATAATAATAATTGCCAAAAAGCTATCATATACTGTATACTTCTTCTGGAAAAGCCAGCCCATTGCTGTTGTTGTTGTTGTTGTTTTTTACCCACCTTGCCCCATGGATCGAGGTGCAAAACAAAAATGAATACATAACTATAATTCTATGATTCTATCAGTTAAAACACATCATATCTATCTATCTATCTATCTATCTATCTATCTATATCTATATCTATATATTCCAAACAGCAAACTTTGATTTTGTAATTTTATTTAAGAGACACCATTTTACTATGCCATTGTATATGATAGGACTTGAGCATCCACACATTTTTGTATCATGACGGATCCTGGAGCCAAATCCAGCAGATACCAAGGGGTCCACTGCAATTTATTTTCCTTGTTGCTGCCACCTACCTTCATTATTTTGGGTTGTTTTGTCTTTTAAAAGTTATTTACATGTAAAAAATAAATGTAAGTCATCTTGACAACTTATCCATGGAGCTGTTTCAATATATCTCCATGTTTTGCAGAGCAAAACATTTTGAAATAATGAAATAAATGGTCCTAGGAAACAGTACTTTTGTTGCTCTGAGCTCAGATACAGTAATGGTAGATACATTTAGGATGAGTTTATGGGGTCTTTTTTCCAACCTGTTTTGTTAGGATTCTGTTGGACAAAGGGAATTCAGAATGAATACAAGAATGCATGCTTAAGGTACATTGATACTGATGTGCTTTAATAGCCAAAGTTTAGCCTGTTAACTACTGCTATGTCTGTTCTCTACTTTCCTTGCCAATTGCACTGGGGAAATACACTATTCCTCCAGGGAATCTATACATACCAAGGTTGATTTTCATGACCTGCCAATCTACTGCTCATCACAGACTCTTTGACCACATAGTATTTGTAATCCAGTCAAATCCATTCCTTCATTAAATTAGTAGAAACCAAGCACTGTTGCATTGTCTTGCAATGCAATAAGGAGCTCTGGGGGCACAGGGGTTAAATGCCAGCACTACAGCCATTCACAGCCACAAGGTTGCATTGTTGATCCCAGGCAGGGCTCCTGGTCCACTCAGCCTTGCATACTTCTATAGGTCGCTAAAATGAGTACCCAGCTTGTTGAGGGAATTTGCTTACACATTGTAAATTGCTTAGGGAGTGCTAAGCGGTATAGAAATGTATTTGCTGTTGCTACTTGCTATTGCTATTGCCTCTTGCAAATTCCACTGCAGTTCCACTGTAATGCCCCATGGCTTCTGGAGCAGTCCAAAGAGATATTTTGTCTTGTCTTTTTCCTCAGCAACTTTCCTTTTTTGCACAACTCCATTGGTCACGTATATAGAAAAAATTATAATGTGTCTCCATGTATTTATTTCTTTGTTGGGGTAATTTTTTTTCAAGAGATCATGCAAAATTCTTGGAAAATTATAGTGGGCCCTTGCTATCCACTGGGGCTTGGTTCCAGGAACACCCCCCATGCTTTCCAAAATCCATGGATACTCAAGATCTATTAAATACAATGACATAATAAAATGGTGTCCCTTATACTAAATAGTGAAGCCTTCAAGTCATTTCCAACTTATGGCAACCCAAAGGCAAAGCTATTGTGGGGTTTTCTTGGCAAGATTTGTTCAGAGGTGTTCAGAGTGGGGTTTTGCCATTGGTCTTTTAGCTGAGGCTGAGGAGTGTGATTTGCCCCAGTTAGGTTTCATGACCAGAGACAACAAACATAATATTCCCCTTGCGAC
>NC_056523.1:222442710-222480036 GCF_019175285.1 Sceloporus undulatus
TATTTTCAAATCATGAATGGTTGAATCCATGGATGCAGAATCCATGAATATAGAGGGCTGGCTGTATTTTTGGAAAAAAAAATGAATATAATATAATAATACTGGTAGGATGATGTTCTGGGATCCAGTTATGCACAGCTTCAGCAAATCAGTGTGTTTATTCTTGTTAAAAGGAAATTCCAAGCTCTGAATAGCTTTCCAACCAGCACTCCTGGACACCTATCAAATCATAGTAGTTTTCTGTAAGTGTGAGAACACAAGAATCTGCTCACTGTGTGAGAGGTGAGTGTAAACAGACCCAAGAGCAATGTATTTAAGAATAAATCAGGTAGGTGTCAAGGAGAATGATGTGAGTACCATCTGAGAATATAGCAGATAATGAAGAAGGTAGAGGACCCTCCTTCAGCGGAGGAGGATCTTAACTGTTGTATGGGCTTTGAAGGTGAGCTAGTTTTGATACCTGGTAAGCAATGGCAAGTCCCTCTGTGTCAGCAGCATTCTCCAGAAGAGTAAATGAGCCATTGATAGGGTAGCCTTCCAGGGAGTAGCTCCCATACTGTTTCACAAGGCACTCGATACCTTGCACCAGTGTTTTCATATCACAGGAGGAACAGTTCTTTGTCAACACTGTAAATGAAAGGAAAAGCCAGGAAGAAAAGCCCTAAGTGGTGATTTATCTTATCAGCTACTGCACTTCAATGAAATTTATAAGATTTCTGCAGTACAATTCACATGCCCCACCTCTCTCCAGTAAGTACATTTTTGAGGAGAGGAGAAAGGAATTGGAGAGGAGAGGAGAAAGTTCCATCATTAATTATCTTAAACATACCAAGGCATCATTTGGCATCTCCTTGGGCCCACTCTGTACAAGTAAGGGGCTGATTATTGTGACATGATAACAAGAGAGATGTTGAGGGTGGAGTAGGGTATGTCCTCTTCGTTTCCTCCATTTTATAAAAGTGTTTTTGAATGTCCTGTTCATTTAATTTGCTTTGTGCCATACGATTTGTTTAACACATAGGTCATGTACATCATCTCTTGCAACTGGCCATGATAGGTGGCACTGAGAGGTGTTTTGAGTCCACTTTTTGGACAGAATTGTTCATTATTCAGGTGTCTTGGATCCCCCCAACCAGGCCATCTCTTGTATAGAAATGTTCCTGAGTCTGGCTGTTGCAACCAATGCAACTCAAGTCATGCCTCTCCATTCTCTGCCTCTTCATCTGCCTCCTGTGCACAAGCAGAAATGCAGAAAGGCGGACAAGGTGGACAGGTGGGCCAGGGGTGGTAACCATGGGGCCATCAGGCAAGCTAAGGAGGCACACAGGGCCTCTTCCCTCTCCTCCTATGCACCATGTATCAGGGACGTAGCCAAGGGGGGGGTTCTTGGGGTCTGGATCCCCTCCTTCCATTAGAAAAATGAATGGTGTGTGCTGCTGCGCCGCCGCACCCAAGCCCCATTATAATGGTGGGACTTAGTCTGGACTCCCCCTTCCTAAAATCCTAGCTACATCCCTGCATGTATGTCTATTTTTCATCCAGCTTGGGCAATTAGTGGCAGCAATGCTCATAATGCCATACAAGCTTGGATGCATGAGATGCCAACAGCTCCAGGGAGCATGCTCAGTTCCTCCCCCACCAGGGCAGGAACAGTGGCAATCCTAGTGGTGCAGCTGCAGGAAGAGGAGGAGGAGGAGGTGGTGACAGTGGAGTCCTCACCCTCAGCTGCCACCTTCATGGAGAGGCCTTTGCCTGGAGACACCGGCACTTGTGCACTGAAGACAGAAGAAGGGGCAGAAATCAGAGAAGCACTGGGCCAGTATGCCTCCATGAAGAAGAGGCCTCAACAGAGCTGTGGCCTCAAAGGTCTGCTCAATTAGCAGCAAGATTGCAGTGGGGCTTAGCTGGGCAGTGGCAGCTCTCACAAAGGACATGCCAATTCCTCCTTTTCTGGGTCCAGGGTGGGCTATTGAGTCACTTTCCAGCTAGCTGAGCAGTCCTGGAAAAGGTTGATGGATTGGGCAGCAGTACTACCCCACCTCTGGCATGGCAGAGGCTTTCTAGCTGGCAGGAAGGAGGTTGGATGGGTTGAGCTACAAACACTAATATAAAAGTTGTCATGCTTCTAAGTCATGCTCAAAATGGAGGACATTTTGAAATCCCCCCTAGACAGAAGGTCAAAAATGTAGGGCTTGTTCTGGAAAAGGAGGATGTCTGGTCACCCTGTCTGGGCAACATCTTTTCCCTCCCTGACATTTCCTACCATTGAAAAATACTCCCTTCTGATGCTGCTTTGTAGATAAGAAACTATGGAGTTAATGAGACAAGGGAAGTTGGAAATATAATCCAATGGCAATCCGAACTATGGAGTTTATCAGACAAGGGAAGTTGGAAATATAATTAATGGCAATCTGAACACAATCATGGGGTTTAATGTCATTGCGTGATAGACTACCACATGCAATTTCAGGTAATGGGAAGTCAGTCCGAACACAATTTGAATTCATGTAAAATCGCTGAACTAGCAAATTCACGTGAATGCGTTCTGGCCCAACTTTCTTTTCATTCGAAATTAAGAAAAATTCCTCCTATGTGATAAACTCCTATGGCTGAGATTTCAATGGAGCTGGCAATTAATAATGAATAGATCTGGCCTTACAGAACTATGCCATCAAAGGTACATATAGCCAAAGACCCACCTGATGACCCACAGTACTTCACAGTACATACCATAATCATAGAAGGAATGAAGCAGCTCATGTGCCATGAAAAATCCCATGGCTCCAAAGTTCACAGCACTGAAAAACACACAAAATAAAACCTTAGAAACTCCAGTTGGCTATATATGGATGGATGATCACAGATTTCTAGTCATGAGATCAGAGGAAACAACCTTTTATGAACCAAAAACTGGTTAAAGAACAGGAAGCACAGAGTACAGTAGAGGGAAGTGGTCAGTTTTCTCAAAGATGGGTTTTCTCAGGGATCTAGAGTAAGAAGACTGTTTTTTAACCAGGAGAAGTATCTATAGGGTTAATTTATCTTTTCTGATGAAAACGAAGGAGAATAATTTTGCCTTGCCACTGAGAGATTCCACAACCAAGAGCAGGAGTGCCATGATTTCAGACAGCAAAATTATGAATCTACCTAGCCACAACCTGAGTCAAGCAGGGAAGTCTGTTTTGTCAATGGGCTTATCCACACACATAATACACTTCTGCTGCAATCTAGAGGCCAAACAATACTTTAAGTACCATAACACCAGTCAGAACAACAACACACAAGGATCACACCTGTCTCCTCAATGCAGCAGTAGAAACTACAGTAATATATCTCAGATTCATAAAAAGAACTCCACATGAACTCCTCCTAATGGGTGGCACATGGAACTAGACTTTTACAAAGAATGTTGCTGCCTCCGTGCCCAGACAGAAATAATCAATAAGAAATTTACAACAGAATCTCAGTTGAAGGAACAAGATGCCATATACAGCCTCAAGAACATCCCTAATATTGTCATCAAAGAGCCTGTCAAAGGAGGAGCTATAGTTACCATGGACAAATCTGCCTACAGGAGGTGAAGATGCAACTCTCCAATACCACATTTTACAGAATCCTATCTTATGATCCCACAGAGGAATACTGGAAGGAATTATACAGGCTGCTTAGGGAATTTCTCACGGAGGCACAGAACCAAATCTTTATTGACACACCGCAAGAGCCCCGACCAGGCACGTTCTATTATTATCCAAAATACATAACAGGGCCCACCCTGGGTTACCCTTGTCTCCAGCATTGGAGCACTTACAGTCAGTGTCTCCAAATATATGGACAATATCCTTAAACCATATGCCACCAACACTCCCAGTTATGTGAGGACACTACAGACTTCCTACAGAAAATACAGGCAATCCACAACCTCCAGGCAGGGACGTAGCCAGGGGGGGGGGGTTCTTGGGGTCCGGACCCCCCCTTCCATTAGAAAAATGAATGGTGTGTGCTTGCTGCGCCACTGCACCCAAGCCCCATTATAATGGTGGCACTTAGTCTGGACCCCCCCTTCCTAAAATCCTAGCTACATCCCTGTTCCAGGAAGCACCATCTTAGCCACTAGGATGTGGTATCCTGTACATCAATATCCTCCACAAAGATGGACTACAAGCCATCAGGAACATCATTCCAGATGGGAACTTATCAGATCTAGCCATCAAAGTCTGCCAGTTTGCTCTCACACACAATTACTTCATGTTCGGCAACAACATATACTTTCAAGTTAATAGTACTGCATGGGCTTGTGCAGGGCACAACATGTTAATATCTGCATGGCTGACCTAGAACAACCCTTCCTTATCTTCTCCACCCATAAACCACTCCTCTACTTTTGGTACATTGATGACAACTTCATAATTTGGACTCACGGAGAAGACTCACTCAAGACATTCCATTAGTTTCAACAACTTACACCCCACCATGAGCCTCAGTCTGGAACTATCTACAGAACAGGTTTACTTTCTGGACACCACAATACAGCTACAAAATGAACATCTAAGCACCACACTATATTGCAAACCAACTGATTGCTACATGTACTTACATGCCTCCAGTTTCCACCCTGAACACACCTCTAGGGCCATAGTCTACAGCCAAGCCCTCTGATACAATTACATCTGCTCAGACCCACAGGACAGGGATGCCAAACTCAAGGAATCACAACAAGCATCATGTGCATGTGATGCCCCAAATCCACCCCCAGGCTGGCCTTAATGGCTGGTCTGAACAGAGCCTTAGTCTCAAAGATGCTACAAGATCTCCCTACATACTGATTCTACAGACTAACATGGCTATATCTTTGAATTGTTTTTTAATGTGTTCACAAAGAATCTGGAGTTAACACTGAAGAGGTGGACATGATTGTAGATGACTAAATTATTTGGGATGGTGAGGATGAACATTGATTGTGAAGAGCTCCAAAAAATAAATAAAAAAAATCTCAGACTTGGATAATGGGCAGTAAAATGACAAATGAAAATCAACATACACAAACAAAAGCTAAGGCATGTTGGACTAAAAAATCCTATCATCACTTGTGGAACCTGAACAGGCAGCAACTGATAAAAAAGGATCTTAGGGTGGTAGTAGTAGTAAATTACTACAGCCAATGTGGGGTAGTTGTTTGATTGTTGGACTAGGACTCTGGGGAGCAGGCACCTCAGTCATGGAAACCCACTGTGTGACCTCAGGTAAGTCACACTCTCTCAGCTTCAGAAGATGGCCATGGCAAACCCCCTCTGAGGCAACCTGCCAAGAAAACTCTATGATAGGTTTCATTTAGGGTTACCCTCGATTGGAAACTACTTGGAGGCACACCACCACCACCACCACCACCACTACTACAGGACATTACTACACATGATTTTTGAACAGGAATTACATCTGGAAAAAAGTGGGTTTGGTGACACTTACTCCATGACAACACCTGCCCCAACAATGGTCCCCCAACCACAGTCAGTGTGACCCTTTTCATTGATGGAGAAACCCATCAATGAGCTGTCAATAGCGCAAACGCGCCAGTGTGAAACGTTACTGCCGGGGCAGTTGTGAGAGTGACAGTTACATGTAGCCAGTTTCCTCTCCTCTCTTCCCCTTCTGCCTCTCCTCTCTGTCTGTCTGTTTCTGTGGTGCATTATATGGATAGTGCAGTTGAGGCACCAGTTTCCTGTTGGCTGACATTCCATAGAACCCCACTGGCCACTGTGGCAGCATCCGCACTGCAGAAATAATCCTATTTGATGCAACTTTAACTGACATGGCTCAATGCTATGGAATCCTGGGATTTGTAGTATTATCTTGTGACACTAGAGCTCTCTGACAGGGAAGGCTAAATATCTCACAAAACTACAGTTCCCAGAATGCCACAGCATTGATCCATGACTGTTAAAGCAGCGTCAAACTTGATTATTTCTGAAGTGTGGGTGGAGCCTGTGTGAACAGAATCTTGGACCAGACAGGACTGGTTTGCTCAAACATCTCTTTGGCAATTTCTGTAAACCTCTTTGTGATACAGTTTCATGAATAGGTAATAAATGTGTAAGATTTGCTCTATCTTCCTTACCTGGGAAATTCAGTATGAAAGAAAGGGCTGCGGAACATACCAGCAGGAAAAACAACAGCATGACGTCTCAAGGAATAGTATGAATGTACAGACCAAGGGGCCACTTCCCAGCTGAAAATAACAATTTTCAAAGACAATAGCAATGAGAGGAATTATTTGAATCAACATTTTTATTCCATCTCTCTCTTCTCTTAGCCTACTCAGTGGTTCTCTATCTCTATGTTACCTACATAATGGTTTGCATAATGCTAAGTACTGGCCCATCAACTCATGTTTGTCAAATGATAACTGAAGTATTAAAATTAAGTTGCATGTGTGAATAATGTAACATCACAAAGACCTTTGTCTGCTTCGAAGTTACTCCAAAATGCAAGCTATTTCTTCCCCAGTGGACTTAGTTCTTACATGCAACTGCAAATCACAAAGTGCAAAATAGTCAAATAATGTCCAAGCAAAATTCTCTCTATGCAAATTTCTTCACAGCTTTCAGACTTTTTAATTACCTTTTTTATTTCTGCAGTGGCAGCAATGCATTAGCTATCTGACTGCCTTCCATTTTTAAAAAATTTCTGAACCTTGTTCAGACTGTAGCACATGAACTGTGCTAGTTTTCAGTGTTTTGAATTTAAATTTGAAGCTTACTGTTGCACACTAGTGCAAACTGTGTATTGGTTCAATCACAGAGCAAAAATAAATTTTGACTCATATTGAAATATGTCCAATCTGTATACATTGTTCACTTGTATTATGTTAAGAAGAAAAAAGATGCAGACTGAAAGCTGTAACAAACAATGGTATGCTACTGTGGTAATAAATTTTAGACATTCTCCAAGTAAAACTGGAAGGCGCATTCAGTGAAATAGTAGAGCAGAGCACCGCTATGAAATAATAACAGAACGGAATGGGCAAAATTCATTTGTAACACCATAGTCTATTTTGCATTAACATATTATATGCTTCATCCCAAAAGATAAACATACTTATCCTGCAGATGGGAATTGCCGAGTTTCAGCGAGAACGTCTTCCTCAGAGACTTCAGGCAGGCAACCACGTTATGGAAAAAGTTATCTTCATAAATTTCCAGCTGAGGGAAGAATCGTATAGTGAGATTAAAGGTGGGGGAAAGAAATGACTGAGATTCCTAAAAATATTATCTTGGCATTGCCAGTGAACACATTTTTCTTTGATATCTCAGTGGATTGACCTCAAGCTCTGTTTCTGCCTAAAGATTCCACAATAACTCTTAAATAATTGTATGTGTCGGTGTAGGAAGCAACCAGCTGGACTTTAAACATGAATATTTTCTAAAGATACTTACAGTTGGACACCCTGTATCCAGATGACTGTCATCCCGATGTGCAGATCACCTCAGGTGGATGGTTGGCTTTCCAGTCAAATACACTGCAATGTCTCCATTAGGTAGTGTAATTGGCTCGGGCCCCATTTCCACTTACAGATAAATCGCTGTGCGATCCAAATTGATGGATTGATTCAACAGCGGAGCATTGTTCCCACTACATTTGCCCTGATTGCATTTCCCCCCTCCAAAATAATCCACTTGTGGTTCACATGAAGGCATGAATCAATTCAAAATGGACCCACTCCAGCCAGATAAAGGGCAAATATAAATCGATTCTGATCCACATGTGGTTCACACTTGCGCAGAATCAATTCATCAAAAAAGAAGTAGAAAAAAATCAGTGTCAAAAGATCGTGGGTTAAATGGGTCTAGCACATGGCCCCCCTCTCAGAATTGCTTCAGCGGATTAAGTGGGAACCAGCGTCGTTTGAACTGGTTCACACCGATTCACGATCCAGTTTAAAAGGTAGTGGGAATGAAGCCTCAGATATTACTACCTTTTTGTAAAGTTCATAGTAATATCTTTTAGGAAAGATAGTTAGGCAAAGCCAGTTGTACTGTTGATTCTTTCATTTTTCAAGACCGGTCTGAACTGAAGGGGCTTTTCCTTCATCTTCTCATGCATCTGAGGAAGTAGGCCTGAAGTCTATGAAAGCTCATGCTACCAACTTCTCTATTTCAATTAGTCTCAAAGGTGCTACAAAATCACTTTCCATACTGATCTTACAGACTAACACATCTATGGGGCTATACAGAAGAGAAGAAAGGAGTGGCCAGAGGCCACCCCTTTCTCTCCCGGATCATTGCCACAGCAACCGCACAGGCACAACAATGGTCTGCTCCAAAAAGGAACTGCAAAATGCAGCTCCTTTGTGCACTGTTGCCAAGGTGCCATTAGCATCCTGGAGCGGTGCGGTGACATCTTTTGTGCACCATGCCATTTGGATGCAGAGCACAAGGTACATCATCGGCACATGCGCCATCTGAATGTGTGCACACCCAATATGGCGCTGGGAGAGCATGGAGTGTGCAAATGCTCCATTCTCATTTAAATACTTAAATACATTTGAACACTATCTCAAATTGTGGGATGAATGAAATAAAGATTAAGGTGGTTGGCAATTGTACCTTACAAATATCAAGTAATATAACACAAGTGATCACATGGGTGGACACTGGATTCCAATGTCACTAGGAGAGGGGAGTTTCCTATACCATAAAAGCCATCGCTCAGTAGACAAGCTAAGGTCCAAGCATAAGTGCCTACCTCTTGATACTCATCATCTACTTCATCTGTCTGGAAGATTTTCTCTGGGTAGCCAATCTCCACCTGGAGATTATATATCTAAAAATAATTGAGACAAAATATGTATTTTATTTTTACTGTGTTGAATACCCTCTCAAACCCATAAAGTTACACATGTCATCTGGGATAACTGAACTGAGTACGTGAATAAGCACTTCCCTCATAAGGTCCGGACACAATATGAGGATATTACTCAGAGAGTGTGGCCTATATGTTTACATATACCTCACTTACTACTTTGTAAAAGTGAGTAATATATGGTCTCTATTATTGCAGATCAGTGTGATGGCTTGTAGGGCTTGGACTAGGAACCTTGGTGTCAATGGCTGGGATTTAGCCTGATGAATTATCTGGGACTGCATGGCCTTAATCTCAGAGCCCTCTACATAGAACAAAGGGAAAGGAGGATGTAACATAAACTTTTGTGATCAGCAGAGTATGAAACTTTGGGCTCATGAGACCTAAAATAGATACAAGGAACCTGACTTTTTGTTCTTGACTAGTTTGTAAGACCATGTCTTTTGTTTGTTCTTGCCATTTCCTGCCTTGCCCACTCATCCTGAAGATCCTGAGCTGGAGAACATGCTTTCCATTTTCTGATATACCCTCTCATTCCCACATCTTTAGTCATGACAATCACACATACATACCTTTTCCTTGGCCTGTTGGCGAGATTGGTAGCCCATCCACTCCACATGATCCAGATGGCTGTGGATGGCATCTCGGATCTCAGCAAATATCACTTCAGCCTGGTCCAGAAGGGGAAAAGGGAAAGAGATCCCAGAATTAAGGAAGCACACTGGGTGTACTTGCATGTAATATTCAACTATAGTTTAGCATGGGGTGAGAGTTGCGTGGCTCTCCAGATGTTGTTTGATTGCAATCCCTCTATTCCTCACCATTGACAATGCTGGGTAGGGCTGCTGGGAGTTAGAGTCCAACAGAATCTGGAGGTTTACATGATTCCCCTCCCTGTTTTAGCATTGTACAATTAAGCACTGAGCTCATGAACTACCGCCTCCTCTTTCCTGCTCCAAGTCACATGAGACTGATAGTCATTTTTTTCTCCAAATTATGATTTGTCATTATATGCAAAGCTGAACAAGTTGTGCTTAGTCTTAAATGTAGTTTAGGGAAACAATCCAAATGTAAACTAGTTTCTAGCTCCATTTATCTAATGAAATTTAACACTGATTACAGGTCTGGGTCTGCATATATGTAATGAGTTAAAAACAGAAAATGTGGCAAGGAAGCCACTTATGATACCTAGGCAAAGCATCTAGAAAACTGGAGAGATTGGAGAAACTCAGTTAGAAAGAGTAGAAATGAAGAGGGAAAAGAGAAAAAAAATAGACAACATCTTATCACCTCTCAATTTTCTGTCTTCTAGGCTAAAACCCCAGCCCCCTGAACTGTTCCTCATAGAGCATGGCTTTCAAAACTTTTGTCTGCCTCAGAACAATTCTAGTTTTTCAAAATATGTCTTGAATTGTGGTGCTGAGAACTGGCCACAGTATTCCAAGTGATGTCTGACCAAGGCAAATAGAATGGTACCATTCCAATGATCTAAACACTATATTTCTGTTGGTAGAGCTGAGAATTGTACTGGCTTTTTTGGCAATCACGCTGCTGACTCATGTTTAACACATGATTAAAGACCCCTATATCCTTTTTGCTTACACGGCTGTCAAGACAGATGCCACCCACCCTATATCCATATATTTCATTTTTCTTGACTAAATGTAGTAGCTTACATTTATCCATGTTAAAATTAATTTTGTTAGTTTTGCCCCAGCTCTTCACATTATCAATATCATTTTGAATTGTGATCCTGTCTTCTAGAGTATTCACTACCCCTCCTAGAATGGTATCATCTCCAAATTTGATTATTATGCCCCCCTTGTTCCTTCACCCAAATCAATCTATAGGACCTGGAACAATGGATGCAAACTACAGGAAAAGAGATTCCACCTCAGCATTAGGAGGAACTTCCTGACAGTAAGGGCTGTTCAACAGTGGAACAAACTCCCTCAGAGTGTAGTGGAGTCTCCTTCTTTGGAGATCTTTAAATACTCTGAGTTCACTCCATCAGCCTAGTTACAAATCTGCTTAACAATATCAGTGTCTAGCCTACATTTTACCGCATTGTCTGCAAGAATATCATGGGAGACCTTGTCAAAAGCCTATTGAAATCAAGATAAACTGCTTCCACAGCATTCTCCTGATCTACTAAGCTTGTAACTATCAGAAAGGATATGTGATTGGTCTGGCATAATATGTTTTTGACAAATCCATGCTGACTCATAACAATCACAGCATTCCTTTCTAAATATTCTGTTTAGTAATCTGTTCATAACCTTTTCCGGTAGTGATGTGAAGCTGACTGGTTGGTCATTGCTCCGATCCTTCTTTCTCCTGCCACTTTGAAGATGATGACAATATCCACCCTCCTCTAGTCTCCTAAAATCTTTCCTGTTCTCCAAAAATTCTCACATATTATCGACAGAGGCTCTGAGATTAAATGTGCAAATTCCTTTAATATCCTTGGATGTAGTTCATCAGGCCCTATAAACTTGAATTCATTTAAAGTACCTAGCTATTCCTGTACTACCTTTTTACTTATTCTGGGCTGAAGTCCTCTTACTGCATCATTTGTTCTATTTTCACCAAATAGATCACTGTTTTTCATTTGGGAGAAAACTGAAACAAAGTAGGTGTTGATCACTTCTGCCTTCTCTTCTAAAGATATGTTTATCACTTTTTAAGTTGAGGTGCACCTCCAAGTGGTGAAATACACCTTGCTTATCACAATACATAATTTTCCTCACCTATGTATCTACCATTTGGCATGCTTTGCTTTGTGACTGCTCATGACAAGGTAAGCAAAGGTTTAATTTACAAGTTTGACTGCTGAAAAATCTTCCTCTGAGGAAATTGAGGGAGGAGAAAATGCATAAATTGTGGAAATATGTATTAATTGATGTATTTGATATTCATGGGAACTTGTACTCCTTTACTCTGCAATTGTATTTCCTCTTCTTAGTTCTGGTGGAATTTCCTCAACTAGATGAGGTAATCATAAGAAGTAGGCATGGGACAGATCATATTTAACAGGACTTTAACTGGGAAGGCAAGAGGATAGTGAAGAGGGAGTCGGAGTCTAATATTATTGAATACCTACGAGATCCTTGGAGTTCTGAGGGAAAATCTCCTGTACAACCATCTTCCCAAGTACAGGACCAAAAAATGTGCTGGTCTCACTGAGGCATTTTCTCCAGCGCTCAGATCTTACCTTCAAAAGAAAGAAAACAAAAGTTCTCACTAGGGACAATTTACTGGGAGGTCTTCCTGAAATATAAAAAAAGATTGAGAGCTACACTGTTGCTCCTGCTGTCACAACCAAAACATGAAAATGTCTGTACTGGAAAATTATAGTTAATGAAGAGCATCTGACTGGTGATAGCAAAGAGTAGTCTTTATTAGGATAAGCAGTAGTGGCAGTGTTTTTCCCATTTTCTTTTTTAAAACAGAGTTTGGATTCTCCCACCAGTGACCCCACAAGACGTCATCATGCCTCCCTTGGAATGATTTCTGAGGGTTCCTTGAAAATGAAACTTCCAGCTCACTGTTAATTATTACTAGCACAAAAATAAAGGGTTGCAAAGGGAGGCAAGTTCACCATTTGTGATTCTGTGGTTCCACTATACAGCATGTCTGTCAGATTCTGATGAGCTTCTTGGAATTGTCTATTCAAGGCTGGGGAGAGATTTCCAACCAGGCAGAGTATCATGTAGATCTGTAATACGTCCCTTTAAAAAAAGAGAGAGATAAAAATATATCATTTCCTAGAGAATATTTCAGTTGTTCCAAAATATTTGATTCAAATTGAAACAACAAAAGTAATATTGTCTCTTATATACTTAATTAAGAGTTCCTGTCTTTAATAACCTATATCCAAAGTAAGCTATTGTCCCAATAAAGTGAATGAAAACCCTAATGATGTGTGCCTCCATATCTGCCCTTGATATTTTACAAGTATACCACACAAGGATTCCCTTCATGTCATCAACAGTTTTCTGGAGGGAAAGGCTTCAATACAGGATGTAAAAAGATGTGTATTCAAAATTCATGGCATAGATAAATCCCTCTGCGAGTTACTTCTTGAAGGAAAAGAAGCACAAAGCAGAGATGTGAAGTCGAAGGCTTTCATGGCCAGCATCCATCGTTCTTTGTGGGTTTTTCGGGCTAAGGGGCCATGTTCTGTTAGGCGATCATCCGTAGCTGGCACCATCAGAGGTGGCTGGCATGTACAAGAGTGAAATATATATATATATATATATATATATATATATATATATATTGAGCAAGCCTGTGTAGGGAGGAGTGCTTTCCATGTAAATTTGTGTATTGTTCTGTTGTTGATGGCAAGGCCTCAGGGTAGGAGGATATGAAAAGAGGATTAGTGTCTGTTTAATTAGTGATCATTGTCTACTGGGAAAACCCCTGAGCCTGGGTGAGTTTTTTCAGTACACAGATTAACATGGTCTGTAAGTCATTCCTGATTTATGGTGATCTTAAGGTGAACCTATCATGGCAAGATTTGTTGAGAAGACATTTGTCATTGCCTTTCCCTGAAGCTGAGAGCATGCAATTGTTACCCATGCTGCTCCATATAAATTTTGGAATCAATGATAACCCTTAATGACCCCTGGATGAACTCTAGCAGCCTGTCCTCCATTAATGGCAAAGCGAGAGGACATGTACACCTACCCTGAGGGAGCAACCACATTAACATCTTAGAGGGTCCGGGGAAGTCGCATAAAGGGATTATCTCAAGGCTGGGAAGAGTAAAAGGATTGCCTTCCCTGAAGCTATCAACCTCCTCCTCAAGCCTATTGTCCGAGTGGCATAAGCCATTGATACTATCTACTCCAGACATCCAGATGAAAAGAAAGTAATTAAACACCTTTGTTCTCACCATCAAGCACCTTTGCCAGAAGCAAGATTTTGCCTATAAATACTCCCAGATTTGCCTGTTCACTGGGCCAGTCTGGATTTCAGGGGGAAGCTATGTCCCTTTGAATCCTGGCTCCTGGCCAGTCATTCCATGGCTGAGCCTCATGCCATCCTCATCATATTCCATTTGGATTCCTGGAGGGAGTCTACATTCTGGTACGTATCACCCCAGTGATGCCTAAAATCCTATTCCATGCTAACCTATGCTTTTCCTGAGCCTTGTATGTGTGTGTGTATGCTAGTGAATCGTATGTGTTTTCCCCCTTATAAATAAATTGGTTATTAATTCTAGAAGTCTGTCTCAGCTCTATTTATTGGAATCCCCTGGTCTACTCCGTATACACATCAGGAGACGATTCTGCAAGGGCCATCATTGCAGGCCCTCCTCTTGCAATATTTGAGCTAAACTACAATAATAAAATTCCCCTAAACGAACCCTTGGCTACACAATGTCCCCAAGGTCATTCAGTGGGTTTTATGACCAAGCTGGGAATTGAATCCTGGCTTCGAGAATCATAGTCCAACACCAAAACTCTGAAAATTGGTGTCATATAATGGTTGTGGTTTAATTGTCTGTACCTTTATATAACAAAAATGAGAGGGGGTGATGTCAAAAGAAAAGTGATGGGGATACAGAAACATGTAGTACCTATTTTGTACCTACTTGATTTGTTATTGTAATACTGGGGAGGCCTGTTGATGGTACTTTTCTTATTTAGCCTCTGTCCTCCTCCTTCATACATAGTTTCTATGGAAATCAATATACCTAGCCCTTGCTCTTGCAGGATGCAAAGATTACAGTACAATATTGGTGCTGCTTACCTCTTCTTCTGCCATTCTGCAATCAGTTGTGACATCCCTTGCAAATAATCCATGTCATGTACAGCAACTTGCTGAGACATGTTCAGCTTCACAGGGTGGAAAGCTGCTCGGAGGCATGATAGCCAGTCAATAGCAGGAGCTTTTTCCTAAAGTGAAGAATAAAATGGTGACATGATAAGTGAGAATGACAATTACGAAATGTCCCACTGGGACCAGAAGGAAGCATCCTCATATGCCTTTTTACATTCCTTTCATCAAGGTGAGTGGGGAGTTCAAGCACAATTGCTGAGACATAGGACTTTATCACACCTGAAGAATTTCTCTTAATTTCGAGTGAAAAGAAAGTGGGGCCAGAACGCATTTACGTGAATTTGCTAGTTCAGCGAATTTACGTGAATGCGAATTGCATTCAAACTGGCTTCCCATTGGCCAAAAATAGCATGCCATTGCCCGAATTTCTGTATGGTAGTCTATCATGCAATAACGTGAAACCCCATAATTGCGTTTGGATTGCCATGGGTTTATACTTCCAATTTCCCTTGTCTGATAAACTCCACTGGTGAAGGGATAGTACAGAGAATGAGTGGGTAAAGGATGATCATTCACAGCAATGGGATGCCACACTAATAACCTGATCCTGTGGCCATGATTACATGAAAGAAAGCCCCATTAAATCCAATGAGACTTACTCTTGTGTAAGTGGACATAGAATAATAGATCCAACTAGCCAAAGCCATGGTGTAAGAGAAACTAAGGTTGGTCTATGATAAAAACCACAAAAATGCATAGCTGGGCAGTGCTTTTATTCACATCAGTGAAATTGTCACAGTGTACTTAATTGAAATTTGTTGTTGTGTGCCTTCAGTTTGTATCCAATTTATGGTGACCCTATTCTTAATCAAAACAACTGTTCCAAAATTAGGGGATGGAGGGGGGGGCAGTATAGTTAAACTATTAGGCCAGATTTGTAGCCCTGAAATCTTCTGTTTAAAGTAAAGTTGTTAGACGTTATAGGAAGCATGGAATACATAACTTTAGTTATTCATTTTTCATGTCTTCCTGCACAAGTGAAAATTGTGTCATATGTGCAGAAGGGTTCCATATCCAGAATCACACATTTGTTTGTTTGCTTGTTTGTTAATTGGATTTACATCCCACTTTTCTCCCATAATGGGATTCAAGGCAGCTCCACATTAGGGGAATGTTTTGAATATGGCTAGAATGGTGGCTTTAAAAAAAGTCTGGTTATTATTATTATTTTCCAATATTCTTATTGGAACAACAATAACTTTTTGAATTTAGACATTTTAACTTTCATAGTTTATTGGCAGTTGTTCATTGTTAGACAAGTATCCAGTGTCAGTTTTTCTTTTTACTCAAGAAATACCATTCAGAAAGAAATCAATTAACCTAAGACCAGGTAAAACAATTTACTTTAAAAGAGCACTTTTTGAAGAACAATTATTATTTAAGTGGCCATAACATCTGAACTGCATTTTGATGTTTGATTTTCTAATTTAGTCCTATATTGGTGTTGCCCAACATATTAATGCAAAAACAAAAACTGCAAAATAGTGAATTATGTGCCTGGCCATTACAGGCAAAAAAAAAATGTTACAATTTTCCAGCTTGTCAGTGCAAAAAAGAACTATTATATATGCTCATGTATAAGTCTAGAAATTTTAATCAAAAAGGTGATAAAAAAAAACCTGGGTCAACTTTAACTCTTATCAAAAAAGGAACAATTGCCTTCTCTGAGTAGAGTGATAAAAGGCAAGAGCTTAGTCCATCCAGGGAGGCACTAAAAGAAGTACTGACCTCCTCTACACTCTTTGCCACAGCTCAGCTTCTGGACTTTCTTTCTAGCAGGAAAATGGTGCTGGTAGTTTCCTCCTTATCCATCCACCCTTAAGGGTGAGCACAAACATTTATGCCTGCTGGAATTTTGTAAGTTCTTTGGCATCATTTCCTTGGTCTCATCCTTTACATTCTTTCTTACATGCCCCTAAGTTTTACCCTCGACTTTTCTATGGGTCATATCGAAATCCACAATGTTGACCCTGAAACTTGCCCTTTACTAATACATGAGGTCAATTTATAGTGGAGTTTATACGGTAGTTTCTAAAGTAGGATCCCATACAGACAGGCCAAAATAAAGCTGCTTTGGGTCACTTTGGAGGTGTGCTGTTTAAATGGAGGTATGCTGTTTAAATGCTGCATGAGTCCTAAGAGGCCAGAGGCTGCGCCAAAGCCACACTCCAGTCCTAAGGACTGGAGTGCGGCTTTGCCACAGCTTCTGGCCTCTTAAGATGCATGTGTCATTTAAACAGCATACCTCCAAAGTGACCTGAAGCAGCTTTAATTTGACCTGTCTGTAAGGGCCCTAACTCATTATGATGACATGTTCCTTCCAAGTTCTGTTCTGTAATATATTTTTCAGAAGAACCAATTAGAACACAGATTTTAGCCTGATGTTTGAGGAAAAACATCCAGGGTCCAAAAGGAGTTTAGTAATGAAGGTGCAGGAAGAAACATCCTAGGAAAGTGGTGTGAGTTCTTTCCTCTTCATATTGAAGAGCCACTTTCATCAGATCTCCATGTACACTGGATTTTGTCATTGCAGGTTTTTCTCTCCACAGTTACTTTTCTGGAGACCTATACACACCTGCAGCTCTTTGATTGTGGTGAAGTAAAAGAGCATCATTTTTTCCCGTCGTTTTTTCAGCGGGGTAACTGTCTTCTGGAGGTTAGAGATAAAGGAAAATGCCAAGGAAATATAGGTGGAAGTAATCTCTCTATTGCCTCCCATAAGTAGTCCTAGTTTCATGAGGTATGAGTAGTATGAGCGTAGAACCTGTAAAACAAAACCCACTTTGAATTTGTTCTGAGCTATAATTTACATCAGACAAAAGCATATATTTTAAAAAGGCATTCCACAGCCCTCTCTGTCCATTTCTTTGTCCACCCATATGTACTTGCTCAACATTTGCCTCAAAGTTCAACAATAGTTAAGGTCTAGCACTTTTCCACATAAAGTAGGCTCCTTCAACTATGTTCATTTAAATCAGTGCAAGCATTTGGAGCATAATGGTCTTTAAACAGGATTCTGACACTGGAACCTTTGAATCTTCCTTTCTGTACAATTGTGATAACTTGTCCTAGGGTAAGCTGTTCTGTCTTTGCCTGCATTTAAGTACTATCACAGCAGATGGCCACAAGCTACAAAAGGATGGCATTTCGGTAATGGTCTGGTGATACACAGGGACAATGTATTTCCATCCAAACTGATAAAGCTGCTATCTTTGGCTTGCTTTGTCACTATGAACTATTGTTGGTTTTCCTGATTCTTCCAGATTAGAAGCCCAGAAAAACAAGATCAGTTTGCATATCACTTGATTTCATAGAAAAGAATCATACATTTGGAAGAGACCACAAGGGCTATCCATTCCAACTCCATTCTGCCATGCAGGAATACACCATCAAAGCACTCCCTGGCCTGTTACAGATGACCATCCATCCTCTGTTTAAAAACTTCCACACTTTGTGATAGCATATTCCACTGTCTAACAGTGCTCACTGTTGGGAGGTTTTTCCTAATGTTGAGGGGGAACCACTGTTCCTGTAGTTTGAATTCATTGCTCCAGGAGGCTTAGGGAGCTGGGTATGTTTAGCCTGGAGAAGAGAAGGTGAAGAGGTGATATGACAGCCCTGTTTAAATATTTGAAGAGATGTCATATTGAGTATGGATCACACTTCTTTTCTGCAGCTCCAGAGAATAGAGCTGCAGAAAACAAGCTTGTTCCATCCTCCACATGACATCCCTTCAAATATTTAAACAGGGTTATGATATGACCTCTTAATCTTATATTCTCCAGACTAAACATACCTAGCTCCCTAAATTGCTCCTCATAGGGCATGGTTTCTAGACCTTCCACCCATTTAGTCAGCTTCCTCTGGACATTTCAGCTTCACATAATCCTTTTCAAATTGTGCTGCCCAGAACTGGACACAGTATTCCAGGTGAGGCTTGATCAAAGCAGGATAGAGTGGCACTATTACTTCCTTTAATCTAGACATTGTGCTTCTCCCTGACCATTTGGGCTGGGGAGGAGATTTTGCTGGCCTCTCATTGTAGAGACCAGCATTTTAAAAGAAAACAGCATGCTCTGTTGGCTGTTGGGCGGGGTTTAGCCTGGTTGAGGCTTCGCTGCCCAAACTCTTCTCACTTGGCTTCAAACACTGGCCCACCCTCCCGCCTCGACATCAGTGTGAAAATTAATTCTGGTTGCCTCGGGGCCGGGTAGGAATTTTCTCCCCTTTCCAGGGGTTTTTCGCCTACTCCACACTGTTGGTTGAGGACTTTGACAATTGACATGGGTGTGGTCATAAATAGGTTCCACACATAGGCGGGGGGAGACAGACGTTTCGGTGAACACCTCGGCACCCTCCTAAAGGATGAAGCTAGGTCTCTGGAAATCACGTTTAGGTCTTGCGAGTAAACGTGAAGGGAAAGAGACTTGCCTTGGGGCTGTCTTGAGATATAAACCCTCACTTAAGTCTGGCGAGTTAAGTGGGGGAGTCTTGGTTTGGCCTTCTGGATTCGGGCCAGCCGGGGAGCAACCCAAAGTATGGATTGCCCTTGGGGTCTAGGTGTTTTCGCCCTTTGGAAGCTGGGGAATTGGCCTTGGAGCAGACCATCCGCCAGCTTTTCCTACACAAGGTTCTCCCCTCCTGGTTTTTTGCAGTTCTCGAAGATATAAGTTTAAATATGTTGATTTAAATAAAATTGCCCATTTTATAACCCAGTTCTCTGTGTCTGGTCTCATTATTAATGAGTCGGTCAGCAGTACCTCTATTGATGCATCCTAAAATCGCATTACCAATGACACTGTTGACTCATTTCAACCTGTGGTGTACTAGGACTCCTAGATCCCTTTCACATGGACTGTTATCAAGCCAGGTGTCCTCCATCCTATATGAGTACATTGCATTTTTTTTTCTGCCCAAGTGTAGTATCTTACATTTCTCCCTGTTGGGATGCATTTTGTTCGCTTTGGCTCAGTTTTGTAATCAATAGATTACAAAACTGAGCCAAAGCAAACAAAATGAATCCCAACAGAGAGAAATGTAAGATACTACAGTTTTGAATTCTGATCCTGTCCTCTGGCGTAGAAACTACTCTTTCTAATTTGGTGTTATCTGAAAATTTAATAGGCATGCCCTCTATTCCTTCATTCATGTTATTGATAAAGATGTTGAATAGCACTAGGTACAGGACAGAACCTTGTGGCACCCCACTAGTCACTTCTCCACAGGATGAGGATGACCCTTTGGGTTTGGTTGGTTAACCAATTACAAATCCACCTAAAAGTTGCATTATCTAGCCTGCCTTTCACTAGCTTGTTTGCAAGAATATCATGGGGGACCTTGTCGAAGGCCTTACTTAAATCAAGTTATGCTATATCCACAGCAATTTTTAATTATTTATATTACAGTGTGCCTGCGTTATACGCGGGTGCGCTACACACAGCTTTGAGCATATGTGCTCAAGCCGCGTGGGAGCACATGGGGTGCATGGGGCGCGCCCCCATGGCACGCGTGGCCACACCACCAAATGCACGGGCCCCCTTCAAGGGAAGGGGGGCCAAAGCAGGGGGGAATTCCCCTTTGGGGGGGGGGGGGGGTTCCGAAATGGATCCCCAGCGTAAGGCAAGGGTCCACTGTATAAACTTGCTCCAGACAAATAGCCAATAGTTCCTCAGATCCATACAATGCCAACCATGGATTACAGGCTGGCTGGGGTGGAAACACCTTACTGACAAACAATAAATCAACTGACTAGTTTATATACATCTTCATAACCTACCTGGGAATATTTCGTTGTTTTCTTAAAGTCAGTTTCTGGCGGCAACTCAAACTCTGGGTGATCAATCTGAGAAGGAAAACAGAAGGATGAAACATTAGAAGCAAAATGAGAGCAGAAACTGGAAGAAAGAATTTGTATATAGTGCAGAAACAGTGCTACAGCTTAAGCAGACAGGGAGGAGGAGGAGGTGGAGGAGGAGAGGGCCAGCCCGCCGCTGCAGCCGCTGCCACCGCTGAACCCTGCAAAAGCAACCAGGTAGGCAGGGAGACCAGCCAGTGGAGGGAGGCAGGAAGAAAGGGAGGGAAGGAGGACGAGGACAGGGCTGCTGCTGGGCCTCCGCTCCTTCCCAAGGTAGGAAGGGATGGCTGCTTGTCTTCCTCAATGGGAATGACAAGCGTGCCAAGGAAAACCCCCAATTCCAAACAGGCCACCTTTTCATAGTGTGAATGGGGGAGCTTTTGGAATCAGGGAATGCGGGTCATGCCACCAGTGGGAATGAGGCCGAAGTCAGCTTGAAGGCAGGTGACAGCAACAACAATCCCCCTGCAGGTCTTATCTCATCCCTTTTGACCTGTCCTAGAAAATTAGACACCCCCCACTTGTGCTTTTCTTTTCTCTTCATCGAATCTTCACACTATGATTGCATCTCTCTCTCTCTCCCAATACAAATACCAATACCAATCTCTTTCTTATTGTCACCTCTTGGAATCTTAGCTCAATGTCAGAGCCTTCTAGAAGCCTACTCTGCTGCCACCTCCAGCCTCTCCTCCAGCCTTCACAGTCACTTCATTATTGACTGGGGAAGGACTGCTTGACTCCTAAGTGTCCAGCATAGGACTTCAAAGCCAAAAAATGTTTCAGATCAGTCTTTATTTATATCACTTCTATTCTTTGTATCTATTTAATTTTATTGTGCCTGCCCAGTCCTTCTTCTTCCTTTTTTCTCAACCTGGTCGCCTGTGTCCATACTCTAGCCTCCTTTGGACAGAAACTTTGATTGACTCTGTCTGCTGCAGGACTGTTCCTCCTATGCTTTGTTTATGCAGTCCTCAGGCTCTGCTCTGGGAGGTGTGTGAACACATAGAGACTCATACACAGTGAGGGATTTGCCTCACTGCTCTTTCCTGACTTTGATCTCAGTAACTTGTACAATTGGCCACATATGAGTAAGCACTGGCACAGAATCTTGGACTGGGTGGCCCATTTCTCTGATCCTCTATAAAGCATGCATCTTAGCTATGTTATGATAAAGCTCCTGTTTTTCTTTCTTTCTTTCTTTCTTTCTTTCTTTCTTTCTTTCTTTTTGACACAACAAACAATACTGCATTTTTATGAGCTTATTCTGTTATCCAAACCTTGCCTCTTGAGATTCCTCTGTGTGGTTTTGCATGTTTGTATGCCTTTATGTCACTTGCTGACTTATGCCTACCCCATGAATTGTATAGAACTTTCTTAGGTAAGGAATACTCAGAAATTGTCTGCCATTGTATCCTACCTGGATAATTTTCACGCTGGGATCAGAAAAGCTGGGACCAACAGAAGTGGCGTCCTACCTGGATAATATTCATGGTTGGTTCAGAAGCACTGGGACCCACATAGGCTTTAAAGAAAGGGAATGTATTGTATTTTCCCATGAGTAACTGAAGTGTCTGGTTAAAATCAGTTTCATTCCAGGAGCCTGTGATGTTCCAGCCACCAACCTGAGCAAGGACAAAATGAGAAAGACCTGACTGGCTGAGAACATGACCAGTGCAGTAGTAAAGCAGCTGGATTTTCAGCTGGAAGTAGCCACTTTAGATCTTCCAGTAGGTGTGAACTCAGTCAGGGCTAAACCTGAATGAGAACAAAGGTGTCAATGGGAACTCAATCATTTTTTAAAAAATAACAATAGTAGTAGGCACTTGAGATTTAACTCTTTATAGTACTGAAATAGTTGTTAAAATTTGCTATGGAAAACTACAGGACTGGGTCAGAATTTTTGGGTCACAGTATTAAAATACATTAGTGTGCTTGTGCAACATCTGCCCTGTTCTGAATCCACCCCACGGACAGCATCACATTCCCTGGAGATTACTGCACTTAACTAATAATCTGATTGCTCCCCAACAGGATACAGTTGGGTTGCGGGTTGCTACTGGCTATTATCAGACATAAAGTGCTGCAGCTGGGCAATTGCAACCTGGCTGCATCCCAAGTCCCAGGCGCGCTTCAGAGGCCACGTTTCCAAAATGGCAAGCTTCCATTTTGGAAAAGAGGCTTCTGAAGTGCACCTGGGACCCAGGATGCACCTGGGTTGCAATCGCCTGGTGGCCGCGGTGACTAATTGTATCTGATAATACCTGGTAGCAACCTGCAACCCGACTGTATCACATTGGAGAGCAGTCAGTAAATGTGATAATTTCCCCTGTCTTTACCATTACATTCAGTTTGTGAAAGAAAATTATTATTTTGCACCTCTTTCCATATATGTATGTAGGTACATATATATGTATTTAATATCCTGCCTTTTTCCCAAAGTGGGACTCAAGGCAAGATCTAACTCCCCACCTGCAAACTAGCAGGGAAAATCCACACGTGAAAACTATTTCAACATATAGGTCCCAATCTTCACCTTGGGACTTGTCCTCATGGAGACTGAATTAAGACTGTATGAAGGGGGACTGTGATATACATTTATGTGGTAGATAACCATTAAAAATAGAAGGCAATTGTATATGTGCATATTTCCATTTTGTTGAATATCATGTACATCTCAAGTATGTGTTTACATTTATATGCCTTTACATTTACATTTCAGTTTTCTGTTAATGTCTCTGCATATAGGAAGTCAGGGAATGTTGGGAGTTATGGGAGGCAAGAATGTTTTTAAGAGACATTATTAGTTATAGGAAAAGTGGTTTTGATTATAAATGATATAGCTGCATCATTATAAAAAGCATTTCACAGATTAACACAAACCTTGCCCCCAAATGACATATCTCAGTCTCCAACAATATTACAATTTAAATTTCAGTCAAAGGGGAGATCTCAACAGTAGAAGGTAGGGAGATGGAATGGGGAGAGATATGGGTAATAGACATACAGATACATACTTTCAGACATGGCAAGAAATACGAGCAGAAAGTTGAGGTAGGACATGTCCTATGGAACATTAATGTTTTATGGACACAGCCTACCACAATGGAACAGCTCAACAGAGAACTGAGACTTGTTGCTGTTGGTTATGATTTAAAGCACCTTGTCTTCTCATTTCCATTCTTACTGCTGCCAGGAAGAGGTCTAGATGAAATAAAGCATGTCTTGGCACACACACGTAGAGTACACTGAGTGCTCACCTCATTTATAAGTTCCTTCAAAGGCTGAGCACCTTGAGCTTCAATCTGTTCTGTATTCATGCAAGATGTGTAAAACCGTACAGCTTTCTCATTTGCTGAGCTGTTAACACCAAGCTGTGGCTCCTCTAAGAAAGAGAAGGCAAGAAAATACAAAATGATTGAAAGACTGCAAAACTATCCACATCACAGAACAAGATAACTTGGAGGTGGCAAAAGACAAAATGCATAGTGAAATAGCAACAGTACAAAGCTTGTTACAGGTTTAGCTGTTTCAAACTTATCAAGAGGCAGAAGTAATACTAGACTGAGGGTCTGATCCAGCCCTATGTTGCACACAGCTTGTGTCCCCAAACAGAAATATTCAGAAAGTACCAGGTGAGCATCAAAATGTGAATTGGCCTGGTATTTAACTCTAGAAAATATTTCCAAGATGTATAAAGGAACTTTTAACCTATGTTGGAAATGCTGGGGGGGGGGGAGGAACTTTTTAATCACATGTGGTGGACTTATGAAAAAGAAAAAGGTGGAAATGGCTACAGATATAAAAAGTGATAGAAGGTATAGTAAACCTTTAAATACAACTGAGGGCTGAATTTTTTTTGGGGGGGGGGGGTGGCTTGGAATTTGGAAGAACAAATGGAAAAGAAGAATGGAAAGATCCCACAATGCATGGTGACAACAGCTAGATTCTGGTATGTACAACATTGGAAGGACTTGGTTGTTCCCTCCCATGAAGAATGGCTTATAAAGTTTAATGATTTTTCAAGAAGGATAAATTAATTGAAGTTATAAAAGGAGGAACTATAGAGTCTTTTATACAAAAATGGAGATTAGTGATCAATTACTAGAAGAAGAAATAGAGAGAGACATTTAGTTTAGGGTTTGCAGAATAGTAGCCTGCAATCTTAAGGAGTGTGTCATTTATGACTAATCAATATTATTATTAGAAATTTGGTTAAATTTATTTTTACATATCTTTTTAATTTCTTGAAGATATTAGGGAAGTAGAGTTAACAGTTAGTTTGATACCACTAAATGGCAAGTTGGAAGCCAACTGTATTCCCCTGTCCTTAGTGTAGTAGTAATAACGTGTAGTTTTTGCATATGTGGTAGAAGCAGGCAAAGATTTTTGTTGCTGTTGTTATGTTTGTTGTATTTGTAGTGCTATATGTGTGTTTTATATTAATGGAATATCTGTTTTGAATATATATATCCACAGGTCTTCCTGATTGGATCGGATCATGTTTCAGAGATCTGCATTCCTTAGAAACTCTACCTACAGTAACAGGGAGATGACTGTATACTTGCTATCATAAAAACAAAAACGAATGTCTGATTCTCATATTAATTATTGATTTGATAAAGGATACCTATCATTTTTGCATTGGTGAATCTATCTTTAGACTACAGGGTGGCCAGATGTCCCCCTTTTACAAGAAATGCCCTCCATTTTAACCTTCTGTTCAGGAGGAATTCCAGAATGTTCTCCGTTTTGAACATTACTAAGAAGCCTGAATTTACATTTCTATAAGTGTTCTTAGCTTTTATTTGGTCATGCCCTACATTTTTCTTGAATGTCCAACATTTTGTGGTGCCTTGCCCTCCTTGGCGGTTAGGACATCTGGTCACCTACTAACAATCATCTCAGAGGCCCACTGAAACTGAAAAATCTGGCATGATAATAACTTTTACTGTATTGCACTTGTGGAGATGACTCTCTTAACACTGTATGCTAATATGATGGCTTAGAAAAGTTGTGTTGCTGGAGACCATTGCCGGGTCTGAAAGGGTCAGCATATTCCAGGAACAGCTTGGAGTGTTCTGAATCCAGAGTTGTCCCAATGTCCCCCTGTTATCTGGGGCACTCTGTTGTGATACTAGATGGCTATTCACATGCATATCCCACTGTTCCATTTGATATGGCTGCAGCCACAGCAAGTTACTCAATCTGAGGTTAGAACGAGGTGTCTAGCATTGATCACATGGCTGTGCAGTTCATTTGACCTCCGAGCACAGTGGCAGCCATGCCACATGACATAGCAGGATGAATTGTAAATAGCCGCCCAATGTTGCAATGAAGGGATTCAGAACTTTCAGAAAGATCCGGAGCAAATAATTACATTAAAAAACTTTTCTAAGAAGGGTATATGGCTGGTTCAGTGCTGAACTGGCCAGACATCATCTGGACTATTTGCACTAGAACCAGAGACTGATCCTTGTGTCATGCAGACTCCCCGCCAAAAGGAGAGAGGGCATTTTATTTGCCCCATGTGGACAACTGCCATAACTGCTTGCAGTTCTTTTTCTGTCAGGGAAGGGAATCAGTTTTGTTGGACTAAGATCTAAAACAAGTATTGCCAAGAGGTGAGAAGAGGTCCCTAGATGTAGATAAACTAAGGAATGGCAGGAGACGCAGAGCCAAAGAGACTGAAGGGAGGTTGCAGAGTAGATTATGGTCAGCGTAACCAGATATCATAATCACAAAAGAGGACAAAGCACCCCAAATTGTAGGACATTCAAGGAAAATGTATTACCAGATGAAAGCTAAAGACACTAATATCAACATACATTCATTTCATATGGTTTATTTACAGCTATATTATACATACTGCATCTTATTACTTACTCAGCCATATTTTTCTGATGAGCTTATCTTCCCTAAAATGCCTTGTCAGCTTGAAATATGCTTGTAGAACTCTAAGCAAGACAAATACTCAAAGCTGTATTTTACTAGCAACAAACCCTTGACTGGATCTTCATTTAAATTATTCCTTTCATTTAACCATTGGACTGAAATTAAGGGGGGGGGACCTTTCAACATTTGCATTGTGTCTGCAAGCAGCCCACTGCCTAAGATATTTGCTATCCTTTTCCCCGCTGAGAAACAAACGCACCCCGAGCTGTGGGTGCGAGTTTTGTCTGCTCCACCTAGGAAAAAAGAACTATAGAAAGATCCATCCTATTTTCCTATTTGCAGTGAGGATAGGCTGCCAAGTAGACAAATTTCTTGACTCAACATGCTTCTTAGACATGTTTAAAACTGAAGACATTTTGAAATTCTTCTTGAAGAGTGGGTTGAACTGTAGGATGTGTCCTGGAAAAGGACAACATCTGGTTACCCTCGCTATGGTCAGAGAACAAAGATGAGGGACAGTCTTGCATCATAATACAGAGAAGCAGAAGGGTATTTGTGAAGCTGGTCAGCAGCAAGATGGCTGAAAGAAGAAGGTGAAAATGGCCATCTTAAAAACAGGACTGTGAGGAAATAATAGGCTGCAGATACATGGAATTAAAAAGTGGATCACGTTGTAAGTAGATCTGGGGCAGACTAATATCCGCAAGCCAGAGGCAAGAAGGGATTAATGTTTCTGGCAAGAAGAAAATGGGAAAGCAAGAGGAAATGCCAGGAGAGCATAGGACAGCTGGTCCTAGAATCCAGATCTTGACAGGGGGAATTCTGCCAGTAGTGGATTATACTGTCACTGAAGCAATGTGACTTGTTTAAGCCAAAAGATTAGTGAGGAGCAAGAGGATTCAACAGCCATTACTGTTAGGGCTGGATTTCAAATGGAGATTAGCACTAACTAGCCAGTTCTTTCACCGCAGGGTTCTGCCCATCTTTATTTTATTTAGGGTTGGGCTGAAGATTTGTCCTAGCTACATTTTCTAGGCTTCAGTACAGTAAACACACTCCTGAAGACTGGAATAAGAGCAAATGTTTGGGAGGTGCAATAAACACTCAGATGGTGGGATGTTGAGTTGCAACTGACATTGTGGACATGGATTTTCTTTCTTTTTTGTAATGTGCAAAACACATGGGTATGTTTATGGGACCAGAAAGTACAGTTGTCAAAGACTGAAGATCTAACTTCAGCTGATCCTGGAAATGGTGCTATATGATGAAGGGACTACTCTATCTGGAATCATTACTGGGGCACTGGAGGCTATATTTTCAAAGCACCAGCAGCTAAGATCCACTGTGTCACAACATGACTTTTTAAAAGTATAAAACGAAGAGATATTTGTCTTTGGATGCCTCATAAATGGTACCAGCCTCTCCACCTGAGCATACAATGATTTTCACCAGCCCCCTGAAGCTCAGCAATATTTTTTCTTCCAACTTTGCAAGAGATCAATATTCCAACAAATGGAAGAAGCAAAGGGAGAGATGCTGCCCAACTGCAATTTATTTTATGTATACAGCCACCAACATGCTTGACTCTCTGCAGAACAACACGATCAACAAAAAGTTTCTAAACAGGAAACTTACAGTGTAACTTTTGCTAACAGGGGGAGGGAGCAGGTGGTAAGGAATAAGAATAAGAAAGGATAAAAAAGAACTGAAAGGTGAATATGTAGTTATAGAGCTAGAATAGCACAGTGGTTTGAGAATTGGAGTATGAATCTGGAGACCAGGGTACAAATCTCTGCTCAGTCATGGAGGCAACTCTCAGTCTCAGATGAAGGCGTTGGCAAAAACTCCTCTGAACAACCTTTGCCAAGATAACCCTGTGATAGGCTTACCTTAGGGTCGTCTTAAGTCAAAAATGACTTGAAGGCACACAAAAACAACAACAACCTGTGTGACTTGCCCAAAGTTATCCAGCGGGTTTCATGGCCAAGCTAGAAATCGAACCTGGAATCCAGAATTGTAGTCCAACATGCAAACCACTACACCATGCTGACTCTCAAAAGTTACATACATTTCAAAAATTTCACCTTTGAAGATCTATTTAGAGGTCTGATTTACCACATCAAAACGTAATGAATTAAATTCTGAAATAGGCTTAAAATGGTTCTGGTGCAGGTTTAGCCCTTTAAACTCTGCATGTATACAAAACATGAAGTTTTGGACAGGATGGTGCCAATGGGTACATCAGCTCTGGTGACAGATGATGATGCCATCAAGATAGATAGATAGATAGATAGATAGATAGATAGATAATAACCCTACTGCAATCTTTCTTTGTTTTTCTTACCAAATGTCAGAAGGAAAGACCTGCAAGGGATTCTGGTGATAGAAGTAGCCATTTGTTTCACCTCCCTACCTAAGAGCCTCTTCATGATGAGCTGGTTTTCTTCCAATAGTACATCAAAGACATTCACCAGTGGCGTGTTCTTCCCCCATGTGGAGTTGGCATCCCAGTTGCCACAGGTGTAATTGAAGAAATCCTCACAAGGATCCACAACATCATTCTGGGCCCTCAGGAACCTCGCCAAGAGCAGAAGGCAAGTTGTTGTATTGCAGGTTTCTGGAAAAATGTTAAAAGAGTGATGAACAATAAAGAGACACTACTTGTAATTAGACAAAAGGAATGCTACACTGGGACTTATTTTGAAGATCTATTCTTGTTTGTGGCATGGGTTAATTCCTCCTGTTGCCCAGGTAAGATACGGAAATGTGTGACTTCAGTAGATAATTTTTAGATTGGATCTATGGTTGTTTCTCCCAGGTCCATTTACAAGCAGAGAACACAAAAGCCTACCAAATGATAGTTTTGGAGACATGTATTTGTCCAATTTGCTTTGTACTTTGTTTTAGTTTGTTATAAAGCATCTTGGTTCCTGAGCCATAGCTATTTAAAAGGAAAAACAGGCTATTTAATTAATTAACTGATTAATTATGTTGGTGAATATGGATAGGTTAGACCAGGCTGTGGTCTGAGAGGTCTCCTTTAGATAATGATTAGTGGGATAGTCAGTTAAAATTGCAGATGACCAAGCTTAGTGAGCTCTTACCCCTTGGTAACTACTAATTGAACATGCAAATAAGCTCTTGCGGAGCTATCTGAAGCCAGAAAGTCTCCCAGATGTAGCTGTTACTGAATGGTCTGCACTATCCCTGTAGAATTTTCTACTTGATGAATGTATTTATACATTTTAAATCCAAGACTGGCCAAACTCTGTGCCCTTTTTTGGTCTTGATGAAGAAAACTGAGTATACTCTGGAAAAAAGAATGTCCAGGGAGGAACCAATTCTGTCTATATGAAGAATATGGCCTGTAGTACTAGCTGATTTTTGAAGGAACTTTTATGCAGGAAAATGCAGAAAGCAAAGGTTTTGAAGACGGCAGAATTCTACTGAACTCTGCTTTTATTGTTCTCATCACCATAGATCTATGGAAGATTGCCCAGATGCAGAGATAGTTGTGGTAGTTCCTCCTATCTGAAATACAATATTCAGAAATTGTTTCTACTGTTGCTCTGGGGCTTGCCCACAGAGGGTGGTTTGCTGGACTGGGTTCTTGGTTTTTTAAAGCAAAAATGTGTTCTTAACTAGATGGGTTTAAGTTCTTTGAGCAAGAGAATTCGGGCCAGAATTTTGCCATTTTTCATCTGCCATTTTCTTCTTTTCTTCTTTTAAAGTCAACACTGATGACCCAAAAGAGATACATCTGAACAGCTGAACAACAAAGCCATCTTCTTCTTCTTCTTTTGTTGTGATGATGATGTCCATGAGTGCATCCTCATCAAAATCAAGACTCCCTCCAAATGGGACAGTAGATGGAAAGGACCTGGATTTTATATAAGGAGCTTATTACTTGGTTTATTAAACCAGGTTAGCTCCATCTGGTTTAAAATTTAGTGGGGACTTTTGCATTGATGTAGCATTGAGATCCTGGTTGTTCAAATGTCTCTCTTTTGTAGTATCTTCCTGTTCACTTGTGTCTGAGTATTCTCCTTCCTCTCTATTAGCCAGACAGCTAGTGTGGCATAGTGGTTTGAGGGTTGGGACTACAACTCTGGAGATCAGGGTCTGATTCCCTTCTCAGATATGGAAGCCCACTGGGTGACCTTGGGTAAGTCACATGCTCTCAGCTTCAAAGGAAGACAATGGCAAACCTCCTCTGAACAAACCTTGACATGAAAACCTCATTATAGGATTGCCATAAGTGAGAAATAACATGAAGACACACAGCATCAACAATTTTGGGGTGGGCTGTCAAACCCCTAGGACTCTGGGAGCAGGGTTCCAAACCCCACCCAGCCATGGAAACCCTCTAAGTGACATTGGGCAAGCCATATTTACTTTGCCTTCTTAGAGGAAGACAATGGCAAACCTCTTCTCAATACATCTAGCCAAGAAAGTCCTCTCATAGAATCATGATATGTCAGTTTTGATCTCAAGGCACATAACAACATCACATTCATTTAATGCCTTGCCTCACCTGAGCAGCAGAGGGAATTAACCTATTCCTGAATGTTTCATTTTTCTGCTGATTTAGAAATAAAATGGAACATTTATTTTTTAAAAATAATTTTTTTAAAAAGATGCTAAACCACAGCACTAAGGTAGAAATCTTAGTTTTGTTGAATAATTGGCTATCTTAAAACACATGGACATGTGTAGAATTCTATGAAAATTCTGGTGTTAGAAACAATTATTTCTTTAAAGCAGATATGAACCATAAAGAATTTCAATACAGTAAGTCTAGCCAAGAAGTAATCTTTTGGAATAGTTGCTATTACAGAGTACAATCAGCCCTTCACATTTGTGGCTTTGAGTTTTCTGGATTTGATTGTTCACAGATTTGATTAATATGTTCTCCCTAGGAATCCCTAGGTTTTTCAGTACAATGGCCAATGCCTTCCAGAAGTCACGCTGGAGGACCTGGAGATTCCTAGGCATTTGTACACCCTCTAGCACAATTCTATGGCCAATGTCTGATTCATATTGAACACAGAGTTGCACTGGAGGACCCAGAGAGTCCTAGACACATGTTCTTGCAGGTAACATATATTGTAGTTTTTTATTTGGGGCTTTCCCACTCTCATAGGGACTCAATGCTCCTAACCACAGTGAATGTGGAGGGCCCACTGTATTATATATTTTAATTGGTATAGAGATGAGAAAGTGAACCCTCTGGGCAGAGAATACACCCCATTTATATGATGTGTGTGGAGAAACAGGAAGGGTGTGCATCCATATACCTGTGTGTGAAAATGAGGGGAGGAAAGCTGTGGTCCCACCCACTGCTTGTACATGGCTCAAACAGAGGTAAGTCAGAAAGAAAGAATGTTCTTGCACCTAGGTTGCATGTAATGGTAGTGAAGACAATGAGTAGCACAAGGCCCAGGACAACACTGAACAGCAGAACACAAAGGAGCACGATTTTTCCTCTATGGCTTCTTTTTACAACTCCTCCTGAGTCCTCAGAGGCCTGGAATTAAAGAACACAGAGCTGCACATCAGAGCTTTATGAAATCAAAGACCTCCCTTGACATATATGTGACCTTTCTTCAGACTTGAAAAAAACCACTTGCCCAGCCAGCAGTAGAGTGCCACAACCTGAGGACTAGTGCACTTGCTGCTTTGAAAGGAAAGGCAGAATAGAGCACACCTGCAGAGCGTCCCATTGCAAGGAGAGGCTGGAGATATTTCCTAGCAAGGCATCAGATCTTGTCTGATCTTGGAAACTAAGCAGAGTCGGCCCTGGTTCATACTTGGATAGGAAACCACCAATGAATACTGGGTGCTGTAGGCTATACTTCAGAGCAGGGTTTTCAATCTTTTTGATTCATGGAGCCCTTTTTAGAATCAGTTTCTATGGTGGAACCCCTAAGAGGCCTTCCCTACCTCTTACAGGTTAGTGGTGTTTAGGAGTAGTGTTACATTTTCCTGGAGTAGCCATGGAGCACCTGGAAGTGTACGCAGAGTCCAAAGAGCTCCTCGGAGAACAGATTGGGAACCGCTGCTTCAGAGGAAGGATATACCTCTGAGTATTTCTTGCCTAACAAAACCCTATGAAATTCATGGGGTCACCCTAAGTTGGCAGGCAGCTTGGTGCAGTGGTCTGAGTGCTGGACTACAACTCTGGAGACCAGGGTTCAATTCCCAGCTTGGCCATGAAACCCACTGGGTGACCTTGAGCAAGTTGCATGATCTCAGCCTCAGGTAAAGGCAATGGCAAACTTCCTCTGAACAAATCTTGTCAAGAAAACCCCATGATGGGTTCACCTTAGGGTTGCCATAAGTCATAAACTACTTGAAGGCTCACAACAACAACACGTCATGTAGAAACTCTTCATGGAAGCTATCGTCTAGAAAATCACTCTCCACGTGTGAAGGGCAATGGAACTGGCACTGGAGGTGGTGAGGTTAGCTTGCTTTCTGTCCACCATACATATTCAGAACACCTAAAAAGGGCTGAGCTAGTTCATCCATCCATGTGGATCTCTTCATGAATGAGGCTTTGAACAACACCACTAATATGTTGAGGAGGCACCATGCCAAAAGCTCCCAGACAGGAGTTGTATGACAGTCTTCGGAACTTGGTCAACCTCATCTGGGATCATTTCACATTCAACTGAGAGACAGATGTTCAGAGCAGAGACACAATTACTTCCACTAATGACCATTATCTGTAACAAATTACCTTGGCTGGGGAGGGAAAAACTAAGGGGCAACATTGCTGGGTTTATTTAAAAAAATGCAAGGATGGGAGGAGGCAGTACTTATGCAACAAGCAAAGTTCTTCGCCATTACTCTTCTTGGGGAGGTCACTGCTTTTTCTTCCTCTTTCAAAGAACCTGGAGAATTTTCTCTACTTTTTACAATTTTGTAAACAAAAATTCCTCTGCCAGGAAAAAAGACAGGACCTTGCTGGTTTCTTCCAGTACAAGCCCACACACTCAAGCGTTGGCAAGATTTGTTCGGAGGGAATTGCTTTTGCCTTCCTCTGAGGCTGAGAGAGTGTGACTTGCACAAGGTCACCCAGTGGGTTTCCATGGGCTGTGTGGGGATTTGATAGTCTCAGTCTGGACTGTTTTACAAATCTGTTATCAAGCTTATGTGAACTTATGTGAGATATCTTCCACCCCTGTCCTTTTTGAAGAATGTGGAGGAAAACAAATCTGAAACAAATAATTGAATTATTTCCCCATTATTTTCATACAAGTACAGTCAGCCTGCCTTATCTATGATTTTTTTTTCATTCATGGATTTAACCATCCATAGCTTGAAAATATTTTTTTAAAATATATAAATTCCAATAAGCAAACCTTGATTTTGCTATTTTATATAAAGAAAACCATTTTACTATACCATTTTATATAATGGGTATTAAGCATCCATGGATTTTTGCATCCATGGGGGTCCTGGAACCAAACTCCAGTAGATACCAAGGGCCCGCTGAATATTATTTTTCATGGCTGGCATTTGCATTGAAAACATTTCTTATTTGAATTATTTGTTTTATATTCAGGAAATTATGCAGAGTGAAAGCAGATTTTTAAAGCTTGGTATTTATTTAAAATTTCAGTGTCTGTGTGATTTTATGCCAAAGGTATAAAGCACATGGGGGTAACCTGTAAGCCCCAGTTTGGGGGTTTTGGAGATTTTGATGAACTCAGCTGCTATTTGTTCTGGGTCTGGAGTCAGTCTAAGGAACAGGCATGTAATATAGAACTACAGTCCACAGTTTGCACTGATGTCCCATCCAAGAGTGAAGGGACATAAAGGTTTCTCTTTTTCCTTTGAATCTGGAATTCAGGACAAGTATTATGGGAGCCAGCATGGTGTAGTGGTTTGAGTGTTGGACGACAACTCGGGAGGCCAAGGTTTGATTCCCAGTTCAGCCATGAAACCCAGTGGTTGACCTTGGGCAGGTCGGTCACATGTTCACCCAGGGAGGCAATGGCAAAACCCCTCTGAAACAATCTTGCCAAGAAAACCCCTTGATAGGTTCACCTTGGGGTGATAGGTTCACCTTGAAGTCAGAGATGATTGAAGGCACACAGCACACACAGTACTTACACTGACCCATGAATAGTTGAGCCAGATTTTTGGGTCAACTTTTTTTTTACTAAAATGTCTGGACTTATACAGTGATTATATACAGTCGCCCTCCATATCATGGATTCCACATTTTTATTTTATTTTATTTTTTGGCAGAGTCATAGTCCAGCACTCAAGCCACTACACCACATGGCCAATGCAAGCCTATCACGAGTTTTGCTTGGCAAGATTTGTTCAGAGGTAGTTTTTCTTTTACCTCTTTGAGGCTGAGAGAGTGTGATTGCTAAAGCCACTCAGTGGGTTTCCATGTCCAAGCAGGGATTCTACCCTTGTCTTCAGAGTCCAGTGCTCAAACCGCCCTTACATATCCATGGGTCATATCAAAATCCATATTTTTGCCCTGAATCGGCCCTTGACTTATACATAAGGTTGACTTATAGTTGTGTAAATATGGTAAATGGATGAATGGAGGGGTAGATGATAAATAAATAATCTCACCCCAAAAAGGATTAAGGTAGCAATCCAATGCCAATTTTCAGCATAGTTTAGTGGTTTGATGTTGGACTGCGACTCTGGAGACCAGGGTTCGAATTGCTGCTCGCACTAAAACCCACTGGATGACCCTGGACAAGTCACAATCCTGAGCCCCAGGGGATGGTGATGATAAACTATCTGAAGAAATGTACCAAGAAACCCCATAATAGGTTCCCCTAGGATCATTGTAGGTCAAAAACTACTTGAAGGCACACAACAACAAACAACAGGTGCATTGAAGACAGAGGGACTAACCTTCTCCTACTTCCCCCCACTCAAGGGGGCTGGCTCGGTGAAAACACATTAACCACAAATCCCCAGTTATACCGATTAAACCTCACCTAATCTCCACCCTAACCCTGCTCACCAAAAGTCAATTTGAATGAAATGTCTTATACCTTCTGGAATCACACAGACATAGGCTTGGCAAGACTTCAGGGGAAAAGAATTCCAGAGATGAAGAGACATTTTTTTCTTCTCTCCCCCCTCCCCAAAAAAATCCTGTGTTTCAAACAATACTGCCCCCTAAAGTATGAAAAGTGCACTTAAAAAAGTGTGCAATTAATACAGTTGTATTAATTGACACTTTATTGCACACCGGGATTCATAATCAGGCTTGTGTAATAAGTAATGATAGACCTTGCTTTTCATGTAGGAAAATATGTATCACTTGGAACTAATCTTTACACTGTATATTCCCCCCAACAAGTTTGATTGCAAAACACATTTAAAGCAGCTATAAGGAAAACTCTGTAGCCCATATGTGATCATTTTGCATTTGACAGCTTTCATTTGCTGGGGACATAATAACTGCAACTATCAGAAAGTTGGAGAGCACTGAAATCAGTCCCTTTTATTGAATAGCACACTTTACACTTCTGGCAGTTTTGCCTTTCCTCCCACACAGAAGAAAATATGGATGCTGGTTATTCTGTACGTTTAATCTCACAAACCAAGATCAGTGCTTGAGCTCTCTGCCACCTCTAATCACACTCATTTGGAAAGCCCCTTGTCCTCTGAAGCATATTCCTTTATTTGCTATATAACTGCTTGCTCTGCCCTGTGCCCAAGGTTATATTTAAAAATTTCAGAATATTTAATATCATTTGGAGTGGATTGGTGGACTAATAGTGCTGCAGTGGTCTGAGTGTTGGACTATGACTCTGGAGAACAGGGTCGATTCCCACTCGGCCATGAAACCCACTGGGCAAGTGACCTTGGCCAAGTCACACACTCCAGCCTCAGGGGAAGGCAATTGCAAACCCTGAACAAGTCTTGTCAAAAAACCCCAAGATGGTTTGCCTGAGGGTTGCCAAAACAGAAATTACTTGAAGGCACACAGAACAAGCAACAATCAAATAGCAATATTAACTACAGTATTCCAATAATCTGTTACTGGGGTTAGAGCAGGTGAGTGTGGGATGGATGGATGGATGGATGGATGGATGCACAATGTGTATTTTAGCCATGTATATGCAAGTACACGTGCGGATCCAAAATCATTTTACATCCCCATGATATAAAAACTTCAAGGATTCAGTACTACAGGCTAGACCTGAAACTCTCAATGCTTCCCAGACTTTGGTCCTCCAGGTGTTTTGGACTTCAATTCCCAAGCCCCAGGCAGTTTGGCCAACAGTCAGGAATTTGGGAGCTGAAGTCTAAAACATCTGGAGAGCCAGAGTTTGGGAATCACTGTATCTATTGTGTGCGCGTGCACACTATCATTTTTACGTTGCCTTCACATCTCCTGAAGCAAACAGGTACAACATTCAATGTAAAACTAGTGCCCCAAAACAAGTAAACAGGAACAAAGTGTAAAACTTATGCAACATCAACTAACTAGAAAACCTTTTAGGATTTTAAAACAAAACAGATAAGTAAATATAATCATCTTCCTTACAATCTCATATATGTATGGTTGCGTTTGACTTTAAGTCATTTCCAAATTAGGTGACCCTAATTTGTGTTTTCAGAAGAATGCCATTGCTTCTGAGGCTGAGAGAATGTGACTTGCCCAGGTCACCCAGTGGGTTCCATGGCTGAGCTAGTCTCTAGAGTCATAGCCCAACACCAACACTACACTACACTTTACTCTGAAATAAATTCCATCAAGTTCAGGGGAACTTCCAACAGGATCAAATGAGGTAGGATTAAATTCTTAATGGTCTTAATCAAAATGTAGCAAATCACAGAAAACAGAAAACATTGGTATTCCATCACTCTGTCTTAATGAA
>NC_056523.1:222480061-222550522 GCF_019175285.1 Sceloporus undulatus
AAAGGCAGAGGTGGGGCAGAAGCAGCTGAGGAGGAAAGGGGTGTGGCTAGGGCGGGAGTCTTAAGCCCCCCAACCCACTCCCTTCAGGAACACCACTCCAGCTCAGACGCCAAAGCCAAAGCCACAGCCAGAGCAAGCTTCCCAACAACACCGGGACTCAAGGCAAAGGCAGAGGTGGGGCAGAAGCAGCTGAGGAGGAAAGGGGTGTGGCTAGGGCGGGAGTCTTAAGCCCCCCAACCCACCCCCTCCAGGAACACCACTCCAGCTCAGACGCCAAAGCCAAAGCCACAGCCAGAGCAAGCTTCCCAACAACACCGGGACTCAAGGCAAAGGCAGAGGTGGGGCAGAAGCAGCTGAGGAGGAAAGGGGTGTGGCCAGGGCGGGAGTCTTAAGCCCCCCAACCCACCCCCTTCAGGAACACCACTGTAACTTTAAGGGGTTTGGAAGTTTGATTAGGTCATCTCAAGATCTGAGGAGATTATGGGTCGAATTAAATATCCATCAGCCAGTAGGTCCCTTGTCATCTGATTGTTAGACCACGGGGCCAAAGGGTTGGGACGATTTATGTCCCAATCATTTTATCTTGCCAATGGCTCTGAATTCCACCACCCACCTGAGGCCGGGAATGTGGTGGGCGCGGCCATTGGAGTTGTGCTGGGGAATGGGAGGCATGGTTGGAATAGAGGGAACAAATGTTACAAAAGAAGACGGGATCGCTGTTTGAAAGCTATCCCGCCTTCAGTTCCCTCTGTATCTCAGAATGGCTTGGAGAGCAGACCAACCATTCCACAGAACCTCACTCTGCTCCTCTGCAATGCCAGGTCGGTCAAAAACAAGACCCACATCATCCAGGACCTCCTCCTGGATGAGGATGCCAACCTGGCCTGCTTCACAGAGACCTGGCTGGGAGAGGATAGCGCAGTCACCTGGGCGCAGGCCCTCCCAGCTGGGTATTCTGTCAGTGAGCAGGTGAGGAGAAGTGGGCGGGGGGGCGGAGTGGCTCTGGTTCACAAGAACCACCTGACCTTGACCAGGATACCTGTCCGGAACACAGTCCACTTCGAGTGTATGTATCTCAGCCTGAAGACCAGGGATAGTCTGGGGATTTTGCTAGTCTACCGACCACCCCGTTGTCTAGCAGACTCCCTGACTGAGCTGACACAGGTGGTCTCTGAGCTATTGTTGGAGTCCCCCAGACTTCTAGTTTTGGGGGACTTCAACATTCCGCTCGAGACCAGCTTAACAGGTGCGGCTCGGGAGTTCATGGAGACCATGACAAACATGGGCCTATCCCAACTGGTCATTGGGCCCACACATTGTGCAGGTCATACACTCGATGCGGTCTTTAGTACGGAACAGGAATATCCGTGGGCGGAGGTGGTAAGTACCTCCGCATTGTCATGGACGGATCATTTCCTGGTCAAGACGGCACTAAGAGCCAATATCTGCCCCACCGGGGGTGGTGGACCCATTCGAATGGTCCGCCCTCGAAGGCTAATGGAACCAATAGGATTCCAGAGAGCCTTAGAGGGTTTAATGGTTGGGAATGCCGGTGACCCTGTCGATGCTCTGGTTGATACCTGGAACACCGATCTTACCAGGGCTATCAACACGATCGCTCCCAAGCGTCCTTGCCAATCCGCTTCAAATCGTAGGCCATGGTATACACCAGAGCTTAGGAGAATGAAGCGGTTCGGACAACGACTAGAGCGTAAGTGGCGGAAGACTCGACTCCTATCTGACAGAACTCGCCATAGGAACTTTCTTTGTTCCTATCGGGAGGCAATTCGTGCAGCAAAGAGAGCTTTCTCCTCTGCACGTATTGCGTCTGCAGAGTCCCGTCCAGCAGAGCTGTTTAAGGTGGTGAGGGAAATGACGCAGGTACCTCCTGCGCCAAATCCCTTGCTTAACCCGACGACGGCCTGCTGTGACGCATTTAACAACTTCTTTGCAGATAAAATCTCTCAGATAAGAGCCGACTTAGACGCCACTGTTGTAACAGAATCTATAGGCGAGGCGTCCAGTGACTCCGTCGATGAAGTTATTCTGGATCAGCTCCAATCAGTGAGTACCGAGGACGTGGACAAGCTGCTTGGTAAGGTGAGGAAAACAACCTGCCCTCTTGACCCTTGCCCATCATGGCTGGCCGTCCAGGGGGGGGATGCATTGAGGAGATTCCTCACGGATATTATCAATGCATCCTTTAGGGAAGGGCATGTTCCATCTTGTCTGAAGGAAGCGGCTGTTAAGCCGCTTCTGAAAAAACCTTCCTTGGACCCCCTGGATATGAACAACTACAGGCCTGTTTCTCTGCTGCCATTTTTGGGCAAGGTAATCGAGAGGGCGGTTGCTCTTCAGCTCCAAGCTGTCTTGGATGAAACCGATTATCTAGACCCATTTCAAACCGGCTTCAGGACAGGCTTTGGGGTTGAGACTGCCATGGTTGCCTTGACTGACGATCTGCGTCTGAGCATCGACAGGGGTAGTGTGACCCAGTTGGTGCTCTTAGACCTCTCAGCGGCTTTCAATACGATAGATCACGGCATCCTCCTGGACCGCTTGGGGGGATTAGGTATCGGAGGCACTGCATTGCAGTGGTTCCGGTCCTACCTCTCGGGCAGGTCCCAGAGGGTGCTGATCGAGGACAGTAGCTCCAGAAAGAGGGAGCTCCTTTGTGGAGTCCCTCAGGGAGCTATTTTGTCCCCAATGTTGTTTAACATCTATATGAAGCCGCTGGGTGAGATCATACGGAGTTATGGTGCTGGGTGCTATCAGTACGCTGATGACACCCAAATCTATTTCTCCATGTCTCGTTCGTTGGCCTCGAATTCTAATGGCATCTCTTCTCTCAATGAATGTCTTCGGGCGGTAATGGGCTGGATGAGGAAAAACAGATTGAAGCTGAATCCGAACAAGACGGAGGTGCTCACAGTAGCGGCCCCGAAACCAAGAATTGGGTTGCAACCACCAGTCCTGGACGGGGTCACACTCTCCTCTAGTGACTGTGTTCGCAGTCTGGGGGTGCTCCTTGACTCGTCGCTCCTGATGATAGATCAGGTGAATGCGACGGTCAGGAGCGCCTGTTATCAGCTTCGGCTGATACGCCAGCTGCGCCCTTTTCTGGAAGTAAGGGATCTCGAGACAGTTGTGCACGCGCTGGTAACCTCACGCCTTGACTTCTGTAATGCGCTCTACATGGGGCTACCCTTGTGCCTGGTTCGGAAACTACAGCTGGTTCAAAACATGGCAGCCAGGCTTGTGTCAGGAACATTCAGAAGGGACCATATCACTCCAGTTTTGAGGTCCCTCCACTGGCTGCCTATTGGTTTCCGGGCCCAGTACAAGGTGTTGGTTATTACCTTTAAAGCCCTAAATGGCTTGGGTCCAAGCTATCTCAGAGACCGCCTCCTCCCATACAATCCTCCCCGCGCTCTCCGGTCCTCTGGGAGGAACTTGTTGCAGCCTCAAAAATCGAGGCTTGCGGCGACCTCCCGGAGGGCTTTCTCTGTTGTCGCCCCCAGGCTCTGGAACGGCCTGCCGGATGAGATCCGTCAATTAACATCTTTGGACAGCTTCAAAAAGGCTGTCAAGACGGATCTCTTCAGGCAGGCCTTCCCAGATTGAAATATCCCGGCCTCAGGATCTCAAGATTTCCCCCCTCCTCAGTAATGTCTCCAAAGCCCCTTTTCTTTAGAATTGAAGTTGCAGTGGTTTATTGGTTGGTATTATTTTGTTTAATTTATTGTTATTTTAACTAGTTATTGTGGTTTTAAATTAGATATGTTGTTTAATAACTTTTTAAGGGGGGAGGGAAATATATTGTTTTTATGCTGTATGTTATTTTAATGTTGTAAACCGCCCGGATTGGTTCGCCACAGGGCGGTATATAAATAAAAATTTATTATATTATTATTATTATTACATGTTCTCAGCCTCAGGGGAAGGCAATGGCAAAACCCCTCTGAACAAATCTTGCCAAGAAAACCCCTTGATAGGTTCACCTTGGGGTGATAGGTTCACCTTGAAGTCAGAGATGATTTGAAGGCACACAGCACACACAGTACTTACACTGACCCATGAATAAGTTGAGCCAGATTTTTGGGTCAACTTTTCTTTTACTAAAATGTCTGGACTTATACATGAGTATATACAGTCAGCCCTCCATATTCATGGATTCCACCTATTTTTTATTTTATTTTATTTTTTGGCAGAGTCATAGTCCAGCACTCAAGCCACTACACCACACTGGCTCAATGCAAGCCTATCACAGAGTTTTGCTTGGCAAGATTTGTTCAGAGGTAGTTTTTCTTTTACCTCTTTTGAGGCTGAGAGAGTGTGACTTGCCTAAAGCCACTCAGTGGGTTTCCATGTCCAAGCAGGGATTCTAACCCTGGTCTTCAGAGTCCAGTGCTCAAACCGCCCTTACATTATCCATGGGTCATATCAAAATCCATAATTTTTGCCCTTGAATCTGCCCTTGACTTATACATAAGGTTGACTTATAGTTGTGTAAATATGGTAAATGGATGAATGGATGGGTAGATGGATAAATAAATAATCTCACCCCAAAAAGGATTAAGGTAGCAATCCAATGCCAATTTTTCAGCATAGTTTAGTGGTTTGAGTGTTGGACTGCGACTCTGGAGACCAGGGTTCGAATTGCTGCTCAGCCATAAAACCCACTGGATGACCCTGGACAAGTCACAATCTCTGAGCCCCAGGGGATGGTGATGATAAACTTCATCTGAAGAAATGTACCAAGAAAACCCCATAATAGGTTCCCCTTAGGATCATTGTAGGTCAAAAACTACTTGAAGGCACACAACAACAAACAACAAGCTGCATTGAAGACAGAGGGACTAACCTGTCTCCTACTTCCCCCCACTCAAGGGGGCTGGCTCAGGTGAAAACACATTAACCACAAAATCCCCAGTTATACCGATTAAACCTCACCTAATCTCCACCCTAACCCTGCTCACCAAAAGTCAGTTTGAATGAAAATGTCTTATACTGCTTCTGGAATCACACAGACATAGGCTTTGGCAAGACTTCAGGGGAAAAGAATTCCAGAGATGAAGAGACATTTTTTTTCTTTCTCTCCCCCTCCCTAAAAAAATCCTGTGTTCTCAAACAATACTGCCCTCTTTGCTAAAGTATGAAAAGTGCACTTAAAATAAAGTATGCAATTAATACAGTTTGTGATTAATCCACACCGGGATTCATAATCAGGCTTGTGTAATAAGTAATGATTAGACCTTGCTTTTCATGTAGGAAAATATGTATCACTTGGAACTAATCTTTACACTGTATATTTTCCCCCCATACTAAGTTTGATTGCAAAACACATTTAAAGCAGCTATAAGGAAAACTCTGTAGCCCATATGTGATCAATTTTGCATTTGACAGCTTTCATTTGCTGGGGACATAAATAACTGCAACATATCAGAAAGTTGGAGAGCACTGAGATCAGTCCCTTTTATTTGAATAGCACACTTTACACTTCTGGCAGTTTTGCCTTTCCTCCAACACGAGAAGAAAATATGGATGCTGGTTATTCTGTACGTTTAATCTCACAAACCAAAGATCAGTGCTTGAGCTCTCTGCCACCTCTAATCACACTCATTTGGGAAAGCCCCTTGTCCTCTGAAGCATATTCCTTTTATTTGCTATATAACTGCTTGCTCTGCCCTGTGCTCCAAAGGTTATATTTAAAAATTTCAGAATATTTAATATCATTTGGAGTGGATTTGGTGGAACTAATAGTGTGCTGCAGTGGTCTGAGTGTTGGACTATGACTCTGGAGAACAGGGTTCGATTCCCAGCTCGGCCATGAAACCCACTGGGCAAGTGACCTTGGCCAAGTCACACACTCTCAGCCTCAGGGGAAGGCAATTGCAAACCTCTGAACAAGTCTTGTCAAGAAAACCCCATGATAGGTTTGCCTGAGGGTTGCCATAAGACAGAAATTACTTGAAGGCACACAGAACAGCAACAATCAAATAGGCAATATTAACTATTCCAATAATCTGTTACTGGGGTTAGGAGCAGGGATGGATGGATGGATGGATGGATGGATGGATGGATGGATGGATGGATGGATGCACAATTTTGGTATTTTTAGCCATGTATATGCAAGTACACATGCGGATCCAAAATCTATTTACCATGCCCCATGATATATAAAACTTCGAGGATTCTGGTACTACAGGCTAGACCTGAAACTCTCAATGCTTCCCAGACTTTGGTCCTCCAGGTGTTTTGGACTTCAATTCCCAGAAGCCCCAGGCAGTTTGGCCAACAGTCAGGAATTTTGGGAGCTGAAGTCTAAAACATCTGGAGAGCCAGAGTTTGGGAATCACTGTATCTATTGTGTGCGCCGTGCACACTATCATTTTTACGTTGCCTTCACATCTCCCTGAAATGCAAACAGGTACAACATTCAATGTAAAACTAGTACCCCAAAACAAAGTAAACAGGAACAGAAGTGTATAACTTATGCAACTCAAACTAACTAGAAAAACCTTTTAGGATTTTAAAACAAAACAGATAAGTAAATATAATCATCTTTCCTTACAATCTCATATATGTATGTGTGCTGTTTGACTTTAAGTCATTTCCAAATTATGGTGACCCTAATCATTGTGTTTATTCAGAGGAATGCCATTGCCTTCCCCTGAGGCTGAGAGAATGTGACTTGCCCAGGTCACCCAGTGGGTTCCATGGCTGAGCTAGTCTCTAGAGTCATAGCCCAACACTCAACACTACACTACACTTTACTCTGAAATAAATTCCATCAAGTTCAGGGGAACTTCCAACAGGACTTCAAATGAGGTAGGATTAAAGTCTTAATGGTCTTAATCAAAATGTAGCAAATTCACAGAAAAACAGAAAACATTGGTATTCCATCACTCTGTCTAATGGAAGTGAATGCCAATGGGAGTGAAGCCATTATAATAATTTGTTATTGTGTGCTTTCAGGTTGCTTCCATCTTGTGGCAATCCTATCATGGGGTTTTCTCGGGCTGAGAGTATGCGACTTCTCCAAGGTCACCCGATGAGTTTCCATGGCTGGGCAGGGAAAAGAACTCTGACCTTTAGAGTCCTAGTCCAATGCTCAAATCACTACATCACATTGGCTCTCATTGTAATAATACTGAGTGCTTAAAAAGAGATGTCCTGCCACAAAACACGATTTTATAAATTACAGTATTTTCCTCCTAACCCATGGCCTCCCTGCAAATCATCAATGGTGAAAGGATGACATTCTGCACATGTTCAAAGACACTGTCAGCTTATGTATTCATTTATATGCAGTGTGGCATAGTGGTTTGAGTGTCAGACTACAACTCTGGAGACCAGGGTTCAATTCCCAGCTCAGCAATGAAAACCACTATGTGACCTTGGGCAAGTCACATTCTCTCAGCCTCAGGAGAAGGCAAGGGCAAACCTCCTCTGAACAAATCTCCCCAAGAAAACCCCATGATACATTCACCTTGGAGTCACCATAGATTCGAAATGACTTGAAGGTGCACAATAATGACAAACAAAAGAAATGAATTAGTCAGTGATAAGAGACCATGTGAACTGGTATGCTGAAAATATATATTTTTTATAATCAGAGATGAAATTTGGACACAAATAGCATAAAAACATAATGTCAGAAGACTAGCAAAGGCTCTTGGAAAGCTTTATTGAAGCACAAAGACATGTAAGAGCTGAAGAAGATGCAGAAAAAGCAGAGGAATTAGAACTGGATGGATTCCTATGAGCAAGGAGACAGAGACGGACGGTCAACAGAACGAGGCTTGGGCTTTATACAACCTGTGGCAGAGTCCTCCTCATAGTTCCACTGTGGAGTTCTTTGGAAAACTTCTCTTCTTGCTGATTCTTGATTCCTTCCACCTTCTCCGCAAGCAGAGAATATAATTTCAGATCAAAGACAAACCCTTTCCTTCCAGCCTGGCTGAAGGCATTAAAGAGGAGTGTCAGAGAAAGTGATCAAAATAACATCTTTCAAAAAAACAGAACTTGGTAACTCCTCCACCCACCCTCTTCCTCTAGTACTGGAATATGCAGTTCACACACACTTTCTGATCCCTGGCATGGAATGACCACCAATTTCATTTTGTTTTGCAAAGTAACCCCATTGCCATTTTTTAAAATTGACAGCTTCTCAATCCTCTTTCTCTCTTTCTTCCCTTCCCATACAGAATCTCATGAGTCACCAACATTGGGCATTTGCACCCAGACAACCCATGGTTTACACACTGGGGGTTTTTTTTCCTGTCACTGTTCAGCTGCTGGTGTTCCTTCCTTTCTTCCCACCTCACCATAAGTACACAAGTCTGTTTTGGTCTGTCTTTGATATATTTTCTGCACATCACCTGTTTCAACCTGCTATAGTGGGGCCCTCCGGCTTCTGCTAATAATTGAAGATAGAAATAACATCAGCTCTGAATTCCATTGATGCTTCTTTCTCCACATTCCCTAGAAGCAATGGAAAACTATACACGCTGCTGCTACTGACATTCTCACATTGTCTTCTTTTGTAAATAGAAACTATATCACTCCATGATGAGAAACAGGGCAGGGGAAGATGTTGAGGGCCAATTTACACATTGCACTGTATTATGGACTGGATGGGTTTCTTCTGTTGCAAAGCACTGTTGGGAAGGAGGATTTACAACAAAGAAGACAGGTGATTTCATAGGATGGTAGGCTTTTACCGTAAGCCCTCTTTGTGCATAATAATTATAAAGCACTTAATAACATACAATCAATTTTTCTATTGCTCTTGCTTTCAAACAGTGGCATCACTAGGGTTGGCGTCACCCAGTTCAGTAACTCATGGTGTCACCTCCTACCAATGCTAAAACCACTACAGGGAGGAAATTTCAAAAGTAATACGAGGAAGGCAATGGCAAGCCTCCTCTGAACAAATCTTTCCAAGAATCCCCCATGATTTTCGGATTGGCATAAATAAAATGTGAAAAAATGGAGGCACACAACAACATAAGAGAGAAGCCAATCTCACTTCTTTTCTTCCATTCTCTGCCACAAAAGTCAAAGGTACTTGCAGAAAGCATGCCATCAGATTACTATTAGATATGGAGAATTTCTTGGCATGCTAGTTCAGTGTATCTGATACCCACTAGCCACAAGGGACCTATGTAGGCTGATCATACATACTGTTTTAAATGGGACAGTACCTTCCCCCCACACACATTTTCAAACCATCAGATCATTTTAATATAAATGTCAGTTTTGTCCTGTTTTCAAGGGGAAAATGCCTTATTATATTATGAAAACAGTTTGAAGATCCTTCTTTGAAATTGTGGTTGTCAAAAAAAAGTGTCCTGTAATGTGAAACGTTTTTATGATAAAGCACGTATTGAAAGACTGAAATTATTGTCTTACTTTTTCATAAATATGGAATATTACAGGACCCTATCCTGTTTTTGCCAGCCCAATGTCCTGTTTTTGTCTCAAGGAAATATGGTCAGCCTAGACCCGTGGTGATGAACCTATTGCACTTGTGCCCTCTCTGGCACATGAAATCATTTCTGAGGGCACACGAAGAGATGGGAGGGTGAGGAAAGAGTAGGAGGAGGCACGTGCCTGTTCCTCCTCTTTTCCCGCCCTCCCGTGCCTTTATTGTCTCTGGTGAAGTCCTGCCCCTGGAAGCTCCACCTCCAGAAGGTGGAAGTCCCACCCCCAGAAGTCCCATCTCTTTCCCCCAGAAGTCCCACCCCTTGGCACTGGGTAACACCCGGTGCAAGGATGCCTTTGAGTTTGGGCACTCGGTCTCTAAAAGTTTCACCATCACTGGCCCAGACCTATGCCTAACTGCCCTAGATTCTAGTATCCATGCCTGGGGATCAATGTCCCTAATTTGCCTTTGTTACAGATTTGGAGGAGAGGGTTTTTAAAAATAATCCAGCATGAGTTCCAGTCTTACTTTTGAACTTCCTTCCTGAGGTCTCTAGAAATTAAATCACATGGTACCTCTTATGTCTAATACACACTAAGGGGTTAAACAGACCAGCGAAAATCAGCAACATTGGGGTGGAGTGGGGGCATGGTGAGCACACACTGCACACCCTGATGTAGTGTCATGCCACCTGCCCAAAAAGATGGTGAGCAGTGCCACGCCATTTCTTTGGTGCACTGTTTAGAAATGCTGTGCCAAAGAAACACCGAAAATGGCTTTTTGCCAGCTCTAAAAGGAGCAGCATTTTGCCAGTCTTTTTAGAGCTGGGAGAACGCCAGATTGGGGCACAGCGTGCAGTTGCCGCAGCCCCAATCCAGCAATGAAAGGGGCAGCAGAAAGCCACTCCTTTGGGACCATCTGTCAAGCCCCTAAGATTGCAGAACTTTTCCAGTACTGTAATTGGCAAGGTTCACTTGAAACTACAGACATACCTCAGTTAACAAAGCCTCTGACAAAGAAATTACTTTTTGCAAAGTCTTTTTATGCTCAGTCAGACCCTCCCTTTTCTCCTTGTCCTCCATCTAGCTGGAAGTTGTTGATTTTTTTTTAGCAATCAGCACTCAGACGGTGGTTAAGGCAGGCTGGAGAAACACAGACTTTCAGTGCTGAGTTGCAGGAGCATCTCTGTAGTATACAATGCAATAAAGCCTAAGCTAGGAATGAATGGAAGCATGCTTTCCTACAATAGATAAGATAAACAGCAGCTGCTTCTAGAATCCCATACTGAACCTCCAGCAACAGCAAACAGAGAAAGAAAGGGAAAGCAGATTAGCATGCCTTGCCATCTCTCCCCAGCATATTAAAATAACGTTTTTAAAAAGCATAGATCTGTAAATCTGGCTTTCAAAATGGAAATCATAAGACAAGTGGAGGCTGGTGAAATAAAGAAAAATATATCCTCAGAAGGATCAGATATCTTTGTTTCCTTATGCAAAGCTTACCTGACCTAGTTGTTTTGTTTCACATATGCATAATCCCAAGTGTTTGAATAAAAAGTTTGCTGAAACATGCTGAATTGCTGTTCTTTTTTGTGGTGTAGGAACTTAGCACTCTTTTCCTCATATTATTTCTGCCTCTGGTATCCAATTTTCTGTTAGAGAAGTAATGCCTTGGAGCAAATCTACTTTATTAACTGAGGTATACCTGTACTGACAACATAAAATAATTGTGTTTGGTATATCTGTGAAAGCCAGCATGGTGTGGTGGTTTGAGCATTGGACTATGACTCTGCAGAACATGGTTCAGTTCACCACTTGAGTATAAAAAAACACTGGGTGACTTTGGGCAAGTCACATTGTCTCAGCCTCAGAGGATGGCAAAAGCAAACCCTCTCTGAAGAAACTTGCCAAGAAAGCCCTATGATGTGGTCAGCTGAGGATCACCTTAAGTAAAAAATGACATAGAGACACACAACAACAATATCTGTGTCTAAAAAATGAAATGCCCTCTTGGCTTTTTAAAAAAAAATCAGTGGAGGGTAAATAAATATAGTAACACACCACTGGAAAAAAAAACTTTGAGCAATATGTCACAGAAAGCAACACTGAGTGAATTATCTATAATATCATTACTTTTATCTGGGAAATTTTGGGGTGCACATGTTCACTGACAGATTGAATTTTGACTTAGAATTATGTTTTAAGGCTGCAGTAACATACTTGTGAGTAGATATACAGTCATCCTTCCATATTTGCGGCTTTGATATTTGCGGATTTGATTATTCATGGATTTGATTAACATGTTCTCTCTAGGACTGTCTAGGTCCTCCAGTGCAACGCTGTGGTCAACTTGCACTGAAAGACCATTTGTAGCTACTCCAATGCCATTCTATGGTCAGTGTATGTTGGACATTGACCACAGAGTTGCACTGGAGGACCTAGAGATTCCTAGAGAGGGGTCCTCTCTGGTAAAACAGTGTTTTTGTTATTTGCAGTTTTTCCATATTCACGGGGGTCTTGTTCCCCTAACACTAGCGAATATGGAGGGACAACTGTATATAAGATTGCATTGTCAGAGGCACAGAAAATCCCAACTTCTGCTGCTAGAATTATGATCCAAACAAGGAACAGAATGTGGCTCTGCTCAAATCCCAACATGATCAGCGTGACCAGATGTCCACCTTTTCCAGGGCATGTCCTACATTTCAACCTTCTGTCTAGGAAGAATTCCAAAATGTCCTCCATTTTGAGCATAACTGAGAAGCATGAATTTACATTTATATTAACATTTTTTTTTTTTTTTTTGCTTTTATGTTAGGCATGTCCTACATTTTTCTTGAAGGTCCCATGTTTTGCAGTGCCTTGTCCTCCTTTGTGGTGAGGACATCTGGTCACTCTGAAATTGGAATCCTGTCAACTGCAGAAAGTTAACAGATCATGACTCCTTATATCCGAAAGCTTTCCTCAAAAAATTCATTTTTTGAGGCCCTTAATCTCTGCTGGGATTTGGTTCCAAGAACCCCCAAGGATACCAAAAACAGTGGATGCTTAAGTCCCATTAAATACAATGGCATGGTAAAATGGTGTCCCTAATGTAAAATGGCAAAATCAAGGTTTGCTTGGAGAAAGAATCCATGGATGCAGAGGGCCTACTGTATACAGCCTGTTCTTCACTTTTCCTTCTCTGAAGATTATTTTGAAAATGTTTAGGGGAGGCTTTGAATCATGTCTAAGAAAGCATCCACTTACTGTATATACTCTAGAAATTTTACTCAAAAAATGACCCCAAAAAAGCCCAAGTTAACTTATTCATGGGTCGATGTAAATACTGTAACGCTCAGTTTAAAAAGGATCCATGTCTTGGTGAAAGGCTTGAGTATAATCTGTCCTGGAAGCACTGACACCCCCCCCCCTCTACTTTCTTATCCATCCAGCCTTTAGGATGAGAACAAACAGTTATACCTGCTGGGATTTTCTAAGTTCTTTGGCATTGTTTTCCTTTGCTTTTCCTTTCGATCCCTTGTTATATGCCCCTCAACATGGATCACATCAAAATCCATAATTTTGGCCCCAAAACCTGTCCTCATGAGGTTGACTTATAGTTGAGTATATGCACTATTTGCAATGGATTGAGATAAGTCTGCTTCCAAAAGCCTATTGCTGAAGCCAGCTGCATCCTGGAGGTTTTGCAAGTGCAGTACCTGAGGAAGGTGTCCAGTTGTATTCTTTCACTCTTCTGAGCCAAATGAAGGCAACGTCTCTTACTGTAGAGTCCATAGATGCAAATTACTAAAGCCTTCTATTTAGCTCTTCAGCAGGTTCCTCCAGTGTAGGACACACCTCCAAACAGCTCAGCATGTGCTTATCCTTGCCTTGCACATGGAGAGTTGGGTTCTTATGAGATAACAATTACTGTGATGTAGTGGTTTGAGCGTTAGACTATGACTCTGGAGACCAGAGTTCAAATCCCAGCTCTGCCATGTAAACTCACTGGATGACCTGGGTAAATCATACTCTCTCAATCTCAGAGGAAGGCAATGGCAGCCCCCCCCCCAAAGAAACATGCCTATAAAATATCATGATAAGTTCTCCTTAGGGTCTCCGTAATTCAGAAATGACTTGAAGGCACACAGCAACAATAACAACATGCAGTCAACTTTCCTCCAGGAGGAGCATATTAGGAGCTTATCCCATGGCATTTTAATTTGACATATCTCTATCTGGATTAAATGTTAATTCAGGTGGCATCTTAATTTTATCAGATGGTTTTTGCTGCCAAATTTGCCACCCAAATACATCCTGGGTCCATCACTGCTTCCAGAGCTGCTCCTCTTGGCTGTTTTCGGATCCAGGAGTTTTCTGGCTTGAGGAAATGACCAGCGGAGTGCTCCTGGAAGTGGGGATGGACCCAGGCTGGTTTTTAGGTAGCAAAAACCATCTGATAATATCACGATGCTACCCGAATTAAGGTTTAAACCAGATAGAGGTAAGACAAATTAAAACATCATGGGATAAGCTCCTTAGTTAAACCAGTTTAGGATATGCTGTCAAGCACAGTGCTAGGGAAGCCAAGTATCATGTGTCTCTTGTCAGAGACTGGCATTTTAGTTCAAAAGACCTAATGCTCTTTATTAACCATTAGTGGAATCAAAACTTTGATCTACTTGCATTAATGTTGGGTGGAAGAATTTTTTAGCTTGTTAAGTTGACAATCATTAATGTTACCATAAATATTATAAACCATAGGAAAGACAGAAAAAATAAAATAGCATATAAAACTTTACATTAGCACTTGGAAGTGACACCTCTCATTGTCAGCTTCTTGAAGTGCTCTTTTGAGGAATTTAAGTTGCTTTCACCAACCTGGTATTTTTCCAATTCTATACTCTGATTGCTGGCTGGAGATAGCTGGTTTGTAACCCAACACATATAGAAAGTGCCAGCTCAGGAAAGGTTTTTAGGGCAGTCTGTGGCTCCAGATTGGCTCTTTCCACATGCACTGAGTTGCTCCATTAAATTTTCCCACTCATCTCCTGTGTTTCATTTCTGTTTTCCACCCCCTCCCAGGTGTTCATTGTAGGTGGAGGTCATGCAGGCCTATGCCAGAACTGGGTGTAATTCCACATTTTACTAAGACTTTTTTTTGGCATTGAACAATGACACTTGTGACTGCTATAAGGAGGAGCTTTATTGGTGGCAAATGATACCACAGATTCTATACAGCAGAGAAGTATTCCAGCCCTTTTGCTGAGGATCCCAGGATCCCCTTATAGCCAATGGCAGAACCGGATCCTTAAACAGCTACTTCTACTCAGACTATCTGTGGCCAGGAATCTAATTCTACATTGCTGTTTACATGGGAGTCCACCAAGGACTCCTTTCTATACCACTGCACAGCTATTAACATTTGACCATGATGCTCAAAAGATTCCAAACCCATCCATCTGGTGACAGAAGATCAACTCACTACACCTCCAGATGTTGTTGGACTACAACTTCCCACAGCCCTAGCTAGGAAAGGCAAGGAATAATCAGAACTGAAAACCAAAAACATCCCACTTCTGCTGTTCGCTCACTCTTCAAACACCATTAATTTTTCAAGAGAGGACTCTCATAAAGCTTGGTAAAGTCCTATCAAAATTCCTCTTAAAAGCCCTTAAAGCTTTGGGGGCTGTGACTCCAAGGTCTAGGCTCCCTCCCTCTTTTTGATATCAATGTGATATCAAAAGGGATGTTTAGAGCATGTAGCCATGAAGGTGTCCCAGTGTGGGAAAACAGATGTGCCATATACAGTGAGGAGATCTGGGAGGATCAGCATGTGGGAGGTCAAGAGCATGTAGTCAAGGACAAATTGTTCAAGATTGGAATCTGCATAATACCTTCACCGATAAGAGGGATGGTGGGTGATAGACTTTGTGTTTACAGATGAGCAGAAATGCAAGTACTGTACACTTTCCTCTGAAAATTCCTTTGCACAATGAAATTTGCACTGATTGTGTGGCATTCACATCTTCTCTTCACATTCTCCTCTTAATCCTGAATTTTGTACCAGGACAGGTTTTGCCATATAAATATGCCTACTTAGACATCAGCAGTTCATTCGCGCTTGAGGTCAGTCTGTATCTTGCTTGATTCTTCAGAATTGCTTGCCATGCCAAGATCCCCAGGCAGTTTGCAGAGTCAGTTGTCGTCCCAGTACCCCCCAACTAGAGCTCTGCATCTGAAGTTGGTACAGTATTGCCCTCTGCAACCACTTAAATTGATATCTGCTACCACTTTATTATAATGATTATTATTTCATTTTCTTATATCCCATCTTTCTCCCAATATAGGGGCTCAAGATGGCGACTTTTCATTTTGTTAGTCCTTGCACTATGCGTGAATGTTTTTCTGTGAATGGTGACTACCTTTGACACATAAATAAAACTATTTTGGACCTTGTGCTCTGGAGTTCTGTTCTTCAGAACTGGTATACACAAGCTTGAACCCCACTTTCAGTTGCCCAAACCCTCTTAGCTGACTTAATTGAGCTAACATAGGCGAGGGACAGACTGCCCAAAAAGGGCGGCCTGCTGGCAGCCTAATTTCCTCTGGAGGGAAGCCGCAGCTGCCAAACTGTGCAGCTTCCCTACAGAAGAAAAAGAACCCAGAAAAACCTGGTTCTTTTTGAGCTGCAGGAGTAGCGTAACAAGTGTGCCACAGGCACACTCGTTATGTAAACGTTGCGTGGCAATGTGTGGATGCCACATGGTGCTTACGCGCTTACGTGTACAGAGGGCACCACCATTGTTACATAAGCACCACACCATTTTAGGGTTAAGGACCATGCGGTTGCTGCGCAGTCCCTAACCCTAAAATCGGCGCCAGCACAGGCCATAATTCCCCTATTGAATATTAATTGTAGTTGCCCTTCTTGAATCGTAGTCTTTTGGGTAACATGACCTTGAAAAATAATTCAGAAAGTAACAGGGTTGCATTGCTTGTTATACTGAAACAAATGATAATAATAATAATAATAATACTTAAAAATAATAATAATAATAATATAATAAGTTTTATTTCTATACCCGCCCTTCTTGAAATCAGGGTGGTGTACAAACAGGAAACAATCAATACAATTAAAATACATTAAAAACAATACAAAAAACAAAACAAACTCACTGCCAGCTCAGCAATGCACGGGGGGAGGGGGAGAGAGTTTCTGGGGCGAGAGTCGGGGTAGGCCTGCTCGAAGAATATGTCTTCAGCCCCTTCTTAATTGGGCTAGGGGGTGTCCGAGCAGGCTCGGCGGGGCAGCGAGTTCCAGAGGTGGGGGCCGAGGTGGTAAAGGCCTCCTGGAGGTAGAAACTAATCTGACCTCTGGAGTAGGGATGTAAAGAATATTCTCCAAAATTCGAAAATTAGGAGAAAAATGGCAATTTCGAACATTTCTATTACAATCTGAGAGAGAAATTCTGAATAATTCTCTATCAATGAGTAGAATTTGAGGCTAGTCATTTGAAATGAAAGGGAGGGAAGAATCCCTCATCTGACTCTCGATAGTCACTATTTGCATATTTTGTGTAAGAAAAGCTACCATTCATCCTGGAGGCTATTTCTTTTGTTAGGGTGATTTGCTCCAACTTTGCTTAATCACAGCAGCTTTGCTTTGAAAACAAAAGATAACAAAAGGTGAGGCTTCTTGCCCTTTATGCCTGCTCTGACATTCAGTTTCACAGAACAGAAGAACTTGAAATCTCAAAACTTATTATCAGAAGGTCTTGGCCACCGTTTTTGGAGTAAGACAGGTATTTTGATGATAAAAAAATGACTAATCACTTTGATGAAATACAGTTACATCACTATGATCTGGAGATTACCTTGCAGTGGAGACATTGATTGGGTCTCCAAGGCCAAGAAATTCAAGTACATACACACCCCACACCACACAATGCAAAATAAATGTAGGTTGCCTTAGCATCACCTTGAGAGAGCTGGAGAGAGAGGTTTGTCATGTCCTGCCTTGAGGCTGAGAGACTGTGCCAATTATTATTATTATATTGCATGACCTCTTAGCATCCCATGGGAGAAGTGCAGGAGAGAGAGGGCCGGGAAATGTCTAACAATATGTAAGCTGCTCTGATAGCACCACCAGACTGCTGGGAACTGCAGCTCATAAGGCTGCAGTGCACACTGCAGAAATAATCCAGTTCGACAAATACTTTAATGCTATGGAAACTCCTGTTGTGGCCACCAGAGCTCTCTGACAAAGAAGGCTAAATGTCTCACAAAACTACATACCCAGATATTGTTGTTGTTTGTTGTTGTTTTCTTATATCCTGGCACAGACTCTCAGCCTCAAAGGGAGGCACTGCCCTCCCCCAACAAGCCTTGCATGCCAGGAGAGTCCTAAAAGTCACAACACACGACAACAGCCATGTTTCCAGAGGTCATGGAGAAGGGAGCTCAGGGCTTGGATGGCCATAGGAGCCCTCTGGGAGGCCTTGGGCAAGTCACACTCTCTGGGTCCCGAGGAAGACACTGGCATGTCCTCATTGCAAGAGCCCTCTAAACACACACAAAAAACCCACAACCCCCCCTCTTTTGCCCCGTTTTGCCAGGGTCTCCCCAAAGCACTGAGAGTGCCCCCAGAAGGCAACAAAACATCACGCCAAGTGGGTCACACTGTCTCATCAGGATGACACTGGAAGATGGGACAAACCGAGGGTTTTATTGCATAAAGAGGAGTTTTGTCATGGGATGCCCTGAAGCTGAGTAGTGTGACCCTCACAGATGAGAAGGGGAGGGGTTGGGTGCCAAGTGGCAATGCTCTTCTGCCAAGCAGGATCCTGAAGAAGGAGCAGAGTGGGGGAGATGGCAAGAGTTCTGCATGAATAAAGCCTACCAGGAAGGAATACTTAGGAGTTGAAGCTGAGAGGATGTGGACTCGCTCAAGGTCAGCCAGTGAATTCTACTGGTGAACTGGGAGGCTAGAGTTGGGGTACCCTCCAGGACCATCCTGTCCAACCCCCTTCTGCTATGAAGTAATACATAGGATACATTGCACTACTAGGGCATGTAGTCTGATCCCTGTTCAACATGAGGAGGATGACACGGAAGATGGGACAAACTGAAGGTTTTCTTGGCATAAAGAGGAGTTTTGCCATGGGGCCCCTGAAGCTGAGACGTGTGACCCTCACAGATGAGAGGGGAGGGGTCGGGTGCCAAGTGGCAATGCTCTTTGCCAAGCAGGAATCCTGAAGAAGGAGCAGAGTGGGGGAGATGGCAAGTTCTGCCATGAATAAAGCCTACCAGGAAGGATACTTAGGAGTTGAAGCTGAGAGGATGTGACTCGCTCAGGTCAGCCAGTGAATTTCTATGGGTGAACTGGGAGGCTGAGTTGGGTACCCTCAAGGACCATCCTGTCCAACCCCCCTTCTGCTATGAAGTAATACAGGTCAGCCAGATGAATTTCTATTGTGAACTGGGTGGGAGGATCCTGCTCAGCCATATAATCCACAGGGTGACATGGCCTGTTACCAACTGCCAAAATAAAGCTGCTTCGGGTCTCTTTGGAGGTATGCTATTTAAATGATGCATGGGTCCTAAGAATCCAGAAGAGCACGAAAGCTGTACTCCAGTGCTTAGGAATGGAGTGTGGCTTTGGCGCAACCTCCAGACTCTTAGGGCCCATGCATCATTTAAATAGCATACCTCCAAAAAGACCCGAAGCAGCGCTTTATTTTGGCAGTCTGTACAGGCCATGGCAGAAGAGCATTGCCACTTGGCACCCAACCCTCCCTTCTCATCTGTGAGGGTCACACTGTCTCAGCTCAGGGCATCCCATGGCAAAATCCACTTTATGCCAAGAAAACCTTCAGTTTGTCCCATCTTCCAGTGTCATCCTCCTGATGTTGAACAGGGGTCAGACTACATGCCTCTCTAGTATGCCATGTATTCCTATGTATTACTTCATAGCAGGAGGGGGTTGGACTGGATGGTCCTTGAGGGTACCCCAACTCTAGCCTCCCAGTTCACCATAGAAATTCACTGGCTGACCTGAGCGAGTCAAATCCTCTAGCTTCAACTCCTAAGATTCCTTCCTGGTAGGCTTTATTCATGGCAGAACTCTTGCCATCTCCCCCCCTCTGCCTCCTCTCAGGATTCCTGCTTGGAGAAGAGCATTGCCACTTGGCACCCAACCCCTCCCCTTCTCATCTGTGAGGGTCACTGTCTCGCTTCAGGGGCATCCCATGGAAAAACTCCTCTTTATGCCAAGAAAACCCTCGGTTTGTCCCATCTTCCAGTGTCATCCTCCTGATGTTGAACAGGGGTCAGACTACATGCCCTCTAGTATGCCATGTATCCTATGTATTACTTCATAGCAGGAGGGGGTTGGACTGGATGGTCCTTAGCAGCATCACCTTGAGAGAGCTGGAGAGAGAGGTTTGTCATGTCCTGCCTCTGAGGCTGAGAGAATGTGCCAATTATTATATTATGATTGCATGACCTCTAGCATCACCATGGGAGAAGTGCAGAGAGAGAGGGCAGGGAAATGTCTAACAATGTAAGCTGCTCTGATAGCACCACAGACTGCTGGGAACTGCAGTCTAATAAGCCAAGCAGGAATCCTCAATTAGGAGCAGAGTAGGGTGTGATGGCAAGAATTCTGCCAGAATAAAACCTACCATGAAGGATACCGGTTGGAGTGAAGCTGAGAGGATGTGACTTGCCCAAGGTCAGCCAGTGAATTTCTATGGTGAACTGGAGGATCCCAGCTCAGCCATGTAAATCCACAGGGTGACATTGGGTAAGTCACACTCTCTCATTCCTGGAAATTCTGCACTCTCCTTGCCAATAATAATAATAATAATAATAATAATATAATAATATAATATAATAATATTATTATTTTATTTAATGCCCAGCTCTTCAGCCAAAAGGCTATCAGAGCAGTTTACAAATGACTAGTATTTCCCTGCCCTCAGGCTTGCAATCTAAAGGACAAAGACAAGGAGAAGCAAAATAATGGCAGGGGAAAAGTTCAGCAGCTCCACAGTTTGTCTGTCTGTCTGTGTGTGTGTGTGTGTGTGTGTGTGTGTGTATATATATATATGTGTGTGTGTGTGTGTGTATGTATGTATGTGTATATATATATATATTTATACAACACACACAAGATGTGCGTGTAAGCATAACATGCAGCATTAACACTTTCAGCAGCTCCACCGTTTGTGTGTGTGTGGATATATATTATATATTGCGTGTGTGTATATGTATATGTGTTGTATATATGTGTGTATTATTATATATATACAAACACACAAAGATGTGTGTGTAGCATATACATGCGCATTAAACTTTCAGGCTCCACAGTTTGTGTGAGTGTGTATATATATATAATATATTATGTGTGTGTGTGTGTGTATATGTATATGTATGTATGTTATATATATATATATATACAAACACAACAAAGATGTGTGTGTAAGCATATACATGCAGCATTAAACTTTCAGCACCTCCACAGTTTGTGTGAGTGTATATATATTTATATTATATAATATGCGTGTGTGTATATGATATGTATATTGTATGTATGTATGTATGTTGTATATATATTTACAAACACACAAAGAGTGTGTGTAAGCACATACAGCAGCATTAAACTTTCAGCTGCTCCACAGTTTGTGTGTGTGTGTGTGTGTGGTATATTTTATTATTATTATTAACCTTTATTATGAAGCGCTGTTAATTCACAGCGCTGTACATGCAACGTTTTGTTAGACGGTTCCCTGCCCTCGGGCGTACAATCTAAAAAGACATGATCAGAAGGAGAAGGAGGGGTGACGAGAAAGGGTAAGAGGTCCACAGTTCCTCTCAACCTCCGAGGCCTGACCAAGGCAGATGGACTGGAGGGAGGGCAAGGCTTCATAGGATGGTTAATCATATCCAGGGAAAATACCATAATCACAAGTAGGATAATACATATACAGTACATGGAATTACAGGAAGTGGATCGATAAACAGCCAACAACAGAACATCAGATAGTAAGCGACAATTATGCGATGCCTGGGAAGGCTCTCTGAATAGGATGTTTTCAGCTCCGTTTTGAAGCTGGTTAAAGAAGTGATGGCTCTTGCTTGTGGAGGAAGGAAGGTTCCAGGAGTGAGGCGGCAGCAAGTGAAAAGGGGCGAATCCGGGTGGGGCAGGGAAATCCTGGGCTGAGAACAGAGACCTTGACTACCAGACGGAGGGCCCTGGTTGGGAAGGTGAGAGAAAGAAGGTCTGATAAGTAAGGAGGCCGTCCATGGAGGGCTTTGAATGTCGACAGGCAGGAGCTATACTGATGCGGAAAGGGAGAGGGAGCCAGTGAGGGATGCCAAACACAGGAGAGATGTGGTCAGAGCGTGGGTGGAAGTGATAATCGTGCATGATGCTGGACAGAGATTAAAGGACGGAGGTGAGAAAAGGAGCCCAGCCAGGAGGGACATTACAGTAATCCAGTCGTGAGATCACTAGGGCATGGACCAGGATCTTGGCAGTAGAGGGCAGTGAGATTGGTCGGATTTGCAAATATTGTAAAAGGAATCTACAAAGCCTTGGCTGTGGTCTGGATCTGAGGGATACACGACAGAAGAAGGTCAAAGATAAAGCCAAGACTGCGGGCTGCTGGACTGGTTGAATGGAAATGTTGTCGACAGAGAGCAAAGGAGTGTTGAAGTTGGGCTTAGGAGGAAAGAAAGAGAGCTCCGTCTTGGACTGTTGCGTTCAAACGCCGATGGCGCATCCACGTGAGACAGCTGTGTGTCTCACAGTGCGCGTGTGTATATGTATATGTTAGTGTGTATATGTATGTGTGTATATGCGCGTGTGTATATGTATATGTATGGTGTTTATATATATATATATATACACACACACAAAGATGTGTGCGCAAGCATATTACATGCAGCATACACTTTGCTGCTCCACGTTTGTGTGTGTGTATACACACACATACACCACACCTACAGACCAGCGTGTATGTACACATATAAATACGGCTTCACACTTTTGGGCAGTAACACTATAGTGTGTGTGTGTGGATATTCTGCACTCTCCTTGCCTATTTTACTTATTATTCTTATTATTATTATTATTATTATTAGGCCTTGGATCCCATGTTATCCTTCATGCAAGAAGGGGGTTGGATGGATGGTCCTTGAGGGTCCCTTCTAGCATTCTTGTTGAGGCTGGTCTTTCCCCCCCTTTTGTGCTTTAAACTTCTCCAAACTTCCTTTTGAGATGGTAATTGAGTTTGAAATGCAAAGTAATTAGCGTAATTATTCTCCTTGTCTTTTATGTCATTCAGAGAGAAATCTGTGAAAAAATATTTCGCTGGCTGCTGAAGGGGAGAGAAGAAATCACCATTTGAAAGGGGAGAATTGTGGGAAGAGATATTTTTTTAAAAATCTCCTCAAGTTTCTCTGACGAGAAGAAAAAGCATGGGTTCTCCAATCACTACTCTGGAGCTCTTAACAATTGCTGCCCAGATGATCAGAGTGGCGGGGCAGATTGTATGGAGGAGGCGGTCCTTAGATACCCTGGGCCAAGCCATTTAGGGCTTTATAGTAATAACACAACACCTTGTATTACGCCCGGAAGCGAATAGGCAGCCAGTGAAGATCTTTAAACACTGGTGTTTAGACTGGCCCTGGATGTCAGGACCAGTGGGCTGCCATATTCTGCACGAATTGCAGCTTCCGGAAGGTACAAGGGTTGGCCCCATGTAGAGCGCGTGCAGAGGTCCAATGAGGGTTACCAGAGCGTGTACTACAGTTTCAAAGTCCCTCGGCCCAGGTAGGGACACAGCTGCGTATCAGCCGAAGCTGATAACAGGGCTCCTGACCGTCGCATCCACCTGAGATGTAAGGTGGAGCGACGAATCAAGGAGCCCCCCAACTGCGTACTGAGTCCTTCACGGAAGCGTGATCCGTTCAGGACAAGTGGAAACGCCATCCCTGGACCTGGAGAGCCTATCACGAGTACTTCCGTTTCTCTCTGGATTCAGGCTGAGTCTGTTTTCCTCATCCAGCCCAATTACCGACTCCAGACAGGCCACGGAGGAGAGATGCCATCCCTGGTCACTGCATCAGTCGGAGACATAGAGAAGATATTTGGGTGCATCAGCGTACTGATAACCCCGGTCCCATGTCTCCGGTTGATTCTCCCAGCGGTTTCATGAAATGTTAAAAAGCATGGGAGACAGAATGGCTCCTTGAGGGACCCCAGATGTTAGGGCCCTCTTGTCGGAGCACACGTCTCCCAGCTGCACCATCTGGAACCTCCGGAGAGGTAGGATCGGAACCACTGGAGCGCACATGCCCCCGATTCCCACCTCTACCAGGCGCTCCAGAAGGAACCATGGTATGGTATCGAAAGCGCTGAGATGTCTAAGAGCACTAACAGGGTCACGCTACCCTGTCCATGCCCGACGGGATCATCGACAAGGTGACCATAGCAAGTCTCAACCCCATCACCGCCCGAAGCCGGTTTGAAATGGGTCAAGACAATCCGTTTCATCCAAGATCGATTGAAGCTGGATGCAACCGCCCTCTCGATCACCTTCCCCAAAAATGGCATAGCAGAACTGGCTGGTAATTGTTATGCATCAGGGGTCGGGAGGGCTTTTTCAGCACAAACACTGCAGTTACTACCGGCCCCCTGAGCCGCTAGCCATGAGGGACAGGGATCGCGAGAGCAGGTTGTCTTCCTAACACTTCTAAGGATCTTGTCCACATCCTCGTACTAAACAGACTCAAACTGATCCCGTACAACCGAGACCACGGAAGCTCTGGATGCCTCATTCTGGGTTCTGCTCTAATCTGGCATCAAGACCTTGCTTATCCAAGAGGTTTTATCCCGCGAACGAAGTTGTTAAATTGGTCACGCAGGCTAGAAGGTTCAAGATCGGGTTCGGGGCAAGAGGGAGCTGAGTTAGCTCCCTCACAACCTGAACAACTCTGCTGGACGCGGACTCCGCGACGTGATGCATGCACCAAAAGAACGACGTTCTTTGCTGCATCGATCGCCTCTCCGTAGTCCTTCAAAAGATGGTCTGGAGAAGCTGTCGGGGTAAGCGTTGGTTGTTTCCGCCAGGCGTGCTCTAACCGTCGCAGTACCTGCTTCCCTACCCGGAGATCTTCCATATACCGGGCTTCTTTTTGGAAGGCAGGCCTGAGAGGACGCTGGGATCGATACTGTGTATTAGCCCTGGAAAGGTCAGTGTCCCAGATGTTAGTCAGGGCATCAAAGCGTCGCCGTCATTCCAACCATATACCCCTAGGGCTTCCTGAACCTTTGGTTTCCACACCTTCGAGGGTGGACATTTCTAAAGGTCCGCCACCCCGGGAGGGTATCTGGGTAGAAGCCTTGTTTGCTTCCACCAGGAAATGATCCGTCCTGACAGGGGGGAACTATTATTATTTCCGCCCACGGATTTTCCATGTCCGTACAAAAAACCAAATCGAGTGTATACCCCGCAGCATGGGTCGGACTCGAGACCAGTTGGACCAGTCCCTGGCTGTCATGGAATCCATGATTCACGAGCCACACCGGATGGAACCGCGAAGGCGGATGTTGAAATCACCCAGGATCGTAGCCTGGGTGTTCCAGCATCAGCTCCGAAAACCAACTGAGTCAGCTCGTTAAGGGAGTCTATTAGCGCACGGGGTGGCCGATAGACCAAACAGAATCCCTAGACTGTCCCTGGCCTTCAGGGGTTCAGGTACATGCACTCGATATAGGAAGTTTGACGGACATGGTTCTGGTAGAGACAAGTGTTCTTATGAACCAAGGCAACACCCCCCCCGGCCCACCCTAACCTGGTCTGGTCCTTCATTGAGTACCCGGTAGGGAGGGCCTGAGCCCACCACAGCTTCTCCTTCAGGCCCAGCCAGGTCTCAGTAATGCCAAGCCAGGTCACAGTTGTTGTCCTCGAGCCGGTCGTGATGATGTGGGACTTATTCTTAATGACTGCATTGCACAGGAGCAGAGACAGGGTTTGTGGTATGGCTGGATGACCCTCAGGTCCTTTTGGTTAGGAGGGGGGACAGGAAGGAGAGATAGATATTAAGCATCGATCTCACCTTCCCCTGTAACCAAGTCCACACTCCTACCGCCATACCTCCCCCTGCCCCACCACTACTCAATAGGAGCTCCGCTCGCACAAGAAGGATTACCTCTGCCTCCCCGCCAAAAACATTCCCCACATCCATATCCTCCCCCTCCCCCGCAGTACAGCAGTGAGGACAGAGAAAAAAACACCACAGTCATTCTCTGCCCAGGAACGCCCCCTCCCCGCCTTCTCTCCAGTTGTTCCTGGTTCCCTGGGTCCTGGCTACGATGCTGAGCCCAAAAGGTCTTAGGCGGCTTCCCCTGAGTGAATGCTCACATGTGCAGGTGTCCTCCAAACACAGGGAGCCGCACTGGCAACAGCAGCAGCAACAACACAATCCTTCGGGCCTAGGAGGGGGGGGGACGAGGAGGAGACCAGGAGCTGGCCTTAAGTGTCCTCTGCCACAGGAATGCCCCCTCTCCGCCTTCTCCCCAGCGTCGTCCTGGTTCCGTTGCTGCGATGCTGAAGCCCAAAGAGTCCGTAGGCGGCTTCCCCTGATCCATGCACACGGTGCCGGTGTCCTCCAAACACAGAGGAGCCGCACCGGCAACAGCAGCACAACAACACAGTCCTTCGGGGCCTTAGAGGGGGGGCAGGACTGATGCTTGCTACTTTGAAATACGTGGGACCTCGGTATCCACAGGGGATCTGTTCTGGACTCCCCTCCCTGCTCCCCCACGGATACCAAAATCCATAGATACTCAAGTTCTATATTGTCCCTCACGGCAGTGCATGCATGTGTTTGTGCTGCTGAGAGACATAGGACTTCAGGTGAAATCCATTGTCCCTAGTGACAGTGGCAGCCATGTGCATGGCCACACTGGAGACAACAGGGCTGTTTCTAATGCTGGCATTGCCATGTGCATGCGCCGCCACTGGGGACATGGGGAGTTGCCAGCTGCGCATGCTGAAATCCAACAGATGGCAAGTCAGCAGATACCAAGGTCCCATTGTAGAACTTCATTTTGCTGTTTATGTCAATATCTTGCTAGCATCTCTAGGAACCACCCTCAGACTGAAGACTCATCCATACCAATAATTCATGCTTCATTGAAAAAGCTATTTCAAGGAAATGAGTCAAGCCTAGCCTGCGTCCTCTCTTACATTGCTGTACATTTGTTTGCATGTATAGAGAAATATTCATTTAGGAAAGCCTCCCCTTTCCATCTGAAGTGGTAGAGCCCAAATAGGTTCAGCATGGGTATTGCTTCAGTGTCAATATTAAACAATTGTTTAAAGCAATAAGGATTTTAAAAAAATTATTTCAAGGCAGGAGTGAAAAATTCAGGTGCCACTCTGTTTTCCTCATAACCAGATAAAAATAGTTGCTTTCCCCTCACAGGAAACAATATATTGCAGTAGTTGAGGAAACAAGCGGTAAGCATCTTTACCACTTGAGGCGGCAACAAATGCATTTTGAAATCTCAACATATGCTTGGCAACGCCATTTAAAAAAAAGATTCCTTAACCACCCCCCCAAAAAAAGGGGGGAGAGAGATGTTCCTGAGAGAGGTGCAAAGCTGAACCCTTTCCCCAAGCATGCTCCTTGTTCTATTGGTATCAAGAGTTTTCATTTGAAGCCTGAAGTGAGAGAATTCAAAACATTATCAAGGATGACTATGAAAGACAGTAAGTTAATTATTTATGAATATGCACAGTAAGGCCTTATCTAAGGGTAGAAATAATGCATTTTGACACCACTTTAAACTGCCATGGCTCCATCCTACAGAATCATGGGATTTGTCAGTTTTGTAAGCACAGCACTCTTTGGCACAGAAGGCAAAAGATCTGTAAAACTGCAAATCCCAGGTCCCTAGGATGAAGCCATGACCTTAAGTGGTGTCAAACTACATTATTTCTACAGTTTTGATGCACCTTAAGCCATGAAAAGAGAGTTGACTAGCAGGAGCTCTGAAGGGCTTTTCCTGTACTAAGGAACAATATTATTGTACAAAAAGAATAGTCACAATATTTCTCATTCTCATTGAGAAAGACTGTGCTGACAAGTACGGACAACCTGCTGAAAAATTGCCAGTCTCCATGATAGATCTTCCTCAAGGAGATGAACACAAGACAAGGCATGCTTTTCATCAAAGTTTCATAATTTGTACAAAATATCTCTGACTCTTTCTTTGGTGAAGAATACAAGCCACCGCCCAAGCCAAGAGAAGTGGTAGATTGCTCAAAAAGATACAAAACAGCCATCCAAGCTTTTACGACCGTGCAACAAACTTCATTATTTGATAGCTATACCCATTTTGTGTTGCTTGCTATTGGGCAACTGATGAAAAGATACAAACAACACATCCAATATTTTTAATTTCACACAGCCACCATACTTTGCATAGCTGTTAATATTTTGTGCATTTCGGCAGTTTGCACAAAGTTATCTCACTTCTCAAAGAGGGTAGGAAAACATTTCGCCATCTTGCAGGCAAGGAAAAAAAAAAACAAGTGGTTTCTCATTCTTGTGTGCAAGAACGAGCAAACAAGAATGTCAATGGAAAACTTCCTCTGCACAAATCTTGTCAAAAACCCCATGATAGGTTGTCTTACGGTCACCATGACTCAGAAATGATTTTAAGACATACAGTAGTAACAACAAATATCCCTGCTGGTGTTACACAAGTGCAGCAAGTCCTATCTTGTATGAACCGTGATGTTCAAGAACCACATTAACATTTGAGTCTGTCAACTCTATAGGAAAAGTGCAATTTACATTTGGTTTCGTGATGCCATTTAACACTGATGAAAGGAGAGATGAGCACGGTCAATACTAGTCCTTGAGAAGACAGTACAGGCAAGGTTTCTTTCCAACCCATATGTTTTTAAAGATATCAATGAGTGTGGAATTCCTTCCCAATTCAGTGTGACTGTGAAATTCACATCAAACAGTACTGTTGGCAATCCACTCAAAGGTAAGCACTATGAAGACATGATGTTATCCTCCAGATGTGTTTATATGAATGCTAAGGTTAGATTTCTTATGGGAAATTAAGATTTGGAAAGTCGGTTTCCAATGAATATCAAGTATAGAGATGCGGTGGGAGCCAGTGTTGGGCAATGGTTGAGTGTGGACTAGGACCAGGTTCAAAACCCAGCTCAACCACTGAAACCCGCTGGGTGGCCTTGAGCAAGTCACACCTTCTCAGTCTTAGAGAGTGTCGATGGCAAATTCCCTCTGAAAAAGCTTGCCAAGGAAACCCTATGATAGGTTTTCCTCAGAAATGACTTGAAGGCACACAACAAACACTAGAAATAAAGAACAATTGTGACGTCAAAGGCTTTCATGGCCAGCATCCATAGTTTTTTGTGGTTTTTGGGCTATGTGGCCATGTTCTAGAAGAGTTTATTCCTGACGTTTTTCCTGACAGATTGCTGGCAAAACATCAGGAATAAAACTCTTCTATCCATGGCCACATAGCCTGAAAATCCCACAAATTAAAGTACAATTTTTAGGAAATGGTAGGTAAAACAGGCTCATTCTCTCTCCCATCCAGTCCTGTCTTTCCTGAAGTCTCCCATCCTACCCAATTTTCCCTTGTTGAATTTTCCAGATTTTTGATAGCAGCACTTGCGGAAAAATAACTATAAGAAGTGGGAAGCACAAAAACCCACTTGAACTTATGCTATGTATATATCTATATATTATATATATATATATAGTGCTGTAGATTTGCACAGCGTTGTACATAAAAAACAAAATATAAAAGAGAAACCTGCCTAGGGCATACAATCTAAGAATAATAGGATAATTAGACACCACGTCAGTGAATGTGGACACCTCCAAAACCTGATTGATCTCTTTAAAATGAAAGGAAAGCACCCCAGGAGCATGCAACAATATCACAGACCTCATGGCTTCCTCAAGATGAATGATATCCAGTTGTACTTACTGTTTTGTCTTGTTAGTTTTTTACTGTTTCTATGTCTCTCACCTGATTTATGCAATAATTAAACAAAAAACACAATAAAAAGTCTCCCCAGCCCCAAATGTCCCCGTCAAATCATACAGTTCCTATACCACCTTTTGGATATTTCAATTCCTAGAACCAGATCTCCATCAGCCATCTCATTAGGTCCTTAGTAGCAGAACTAATCAACTGCGCTTGCAGAATGAAACTTAACAGGGCAAAGTTCCTGCATTTCACTGAAAGAAATCTAATAGACAAGAACTGAGTGAAGACAGAGTTAATAACACAGAAGAGACACTGAGAACAACATCACCCAGGAGAACTTTTAATGTTTTATTACATCAACATTGTATACAGGTAAGGAGTAAAACACACTATTTTTGCGGACAGAATTACTTCACAGGAAGCTGCATCCAGACGGCAGAAAAATCCGTTTGGACCCCCCCCTTTAAGTGCCATGGTTCAAGGCTCAGTGCTATAGAATCCGGAAATTCTACAATTTTTAGAAATCCTACAACTATAATTCTCAGAATTCCAAGCTTTGAGATGTGGCAGTATATGTGGGGTCCAGGATTAACAGATGGGTATACACTAATTAGGTGGACTGCAAGAAGAAAATATAAGCACATAAAATGGCATTTGCCATATTCTTGCAACATCTCTATCAGAAAGGAAGCAAGTCATTATAACTGTATAAAAATTGGGCTTTTATTTTCAGAGTACCATGAGTTTGCTGGAGCTGGGCAGATCAATAGAAGGACAGGGAGGGCCTGGAGATGTCTCATCCATAAGTCACCATGAATCGAGATCGATGTGAAGGCAGTCAACAACAAAAATACATCAGTTCATATTTATACTGTCTCAGTATAGCAGGAATGCATTAACATAAACAAAAGAAAATGAACCAGTTGCATGCATTTATGGTAAGCTCTCTTGTATGCCTATTTTTGTTTACTTGTTCTACATTCTCTTTCTGTGCTGCACCACCGATTTGTACACAATCTTCTAAATTAATGCCTATGACCAGACCCCATCCACTCAATGTGTTCAGGATCAAAGGAGGCGACTTATGTGTGCATTATGCGTGCAAAGACGCTTACATATTGGGCTTCTGGCCAACCACTCTCCAGTTTCACCAATTTCAGCTCTTAAGCTTCACTTGTGATAGAAGTGTGTTTTTTGAGATCCTGAATGCACAAAATGACCAATATCTTCCATTGTTAATTCTGCGGAAGGGACCATAGGTGTTTGAAAGACACATGAGGAATGAAAATTATGCAAACACTTTACCCAAGTTTTCCATGCGATATAGACAGTACCTAGATAGGGGTGGTCAATAAGTCAATATATGATTTGTAGAAAAGAAATAATAGGAGTATTGCTTAGCCGGCTGTTGTCGGCTATGCCCCTAAGGTATCAAGTTATCATCCTAATAAATGTATGACTTGCTAAGTGAAATACTTGGAAATGCAGCAAGTTCACACACACCCTCTCCAATGCTGAGGGAATACGATCCTCCTGTTGAACCTTGTCCATGTTTTTCTCTCCTGCCACAAAATATTCAAGAAAATTTTGCCTATTATGGAACCAGGAGCATATCAGCATAAGGATGCTGACTGAAAGAAAAAACAGAAATTTGGGAGGAAGGGAAACCTCAACACTGCGTCCTAATAATACAGAAATATTAAGTGATCTCCAGACTTTAATTCTGACAAACCTACTTGCTCAAAGGCAAGGATCGAGCATTTGAATAGTGGTCATGCAAAAAAGTCATGTAAAAATGAACCAGTTGACCTCCTTGTCTTTTTATTTTAGCTCACTGGGTGTATACTCAATGGCTGCATCCACACTTCAGAATAATGGTTTCATCCCACTTTAAGTGACATGGCAAGTTATGGAATTCTGGATTGTAGTTTCTTTAGGCACCAGAGCTCTGTTTGAATAATCTTCTCTGTAATTTCATTCTGGCTTGCCACTTGACTACCATATTCAGGTCATTTGAATCTTGATCCTGTCCCTGGGGTATTAGGGGCAATAGCTAATACCCAGAGGACAGGATCAAGATTCAAAAATGACCTGAATAGACTAGAAAGCTGGGCCAAAGCTAACAAATGAAATTCAACACAGAGAAATGTAAGGTATTGCACTTAGGGCGGAAAAATAAAATGCAACAGATATAGGATGGGTGACACCTGGCTGAAGAAACTACGTGTGAAAGGGATCTAGGAGTCCAAGTAGACCACAAGTTGAACATGAGTGAACAGTGTGATGCGGCAGCTAAAAGGCCATGCTATTTTAGGCTGCATCAATAGAAGTATAGTGTCTAGATCAAGAGATAATAGTGCCACTGTATTCTGCTTTGGTCAGGCCCCACCGGAAATTGTGTCCAGTTCTGGGCTCCACAATTCAAAAAGGACATTGAGAAAGGAGCGTGTCCAAAGGAGGGCGACAAAATGGTGAAGGGTCTGGAAACCATGCCCTATGAGGAACGACTTAGGGAGCTGGGGATGTTTAGCCTGGAGAAAAGAAGGTAAGAGGTAATATGATAGCCCTGTTTAAATATTTGAAAGGATGTCAATGAGGAGGGAGCAAGCTTGTTTTCTGCTGCTCCAGAGAACAGGACCCGGAACAATGGATGCAAGCTACAGGAAAAGAGATTCCACCTGAACATTAGGAGGAACTTCCTGACAGTAAGGGCTGTTCGACAGTGGAATGCACTCCCTCGGAGGTGATAGAGTCTCCTTCCTTGGAGGTCTTTAAAACAGAGGCTGGATGGCCATCTGTCAGGGTGCTTGTTGGATTCCTGCATGCGGGGGTTGGACTGGATGGCCCTAGTGGTCTCTTCCAACTCTATGATTCTATGATTCTATGATTTGCAGTCCCTGGGCCTCTTAGACCAAGAAATCAAGCTACTTCTAAGGTGGAGATAACACAAAATCCCTTTCCAGTAGACTCCAACTGGTGTTAATTCCCAAAGAAAGAAGGCTCACCAAAGAAATCCAAAGAAGTGGTCCTGAACTGCTATTTCAGGTAGAGAGAGGAAAATTGGGCTTATGCAGCCATTTTAGGCCTGACCTCCAGTAGAGATGATGCTCCAGTAGATACTACTGGCAGAATGTTTCTGAAAGACAGCCTTCAATGATAAGCTTCATTCCAGCTAGAATTAAACATTATTTGGTCCCACTAAACCAATGGCACATGTTAGTGGCAACTAAATTGTATTATCTTGCTTTGAAGTAGACTTAATTATGACTAATCCTAGTTGTATCGTAGCTAGTTTTTAAATAACTCTCTTTTTATTGGGGCAATGACAGCTCCTGGGTAACACATCAAAAGAGGAAAACAAATCATATGTAACTTTTTTGGCATGAGCCCAACTCCCCTTAGAGGGATCTTTCCATATTCTCATTTATATTACTTCCTTCTGCTGGCTTGCCAAACTAATTTAGAGAGAAAGACAAGTATATACTCGTAGTAATTTATGCAATCCAGTCCTCTTAACTACTGTGATTTCTTCTGCAGATGTATTTGCTTATCTGTTGTTTTAAGGGACAATTTAAACCACTCAAATATACTATGTGTGTCCTTCCACTTGTAAAACAATTATTGCTTTTCTGTCTAGGTCACTTTATAATATGATTTATAGTTTATAATTTCTTAAGGTACAACCTACAAACTCCACTGCTCCTTCATTGTTTTGCCTCAGGTCAGCAAGTGTTCACTCAAATGTTCAAGAAAGAAAGAAAGACAGCCTTTCCAACCAACTTTACTATATATTGGAGTCCTTCTAGAGAGGTTATTTTCAGGAAGGTCTTTGTGCAAAGACAGTATAAAAGAGAAAAAATTCTTTACATCATTCCCATAGGAAAACAGCAATTCTGAACTTCAAGAGGGAGATCTTGCCTAGAATTCAATTCTTCCCTGTGTTTCATTTACACAACATATGTGTTGCGGCAAGTGTACACTCTCTGAACTAAGTGACCATTGAATTTTCTATTATTTTTAATAAATAGGATTGGATATGTTTGCTTCTGTTTTTGTTCCAATAGTCCTGGGATGCATTTTACAATCTACCTTGTAAATTGCGAGTTTAATCCGTGTGTGTGTGTGTGTGTGTGCTTAGTCTTCAATATTTCAGTTCAAGATCCTTACAAGATTTGGGAAGCAGTTATACCACTTCCACTTCTTTCTCTCCCCTCTTCCTGTTTTCTTTAGCATCCTATCTGATCAACATTTCATATTGTGTGACTTCTAGTTAGTCCAAATTAGTATTTCCTTATTGTATGCTTTTGGGTTCCCTGCCAAAGACCTAAGACAGTGGCTTGCATTCTTTTTGTTTTCTAAACCAGCAATATCTTTTAAACAGATATTGCTTTTCATTGTCCAACTGAAAGCGGATGCAGAACTGGAAGGGAGCAAATATTTCTTTTTCAATGTCCAACTAACAGAGGATGCAGAACTGATAGCCACAGAATGTCTTGACGATTATGCAGCGCTGCTAAGAAGAGAGATTTTCCTGTTGCAAATCTACAGGGCTGTCTGTGATAATGAGTGACAATATGCAATGCCTCCAAACAAGCCACCAATCCAAAACCTAGTGTTCTCTGGGAATTTGTATTAGCCCCTCAGAGGGACAGAGGCATGGCAGTGATAGGGACGTCACAACAACATTCTTATCAGTTGACTTTCTCTTTATCAGTGGACTGCAGATGACTGCTCTGTGGTGTGGAAACGTAGAGCCTTCCAAGATCCCAACAACCCATACCAAATGGTTGGCCAGTGAGGATGGGGTATGAGTTCCTCTTCAGGGTGCAATGGAAATGAAAAATTCCACTTCTGCTATAAGTTGAATTTCAGTTGAGCAGCCACAATGCAGGGGGTAGAGTACTTGTTTTGCCATATGCATTTCTCTAACCTCTATCCGCAATTATATTGCTATCCTAATTGCACCACAATTGATTTTGATACTGAATTATTTACTCGATGGGAGCAGCAAAAGGGCTCTTAGGTAATGTTAGGAGCGAGGACCTTTGAACCTTTTTATACCAGGACTGAACAAACTAGAAACTCCAGAGTGCAAGGTCCCAATGTAGTTTTATTGATAACAGAAGAAGAGTTTCAACACTCACACAAAAGCATAAACTCTCAAATGTGTAGAAGAGCTAATGAAGTGAAAGGAAGTTAAATGGGACAGAGATGAGAAGCTGGGACCATACATTACCAGTTCAGAGGCCAGGAGTCCAAATTGAGGGGCGGCTGCAAAGAGGATTGAACTACTTGGAAAGTAGGGATGGCTAACAACCTGAGGAGCCTAGATGAAATCTGAGAGAGAGCCTGTCAAGTGTCAACTTTCAAATAAGGTCAAAGATTGGGCGCCTAACAGCAATTTTTTATACCTTAAGGGTTTAGGGACAAGATCTCAGAAATCTTTGGTGGGATTTATCAGGAGGAAGAGAGATCAGAATTCTAGAAACAACAGAGCAATTAATGTAGATACCCTAAAACAAAGAGATGGCAGATGGCAGAACCCTTTGATTTCCAAATGTTTGACAAATGCCAGGCCCATCTTTACCACCTAAATCAAAAGCATAGATTTAAATTTCAAAGGATTCCTTTCTACCTACATGCCCTTAGTGCTTCTGGGATAAATCACACTTGTGTACTTTTTCCAGTGCTACATGACCAGGCATTCCTTTCAGGATGGAGTTTGATATCAAAGTTTGATCAGAGGTGAAAGAGAGCCCATCCAGTCACTAATAATGTGACATAGCTATGTGGGAAGTGTTGGTTTCATCTCTTTCCTATTCCCCCTCACACTGGATCTAATTATAGAATCATAGAGTTGGAAGAGACCACAAGGGCCATCCAGTCCAACTCCTTGCCATGCAGGAACTCTCAATCAAAGCATCCCCGACAGATGGCCATCCAGCCTCTGTTTAAAGACCTCCAGGGTAGGAGACTCCACTACGCTCCAAGGGAGCATATTCCACTGTCGAACAGCTCTTACTGTCAGGGAGTTCCTCCTAATGTTGAGCTGGAATCGCTTTTCCTGGAGCTTGCATCCATTGCTCCGGGTCCTAGTCTCTGGAGCAGCAGAAAACAAAATTTCTCTCTCCCCAATATGACATTTCTTCAAATATTTAAACAGGGCTTTCATATCACCTCTTAACCTTCTCTTCTCTAGGCTAATCATCCCCAGCTCCCTTAGCGGTTCCTCATAGGGCATGGTTTCAAGACCTTTCACCAAATTAGTCACCCTCCTTTGCGCACAGTCCAGTTTCTCAACATCCTTTTTGAATTGTGGTGCCCAGATGAAGGTGTTGCTTTAAAGGTGTTTTCTGAAGCTGTTTCTTCAATGGCTAGTGCCACACTGTATAAATGAAGTGTCGCTCATAAATGAAATGTTGCTCAAAGGTAGAGGAAGCATACATGTCTGGAAGCCAGGTGCACTTCCTCAATCATCAAGGAATTGTCGCTCCCTCTTTTGCATCCCTGAATCGTTCCTGGGGAGCGGGTTTCCTATGAATGCAAAGACAATTCTCTGATGACTGAGGAAATGCACCTGGCTTCCAGACACACATGCTTCCTCCACCTTTGAATGACATTTCAGGGATGTTTTAGCAGTGATGCAGGCAGGTATGGAAATCTTCTATGAAGCAATTTGACATTACTTTCACTGGTGCATCATCAAACTCCAAATCCCAGGATTCCACAGGATGAAGCCATGACAGTTAGTGTTGTCAAACTGCTTTATTTATGCAGTGTGGATACACTGAATCACAGAAGGGAAGGCAATGGCTGAACTGAAAAATCATGTATGTCATTTTCCTCTCCAATTCCTTCTACAGTAGTTGTAACTTGCATTAATTCATTCTCCTCCCTCTATTTCTATCACTCCTGACATTTGAAGTGTTTGTTCATTGCTTCATGAACATGTTTCCTCCTTTCCCCTCTCAATACCATTTTAGTACTATATTTTTGTGCCTGCTTTTCCAACAGAGCAAATGCAGCTACAGTTCTTTTAAAAATGCCTGTTAGATTGCATTTAAAAAAAATAAAAATAACAGCAAAAAAGAGTGTCTGTAGCACAGGAAAAGAGGATTTTACAGCTTATTCAAATTTCTCATTATATCTACTGCTGTGCTTTGAACTGACAATTAGATTAAAGAAAATAAATTCATTGCAAATGGGAATGGGGAGCTTCACAAACGTATTAAAGTGTTTGTGTGGATAAGGATAGAAGATAGGTCATACTCACACAGAGGCCATTCCTGAGGCTGGAGAATTAGAGGGAAAATATCACCATACTATCCATGGCTTGCAATTGCAGTAAGACCTCAGAGCAGCACTGAGCTACAGAGAAGCCCACACAGTAGTGAAATGTCTCTCTGCTTTCAAAGCTCCTTGGAAGTGCATATGGAAAACAAATATGCATCTCAGCACTAACAGAGGTGACTACTGTATGGACCTGATCACACTGGTAGCATCCCACTAAGAAATGGGATTTAAAGTAGATTTAAAGTAGGAAAAAACCTGCAAATGTGGGAGGTTTATGAAAATAAACACTAAAAAGTAAAACATTTTGTGCATTTACTGTGTTGAATGTGGAGGCAATGTCCCCACAGAAATGTAAAAGGGGGTTACAAAGGGGAAAGGCTTGAGAACAACTGGCCTAGGGATTTCTGTGCTAATGCCAGAAGCCTCTAATCCAAATTGGAAACTTGGGAGTGTTTTGTTTTAAGAAAAATAGTGAGTATAGTGGCCATGACAAAGAGCCAGTGTGGTGTAGTTGTTTCAGCTTTGGGGTAAGACTCTAGAGACTAGAGTTCGAATCCTGACTTGGTCATGTAAACCCAATGGGGTCAAGTCTCACATTCTCATCCTCAGAGGATGGCAATGGCAAGCCCCCTATGAAGAAACGTGCCAAGAAAACCCCATGATAAGGCTTGCCAAGAAAGCCTTAGGGTTGCCATAAGCAAAAAATTACTTGGAAGCACACAATAACAACAGTGGCGGTGACAGAAATCTGGGAGAATGGAGAGAAGAGTGGAAATCTAATGCTAAAGGCAACAGTTTCAAACCCTTGGCAATCAGTTCTAACTTAATCATGTGGCTTGCATACTTTTGTTGTGGCCATGGATCAGAGGAAAATAGTTTGTTCCTGAATCACCATTTTGGGGTTTATCTAATCTGTTGTTAAACTTCATTTTGATTTTGCTGATAGTTCTTCTCCTTATCACACCTCATTTTCAGAGGAATATTAGAGTCATGCTTCACATGGTCATGAAGTCATGTATTTCAATAAGTATATTTAATTTGCTGCCTTAATCTGGCTGCCTCTATGGTGGGAACACAACCAAAAGCTAGAAAGCACGTATTCACAGTGGAAGAATGAAAGGAGACAAAGTCCCATGTGTTGTACGATGCTCAAAAACTTTTATTTCTTCACAAGCCCAATGCGTTTCAGCCAGGGTGATCAGATGTCATAACCACAAAGGAGGTCAAGGCACCACAAAATGTTGGACATTTCCAAATAAAAGCTAAAAACACTCACGTAAATATACATTTATTCTTCTTAGTCAGGCGCAAAATGGAAGACATTTTGAAAATCCTCCTGGACAGAAGGTTGAAATGTAGGACATATCCTGGAAAAGCAGGACATCTGGTCACCCTAGTTTTTTACCATTTTACGGATTGGTCTCCTTCAAGTACAATTCTCACAAATATCTGGAGTTGCAGTCTGTACTCTCTGTAGAAGTGGCCATTTTGAGTATTAGAAGGAAAGCTTTTATTGTGGACAAAATGTAACTGCACTGGCCCAAACTTAAAAACAACTTCTGTTTCAGATCAGCAGCCTGTGTCAGTATCATCTTTCCTTCCAATGCCAATACAGATCCTAAAATGGCATGATCTGCCCAGTTAACAGATGGGTGGCATTTTCAAGGGGGCCCAAGGGAGGACCCTATTTAGAATGGGGGAACATTCCTATTCGGGGCACCCCAGCTACCTTTTCTCCACAATAAAGACCTCTAGGCTAAGCAAACTTGTTTAAACACAGCTCGGTCTTATCATCTCTCATATTCCTCAGATACATCCAGCATTTAAGACTGTGATTATAATATTTGCTCACAGTGTTTCTATTATGGAGCACACAACTGGGTATGTAGTACTGTATTCAGGTACAATTCACTGATTATTTATGGAACACCTAAATACAACCCAGTTTCTCCAACAGTAAGAAATCAGTCTCCTCCCTCCTTCTCTCTCCCTCCCTCTCTCCCTCTTTCTCTCTGTATTCTCTTTGCTTTGATGTGACATCTAAGTGATAGCTGAAGGAAGGAATGCAACACTAAGGATTGTGTAGCCTATTGTACCATGGTTATGGAATTCTGACTCCACAGATGTTGGTGAATTAGCTGGTTTAACATACTGTATTTACTCGAGTATAAGTTGAAAAATGTATGCCCAAAAATTGACCGCAAAATCTGGGGTCAACTTATTTACGGGTCAACACAGTAACATTGCCTAGAAAGGTCCTTAAAAAAGCAACCCTGATGCCCTACTCTCCCTTCCTGGCAGAGATTTCTGAAAGGGCTGCCCAGGCAGGTGTGTGTGTGTGTTTGTGTGAAAGAGGTGATTCCCTTCTCAATCCAATGTTAAAGGAGATTAGTGCACTCTCTTTTGACATGCCTTATTCCCAATGAAATAAAGGCGCATTTATTTTTAAAATTGGTTTTATCACATTTGCCCATAGCCGGATGAATGTATTCCATATGCAGCCCAGATGCCACCTGGGCTTATCCTAAATCTTTTCAAAAACAGATTTTAAAATCTTCTCTTCCCATTCTCCTCCTCTTCCTCCTCTGGATCTCTCTGACCACCAAACAACCCCATTGTCCTCCATTTCCTTCCTTCTCAATCTCTTCCTTAAATTCTACCCTCAACTTATCCATGGGTCATATTAAAATCCATGATTTTGGCTTTCCCCAGACTTATACATGAAGTTGACATGTACATCAGTATATACAGAAACAAAAAATCATACGGAGGTTCTTGGCTAGTCTATAGACTGGCAGCAGAGTTTCTTCTTGGCCCAAAGAAGAGAGGGACAGACAATGGAAACAAGCAGCTGGGCTGTTCCTAGGGGACTAGGGCATAGCCAATTCCTTGTGTCAGAATACATTAAACCCAGTTGTTACTGTTGTTCTTGCTGCTGCTATTATTGTTGTTGATGATGTTATCCCACTTTTCTTCCAATATAGGGAAACAAGGAGGCTAACAAAGTATTTAAAACAATACAAGTTAAAAATGATACAAAAGCATTTAAAAAGTAGATACAAAGTTTAAAAATCAATTAAACAATTTTAAAAAGTAAAAAAACATAGAATCATAGAACATAAAGTTTGAAGAGACCACAAGGGCCACCCAGTCCAACCTCATGCTCACAATCATAGCACCCGAGGGAGCATCTTCCACTGTTGAACAGCTCTTACTGTCAGGACGTTCCTCCTAATGTTGAGGTTGGAATGTCTTTTCCTGTAGCCTGCATCCACTGCTCCAGGTCCTATTCTCTGGAGCAGCAGAAAACAAGCTAGCTCCCTCCTCAATACGACACCCCTTCAGATACTTAAGCAGGGCTATCCTATCACCTCTTAACCTTCTCTTCTCCAGGCTAAACAGCCAAAGCTCCCAAAGGTGGGTTACAGACCGCCATAAGGGACGTCTTCAGGACGTCCTAGGTTTAAAAAGGGAGCCCCCAAGCCTAATACGTCCTGAGGATGTACAAGATGGCGGTGCCCCATCTACATGGGGGCCGCCATGATGGCATCACGAACGCGCTGCCTCCAAATGAGGGAACTTAGTGCGCCCTTTCGTCGGCACAGGAAGGAGCTCTGAAACGGAGCTCCTTCCTGGTCTTGTGTCGCTGGCGCAGCCAAGCGGCCCCTTTCTCCTCCTCCCCACTGCCGCAGGGTGTCCTTGGGGCTTGAAGCCCCAAGGACACTCCTTTTCAGGCCTCGGGGAAGTGGCCTTTTGCCGCTTCCCTACGGCCTGGAAAGCGGCGGATTGGAGCCTCAGCGGCTGCCGCTCTAGCCACTGAGGCCTCAATCCGGCAGGGAAAGTCTTTCCTCATAGGACATGGTTTCCAGGCCCTTCACCAGTTTGGTCGCCCCCCTCCGGACATGCTACAGCTTGTCAACATCCATTATACGCTAACATTTAAAATATGTTTAAAACTCTGTACAAACTTTAAAATCTGAATTACACAGCATTTAAAGCTTATTCGTTAGTAAAAGCCCGATGGCACAAGAAAGTGTTTATCTGCTGCTATAAAAAGATCAGGGACTGGGGCCAAGCTGGCCTCTCCAGGGAGGGAGTTCCAGATCCTGGGAGCAGCCACTGAAAAGGCTGTCTCTCTTGTTCCCACCGAACAAGCCTGAGAACATCATGGGATGGAAAGAAGGACCTTTCCAGACAATCTCAACACTCTAGTTGGCTCATAAAGCAAGATACAGTCCTTCAGATAACCTGGACTCAAGCAACATAGGACTTTATAGGTCAAAACCAACACTTTGAATTGTGCCTGGTAACAGACTGGCAGCCAGCAGAGCTGTTGCAACAAGTGAGTTGTATGTTCCCTGTAGTCAACTCCAGTTAACAACCTGGCTGCAGGTCTTTTGTACAGCTGAAGTTTCTGAACACTTTCAAAGGCAGCCTCAGAGTGCATTACAGCATCCAAACGGGATGTAACCAAGACATGTTTTCTATTTGCTTTCCCTTCCCAGTCAATTTCTTCAAGGGACAGTTTGTATCTTCATCTATGTATGCAATAACAAGATAAAACTGTAAAGAGGAATATGGAGATGTTAAACAAATCCTAGTGTCACTTTAGGAATAATGGTAAATAGGCATAGGCAGTATCTAAAGATGAAAGGCATTACTATCACAATGTCCTTGGTGCACTTTTGCTGGTGACATTGGATCCAGTGATACTCACATATAAGAAAATGCCTGAAATAACAAGATGATAAATATATGGCAGGCCTACAGAACAAATGATTGAAGTCTGATGTATCCAGTTGAACAAAAATCCAACGGCATCTCAACTGAGCATCTGAGCTGTCACTATGCTCCAGATCTAGATAAAATATCTGAGCATCCAAAGGCTGGAATACTCTGTTGAAGAAGTACACATTGAGATCATAATGAGGCATTTAAACTGGAAATGGACAGATGGACAAAAACCAGTGTTTTTTGTCTAGCCTGTTTTTCAGCTATACAAATGTCTATTTCGATTAAATTTATGCTCTTGTTCCAGACTCTGCTGATAACATGTTCACCTAAAGAATGCTGGCAGGGCATAAATTATTAGTTTATTAACAAGTGAAAGAAAGCTAGAATTGGCAACCACCTCATAAATAAAGGCGTGCTCTGGAACTACATAGGAATGTGTATTATGAAACATTTTAGATAAAATGATTTCTATCCTTCCAGCACTCTTTGTTTTTGTGAGAAGAGAAGGGATAACCTCTGGGTATCCATGAAACTAGCACCAGTATTCAGCTTCCTTGTTATGAGACCTGCTGTTTCCATTCACTTGAGATGCTAGAGTATCTTGTAAGCTCTTTTCTAAAAAATAAGTGGGGAAAATTTGGTATGAGACATTAACACCTTTTTATCCCAGTTCGAAACCACACCCAACGTTTCCATCTAGATAAATAGCTGTGCCTTAAGAACTAAGATAACATAGCATAGCATAGCATAGCATAGCATAGCATAGCATAAATTGCATGCCCACATATACAACTTGAGATCTGGCAACGCATAATCACCTCTCTCCTTACTATCCTTCAGTATTTCCCGTCTTATTCTAGCTCTGCCCCCTTTCCAGGCAAACTTCCTCAAATCTTTTGTCCATTGTTTTATTGGCTCTTCCTTGAGAATGACTGGGAGGTTATTCAATAGAAATAAGATCTGGGGTAAAATCGCCATCTTTATAAGTGAAATTCTGCCTAAAATTGATAAATTAAGATTTTTCCAATTGATAAGTCTTTTTGTATTTCTTTCCATTTGGCTTTATAGTTATTCTCAAAAAGAGTTGAGTTGTTATTTGTTAGCCAGATACCCAAATATTTCACTTTTTAAACAATTTTACACCCTGTTTTATTCATTATTTTCTCTTCATCCTCTATGTTGACATTTTTAACTAAGATATTTGTTTTATCTTTGTTTAATTTAAAGCCTGCATAATAGCTAAATTCTTTTAATTCACACATTAAGTGTCCAATATTTTTTGCCGGTTCTTCTATTATAACCATTATATCATCGGCAAAGGCTAGTATTTTCCTTTCTTTCCCCTTTATTCTGTTATCCTTTATTTTATAGTTGTTCCTCACTGCGTTTATTAATATTTCTATTACACATATAAACAGTAGTGGCGACAGGGGGCATCCCTCTCTTGTGCCTTTGTTAATTTGAAATTCCTCTGTTTTACTATCATTAATTCTTAGTTGGGTGCATTGATGTTTGTAAATTTGTTTGATGTTATTTATAATTTCCCCCCCTAGTTCCATCCTTTCTAAAGTCTCTATCATGAATTCCCATTTTACGTTATCGAATGCCTTTTCTGCGTCGATAAACATCAAGGCTAGTTGTTTCTCCTTATTCTTCTTGTAGTAATCCAATATATTTATTATTGTTCTAATATTATCTTTTGTTTGTCTTCCCAGTAAAAAAACCGCTTTGATCTCTTTTTATTATTGTGTTTAGTATCTTTTTAAATCTCTCAGCTAGTATCATTGTATATATTTTGTAATCTATGTTCAAACGGGAGATTGGTCTATAATTTTTGACTGATGTTATGTCTTTACCTTCCTTTGGTATTAATACAATTGTAGCTTTGTCCCATGATGTTAGTTTCCCTTCTGTCTCTATCTGGTTTAGCATTTTGCATAGAGGTTCCATCAATTCCATTTTAAATGTCTTATAATATTTGGCAGTATAGCCGTCTGGCCCTGGGGCTTTGCCCTCTTTTAATTTCTGTATAGCCTGCAGAACCTCTTCTTTATTAAATGGTGCGTTTAGTTCCTCTCTTTGTTCTTTTGTTCTTTTCTCTTTTTTCTTTTTATCTAAGAATTTCTTCATTTCTTTTGTAAAATCAAGTGATGGATTTCCTTCTTTATATAACTCTTGGTAGTATTCTTTAAATATTCTTTTAATACTCTCTTGTTTATTATTTTCCCTTTATCTTTGATTTCTATGATTGTTTTTGCCTTCTTAGCTTTCTTTATTTTTATAGCTAGCCATTTCCCAATTTTGTTGGTATTTTCAATACTTTTTTGTTTCCCCTTTTTTAATTCCAATGCAATTTCTTCTGTAATCTCTTTTTGAAGTTGTTTTTCTAGAGATTTTAATTTTTTAAAAAAATTTCTTATTGTACGGTTGTTGTTTTAGTTCCTCTTCATTCTTTTTTAGGTCTTCTAATATTATTTTCTGCTTATCTTGTCTAGATTTTTTCAACTTGCTTGCCCTCTGTATAAGTAACCCCCTTGCTACTGCCTTACTCGTATCCCATATTGTTTTCATTAAAACAGTTTATTCTTGTATGCGATAAACTCCTAAATGATGTCAAAGCATTTTTGTCTTTTCCAGCAGTAAAAGTGTAGGATATGGTGGTAAAAACCTTCCTTTTGTCAAATAGAGTTTTCCTGCTTGGCAAAAGGGACACTTTTAGGACACTTTTAGGACTCTCCCCCACTATGACCGGAAGAGAACAAAAGTGCTTTGACATCATGCAGAGAAGAAAGATAAACATGCTTCTCTCCATTTGCTCGCTTGGTTTGTTTTTAATGTGAATAATGAATCTTGCAATAATGACAACCTATTATGCGTTTCTTTAGTGTCTTGGAGATGATATTAAATTTATACTTGTGGGTACGACCTTCTGCTGACTGATATAGGATAAAGTGATACTTGTGGTTATAGAGCTGGAAAGATGAACAATAGATGATATATACCCAAGATACTGCTCTGTTAGCCACACAACAGTAAGGCTCTTTTATTTTTACAAACCAATTAAAAGACTTTACATTTGATGGCAAAGGCTAAAGCTCAATATCCATATTCAGCTCTGAAGATGGAGCAACATTATCTCAGGAAACTCACTGAGCTAGGTCCAAGTGTGGCCAGACATGTGAAAAGCCTTATATATCTGGGAGAACCAAAGGCTCCATAGGAGAATGAGAAATTTGGCATTCTCATGCACAAATTTACAAGAATTCAAGTTTGCTTATTAAAGCATTAACTTTGACTCTATTTGAAAGGCAAGATGCCAGCATTTCCCACTGAGGCCGATTAGGCTTCAAGCAAAAGCATGTGCTGGATTGGTCACCAAGGCATTTTGAAATAAATAGTTATGTCTCCAAATGGACATCCAGTCCTGGCTTTTGGATTCCTGTTGGAGACAAATGGACACATACCATTTAATCAGTGAACTGCTTGATTCCTGCTCTTGTTTCAAAGCCTTCTGCATACTATTGCAAACCAAAAATACTCCCCCCCAAAAAATACATATCTTTTGCATTCCCAGGTCAGTTCTGTTGTTAACCATTTTTTCTAATCTTTGATAAGAGTTCTAGGGAAAAAATATTTTTAATTCAGGTATTTTCTGGCAGTGATCAGAATAATAAAAATTGCTAGAATGTTCATGTTGGAAATACATCTGCAGCTCTCTGTTGACTTCCTCCTTTTTTAAAAAAAGAATCACTTTCAACTCAATCTGAACTCCAAGACTGTAAATGGTGGAGAGGTTTTCATTCATGCAATGCCGTCTCTGCCCAGGGTGTTACCCAGTGCAGGGAAGCAAAGCTTCTGGATGTGGAGTTTCCAGGGGATGGGGTCAAAGGGCATTTCCCCCTCTTGCATCCACGGTGCATAGAATGGTGAATGACAGTGATGTGAGAGGCACACTCCACCCTCTGAGCAGTCCCCCAGTCTTTCTAATCCCATGTAACCATGGCCGCAAGAGATCCAGAAGGCAGCCAGATGCTCCCCATCAAGCACCTAGTTCATTCCTCACTACCGCACCCCCTAATGACACCGCTGCATTCATGAACATTTCAAATGAAGAATGGATACCTAGTAACCATTTATTTCAAAATGCCCTGCTGGTTACAACTACCACTGGAGAAATTTGATGGCCAAAAGAGAGTTCCCTCTTGGCTTGAATGTATCAGCTAATTCTGTACCACCTTCAGAGGAAGCTTAATAAGTGGAATTGCCCATTAGCCACCCACCAACATGCAGGAAATTCTGAGCAAAATCTAAGAATGTTGGAAGCTGGCTATAGGGATCATACAACTACCTTTTTGCAGCAGCTCCATTGGCTGCCAGTCTGTTTCCAGGCACAATTCAAAGTGCTGGTTTTGGCCTATAAAGCCCTATAAGGCTTGGGTCCAGGCTATTTGAAGGATTGTATCGCCCTATACAAGCCACCCCCCTGAGTATTGAGATCATCAGGAGAGGCCCTTGTCTCTGTCCCACCACCCTCTCAGGCACGTTTGGTGGGAGCAAGAGAGAGGGCTTCTCAGTGGCTGCTCCCAAGCTTTGGAACTCCCTCCCCAGGGAGGCCAGGATGGCTCCATCCCTGCTGTCCTTCCAACTGCAGGTAAAGACATTTTTATGCCACCAGGTCTTTGCATAACATGGATGCTGCTTTGTTTTTGTTTTAAAGAGTTTTAAATGTTAATAATATAATGTTTTTAATTGTTTGATTTGTTTAATTGTCTTTTTAAACTTTGCATTTTTAATGTTTTATACCATTTTAACTTGGGCTGTTTTAGATTTGTTAGCTGCCCTGAGTCCCTGTAGTGAGATGAAGGCAGGATATAAATAAATGGAACAACAACAACAACAACAACAACAACAACAACAACAAACACATTAATAGTTTTTCATTACCCCTATCTGGGCCATTAGCTGCCAAAGTGAAAACCTACACAGGCACCTATGCTGTGACTGTATGGTTGCTTTTCCTTTCACAATTTGTAGCAGCTCTTGGCAGTGGGGGAATTTGCACTGAGGAGTCTATGTCCAAGGAAGAGCTTAAATCTCTCCCCACCCAGCCTACATCCTGCCCACCCATAGCAGTAGCTGCTTTTAGAAAAAGAAAAACATATAGCCATGCATGGCTCTGTCCCATTGTGTAGTTTGGCCCTAAAATCCCACCACTTTCTCTTAATTTCAAAAGAAGCAGCTGCATTAGGCTGCTGTATCAAAAACAACACAATGGCACTTTAAAAACTAATATATTTATAATGGCGTGGTTTTTCAGGGGCTCAGAAGCCATTGTCCTAGTCCTGACTTTTGGTGATAGATTGAAATGTGCAAATGAATTGTAACTCATCATCCCCCATTTCTCACACTCTAATCTCTCTGTCACTAACCTCAGCTATGGTTTTGGATTGGGGAAATGTTTCCTAATCACACTATGTGTGTTATTTGGCTTACTTTATACCAGGATGTTTGTATTATCAGCAACAGCATCAGGAATGTCCAATGTTAATACTGTAACTGACACTGTCAGTACTTTCTGCATTTGTTTTCCCTCCAACCTCACTGTCTACAATCCCACCCATAACCCTGTTCTCAAATTTTGGATAACACTTCATGCATCCAAGAAAGCAGGCTACAATCCAAGAAATGTTATTATGCTCCTCTTTCTCTCTCTCTCATGTGTACCATTTGACTCTTCGTTTTCCCTGCCACCATTTTATCACCTTCTAAGTAAGTAGGATGTTTTCATTGATGTTTAAAAAAAGACTTTTAATATGTAATTGGTCAGTTTGTAATTGGTGAATGTTGGTTGAGGATGATGAAGTGCCCCTCACATAAAAACAGTGCACACAAAAATAAATAACATCCCTGCACTTAGAGTACAGCATGCCAGTGAAAAAGTCCATTGGGAGAGGTAATTTTTTTGTTTTTGGAAGGAAAATCCTTTACATGGTAAAGTCTGGCTCTTGGAAAGACAACTTATCCACATCTACTCAGAAGGAAGTGCCTCTGAATGCATCTACACCAAATGTATCTGAGGAAGTAGAGTTAAGTCTACACAAGCTCACCTTTGTTCTTTCAGTTAGTCTCAAAAGATTTCTCTACATATTGAATTTAAGGAAATTTACTTCCAGTTGAGTGAATATATATCCTCTAACTGTCCTGATCTGGTAAAGGCAAGATTGATAAATCCAACGTCATCACACTTTTAACGTTGTTTTTAAAATATCTCAGTTTCTCTGTCCTCTGCCCAATTTCCCCCTTTGTTTATTGTTGTGGTTAAATGTTGTCAAGTGGACTTTGATTTAGAGCGACTTCATGAATGAGAGATCTCCAAGTCATCATATGTTATTCCGGGATCACCCCTCCATGCAGTCTCCCTCTATTTGATATAAAAATGATACTAAAAGGGCTGTCTGAAGAATCTTTCTCAGCATGAAGGAAGCCAATCTACCCTATAAAAAAATTCGGGAGCAGAGATCCTGTAGGCTCAACAGGGGAGCGCTAATGCTAGTAGCCAAGAGAGATCTGTCCAATATCAGAATCTGCATAAGCTCCTCATGGATGCAGCCTTTGTCACAGTTTCACAGACCTCAGGGTTCCTTTATGCATGCTGACAATTCCCCACTGTTTTTCAGTGTTTCCATTTTGGCCCAGTCCTGAGTTTGCCATTAAAGAATGGATGATGTTTTTGTCACGCCAACTTTATTAAAATAAGTTATGAGGGTTGTTTTATCTAATGCTTTTGTTTCATTTGATACTCTTCTATTGCCTCCATTTATGTTGTTTTATTGTTTTAATTTATGCTTCAGGTTGGGATATAAATCCAAAATGAACAAATAACTAAAATATTTTGAAATGCATACTTGTGAGCAAAATAAGCTATCCTACTAAAATGGTGAAGTCTGTAAAAATATACATCATGAATATAATAGACGGTATGGTCCATTTTCACATTTTCCAGTAGCCATTCAGATGGTACCAAGAAGATCCAAGAGAAATAAGCAGCTAAATCCAACATGAACAGAACGCCTCAAAATGTGTCCAAGGAACACATGAAAAAGGTTTAGTACTGAGGTGGCTCATATTGTGATATTGTTAGAAGATGTATGCACCATTTTAGTGCAAGTGTATTGCATGTGTATTTTTCTATAGATTAGATTCTCAGAGTAGAGATGCCCTGGTGTGATTTCTGGTATGATCAGAGGCTCTATGGGAAAGGGAAAGTTATACATATTTGCTTCCTTGTTATCACATAGCCTATGTTCCAAAAGATGTACTTAAGTTTGGTAAGTAAGTATACTGCTTAGAGAGGTTTCTTGTTGTGTGCCTTCAAGTCATTTCCAACTTACAGTGGCCCTATGGTGAACCCATCATGGGATTTTCTAGGCAAGATTTGTTCAGAGGAGATTTGCCATTGCAAATCTCTGAGGCTGAGAGCATGTGACTTGCCCAAGATCACCCAGGGAGTTTCATGGCCAAGCAAAGAATTGAATCCTGGTCTCCAGAGTCGTAGTCCAACACTCAAACCACTATGCCATGCTGGCTCTCTATTTAAAGGTTTACAGAGTCCATTAGAAGGTCTTCTGCCTGAAAAAGGGCTCCCACAGAGCCTTTCTAGGTAAAGTAGTTTCTCTCTTTTTGATTATCCATAGGAAAAGGAAGAGGTTCAACTGTATTGCTCCAGGCACAATTTCTTACTCAGATCCTTTTCTGTATTAGCCCCACAAAATTGAAACTCAATTTATTTGTGGTCTCAGAGTGATCTATCGTCTATTAAAACATGTTGATCATTTTCTGGCAATAAAAATGTTAATCTGGGGTGTTTAATCCTAATCGAGACTACTCTGGGGGGGGGGGAGGTTACAAAACCCCAAAACAGGTTCCTGATTCAGATGCAGCTCCCTGCGTTTACTTTAGAAAAGGAAATCCCAACCATGGTTTCACAGATCCTGATAAACCTCAGCTCCCAGAAGCTTCTCCCAACACAGGCAAGGGTCAGGAATACAACAACATCTGAAGACCAAAGACTGGAAACTTCTCTAGATTGGGACATTTTAAACACTATTAGGTTCTTCTTTTAAAAAAAAAATCCCGCAGTTGGACTCTAAGCATGATTTCCTATGCAGGTCTGCTTTCCTCCTGTCAGATATCCTATATCCATGGAGACTGAGGGTCCTTCTGATGTCCATGCATACCACTGAACTTTCGTACTAGGGTGCTCCAAATCTTGAAGGTACCAAAAGTGAAATTTCTCAATGAGTAGAGTCTTTTGGCTCTACATTTGGCTTAAAGGAAGAGCCAGTTCCCTCTAGTTTTAAAAGGAATCCCACCTTAATTGGATTTGTGCCCACCGCCTCATTTCTCTTTTGCTTAGCTCTTCCAAATTGTTCTCATCAAACAAAATGTCTCATAATAGAGTTTCTGGATTTTTGCCAATTGTTTTCACCTCCATGTCCACTCATTCTACTCTTTTAGGAAGCTGTTTGCAATAATGTGTTGGATCTGCACTGGGATTCTTCCAAAGGTTTGTTAAAAGCAGGGCATGGTTTCCTGCGGTGGTCATATGGTTTGAAGGGTGAATTTTCTCCTCTCTGGTTTTAATTTTTCCCCAAAAAGATATAGTGGCATGGTGCACTGATCACTGATCTTTTTAATATTTTTGCCGCATGAAGAAGCCAGTGAAACTGAAAACTTGCATGATGAATCTTTTGTATTTTCATTGTTCAATAAAGGTATCTTGTGGATTATATAGTTGTGTGTGTTTTTGTAATAAAATTATGCTCCAGTAAGATTCTGCTTTAAAAATTCTTGGCATGAACCTCTATGAAAGTTAATTTCTAGCAACGGAAATTCTTATGTTTGGGGGGAAAAGATTGGGGGGGGGGAATCTTTTTTTCTCTTTGGTCTTTGCTGTCACCAAGTGGATTTTTCCTGTAACATCTTCCTCATTATTCCTTGACTTTAGAACTGGACAACATCTGTACTTCCCATTGTTGCTGAATTACAATTCCCATTATCCCTGACTTCTGACCACCTGGGGCTGATGGGATTTGAAGGTCTAAGAAGGTCCGGAGGACTACAGCTTTTCCATCTTTGCTTTATGTGACACTGAGTTTGACTACTGCATGATGCATAAAAGCAATGCAGGCAAAATGCTGCAACTCCTAGACCAAGTAAATGTTTTCAACGCATACAGAAAAAAATATTACCTAGAAATGTTAGAAATTTTTTGCAGCAACTTTTAGGAATTCTAAGTCTCAATAAATTATTGGTCATGTATTATTTGCTCTAATCTATGCATATTTTCCCTAAAGCTTAATATGTACACACACATTCTTTCTCACACACCTGAGATAACTGAATATTCAACATGACTCATACCTTGGACATAGTAATCTGAATTTTGTACAACAGGAGATGGAGGATCATAAGGCTTAGGTACTCTATAGTTCCATTTGCATTTTAATTCTAATTCACATTTCTTTGACTAATATGCCACACCCCATATTTGTACTCCAGATTGTGCACGTCTCCAAATTTTGTGATGCAGTTTTTCACTCAAGAAGTCCATACAAAAATGCTTGTATTGGGTAATATTGTTACTATTGTACACACACACAAATCTAATATGGAAAACTGGATACAGAGTGTGTGTGTCATAGGAAATTGTATATGAAAGTAAATACATTTTTGGTCCACAATACACTGCAGAAACAATTCAGTTTCAGACTGTTTTAACTGCCCCGGCTCAGTGCTAGGGAATGCTGGGAATTGTAATTTATTGTGGCATCAGAGCTCTCTGACAGAGAAGACTAAACATCTCACAAAAGTATGGTTCCCAGAATTCCCTAGCATTTTGCCAGGACAGTTAAACTGGATTATTTCTGCAGTGTGTTTTGGACCTCATTCTTAGTGATGCAGAAATGGATAGAATAGATTTATAACTAAATATATGCAAATCTGAGAAAAATGAAAACAGACTTACTCTTCCTCCATCTCTATTGTAGTATGGTAAAATCTTCAACAAGGCATGCAGATTCTGTTCAGCAATTGTAAGATCCCTAGAAGGATATTCCGGCTGGATTGGTGAATGGATAAATTGTCAATGAATTTCTGAAAGTATGAGTTGAGAGACAAGGAAAGAGGGAACTGAAAAGCATCTGCTTGCACAAACAAACAAAGGATGTGATTATGTCTCAGACTACTGAAAATTACATGCAATATTTATTCATAAAAATTCAACACTCTTGATGCTTTGACCTCAGAGATTAGGTAGCAGATCCAGTTCAGCACAATACCTGAAATGCTTGATCTCATACCCCCTGTTAGTTCCACAAAGTGGGAGTAGACAATACAAATTCCTCTTCCCTCAATACTTCAGACTGAGCCCATGCTGCCAAAGCTCATTCTTTTCCCTAGAGTCAGTCGCACCGACACTCCTGTACTGAATTAGACCTCTTCCACCAAGTAGATTGGTTTTGGGGTGCTTGTTGGAATCATGGCCAAATGTTCATCTCTGTCCAGTATAGAAAAGGTTAATTTGCATTGTTGTTGTTGCAATTGAACAGTCAATAAAATACTAATACTGAATTATACATCCCTATTAGTTCCTTAAAATCTCCAAATATCAATTCATATACCATCATACTTCTCACACAGAAGGCTTTAATCTTGGTTTCAGTATATACAACAGACTGTCAAAGTGCTTTGCCAGATTCCTATTTATAATGCAACCACCATGAACATTCAGCTCACACACTTATATACACTTTCCCCTCCTGGAATTTGAGTCCATCACCTACTGGTACATCATCCAGTTTCCTGTCACCTGACAGCTGTGACTCTGCAGAATTGAAGTTTGCTGACTTCACCTCCTGCCCCTCTGTCATCAGCTTTTTGTGACTCTGGACTCTTCAAATGTTGAGTCATGTCTCCCAACTGAATTCAGGTTACCCATTCATTTATTTTTCCAGTTTCAGGCCATAGCTACATCAATGACATTTTCTGCCCAGAGTGCACTTTAGTCTTTCAATGACTTACCCTGCCTTGAATTTTCAGAAGACAGATGAAACAGTAAAGTAAGAAATACCTCCAGGCTACATGTAGCCCTCAGTGGTTTGGGGGTCTGTTCCCTAGAACCCCTTCCCTAACGGTTCTCAGACCTTCATACACCCAATTTATTTTACTAGGTATAAAATATCTTGCATCACTCCAGGAGTGGCAAAAACATACAAAAAGTCACCCTCAGCCCTCTCTTCCCAATGAGGAAAGTCTGCAGAAAATAGTCAATGCTGGAAACAAGGTTTTACTTCCAGTTCCCTTTCTGGGCAACTTTTAGCTGATTTTCCAAGGGGTGTGGACTGCTGCTTCTGCATCCTCTGCAGTTGCCCATCCCTGCCCTGCTCTGTAATATTTGTTTTACAGTGGATCCTTGGCATCAAGGTTTTGGTTCCAGAACTCCCCTTGAATACCAAAATCTTTGGATGCTCAAATCCTATTATATACAGTGGTATAATAAAATGGTTCCCCTTATATAAAATGGCAAAAATCAAGGTTTGCTTTTTGGATTTATAATGTATATATTTTTCAAGGCATGGATGGTTGAATCTGTGAATATGGAGTTCTGAAGAGGATCATAATATATGCAGAGGATGCAGTCCGGCCAGTGCAATGGGCCGGGTGTTATAAGCAACGTTTGGTCAGGTGTTAATTGTGCCATGATATTGGTTGTCTTAGCCATTTCCTGATTGGGTAGGCACATTCCCCTTATAATCAGTGGTTGGAATGGCTAACATCGTTGAACATGCAGGGTGGGATGTTCCGTGGCACCAGAAACAGCCTTCATCATCACTTGACAGATAGCGGAATTTGAAAATATGTGGCTGTCATGAGATCTCGCCAGAATTCCCTTACTTCTATGTCAATAACACCTCCCACTGTGATCTGTAGTTTTTGTTTGCAGTAACAATTGTTGAAAATCCCTGCTTGCGGTTGATTGTATTCCTCTCTGCATCCCAGTGGTGGGCAAACAGAACTATGATTGCCATCAATAGCTCCTATGCAGTGTGGGTAATCCAAATTCTCTGCAATCCAGCCATAATCTGAAAAATACAGCGGTCCCCACGTCTCCAAGCTTCTGGGTCTCAAAGATGCGAGCCAGATCAAAAGTGGTTTCTTTCGACATGTGGAAGTTAGCAACCCACATGGTCGGTTATGCCCATCGCTGGATGTACTTTGTCACTCGCACCAGTTGGTCCACTCATGTGGGATGCTGCCACCAACGTGGATGCGAGGCCAGGTCGCCATCCATGCCAGACCCCATGGATATCTTCTCGCTTGCCGCTGGCAGCCATAACTGCAATCTTACTCAGAGCAGCCCTCCGTGCGCGCTTGAGTGGGACAAGCGATCTGGCAATGCGACTCTTCTTCTCCTTGCTTTGCTCTTCTTCTTTGCTCTACCATTGCTCACAAGATCAAAAAATTGCTTTCTCCGATGCCCTTCTTTGACACCCCCCAAGGAAGTTCACCGAGTCTTCCGGGTCAAAAAACAACCACCGAGTGGCGACGTCATGCGTACACAGCCCACAAAATCTAATACGCATGCTCTATAGCAAACCGTTCTGGGAACTGGTTTCAAGAAAAAGGAATCGCTGTGCGGTTAAAATGCCATCTGATCACGTTCTGATCACGTTCTAGTTTGCTAATGCGGTAATATCCGTTCCAGGACGTTTCAGAACGCAGTGCGGTAATCTCCCAAATGTTGTCCACCTGGGTTGCTAAACATCCGTTTCAAGACAAGTCTCTTAGGTTTTAAACACAAGAGACATATTGGACTGAAAAACACAGCTATAAGGTTGTGGGTTCCCTTAATTCCCTAAGAAATTTGTGTAATGGGAGCTTCTTAACATCTCTGCATTAAGCAACTTTTCAACTTTGATTAATGCCCCGAGTACATTTTAATTCCAAACAACCCCCGTTCAAAAGCCTTGTTCAGACCTAAAGGGTTTGATATGGATTGCCTAATGATAGCCAATAAGGCCAAGAAGCAACTGAGAGAGAGATGTATAATCACCACAGAAGGAAAATCTAAATGCCTTACCACATGAGTATTATGAAATTAAAAGAAATACAGTTGTCCCTCAATTCACAGGGGATCTGTTCAGGACCCCATGCATGAGATTTGAAATTTTGTGGATATCAAGCCCTTCCTCTCTCCCCCATGCTTCTTTCCATCGCTTCCCTCCCGTCCCTCCTTACCTACTCTTTTCCGCCCTGCTAGCTTTGCCTCCAGGGCTTGGAGGGGACCATTCTTCAGTCTGGGGGGGAGTGGAGCCGAGGGTGTGGGGGCCACCAGGGGTCCTGTAATCTGTGCCCACCGGCCGGCGGCCATAGCGATTCCCTTTCTCAATGGGCGCATGTTTCAGAAAGGCAGCAAGTGGGGGGTACCCTCTGCTCCTTCTCTCTGCCCCATTGCTTTGGAGCCAGCTCAGCTGATCCAGCGAAAGAGGAAGAAGGGAGGGAGCCCTCTGCCATTGCCTTAGAACTGGCTCAGCTGATCCGAGCCCAAGTGCATTGGGGGTAAGACAGGGAGCAACGAGCAGACCCTCTGGCCCATTGCCTTGTGTCGGCTCAGGTGGTCAGCCCCAAGGCAATGGAGCAGAGAAAGGGAGGCAAAGCGGGGGACCCTCTGTCCCATGCTTGGAGCTGGCTCATATTTTCTGGCCCCAAGGCATGGGGCCAGGAAAGGGAGCAAGCAAGGGATTCTCGATCATGGGCTGCGGTTCCAGAGGAGGGACTTCTTGCAACGGACGGGTTTGCATCTCAACCCATTGGAAGAAATGTTTTTGCCAACAGTCTCAAGAACTTGATCAGGAGGGCTTTAAACTGAGTTCCGAGGGGAAGGGAGACATATAAAGGAAGGGAAAGGGATGGCGAAAATAGTCAAACTGACATAGAGGAAACAAGAAAAAAAGTGCAAGGACCCAACAGTGAGAGGCAAAAAAACTTGCACAGGCAGCAAGTAAAAGGGAACATGGTCTGCGATGTCTCTACACTAATGCACAGAGCATGGGAAATAAGCAAGATGAACGCGAACTCCTAGTACAACAAAGCAAATATGATAATAGGCATCACTGAAACCTGGTGGGATGAGTCTCATGTTGGAATGTGGAAATAGAGGGGAATCCTTAAAGAGAAATAGGCCAAACAAGAAGGGGGGAGGAGGAATAGCACTATATGTCAGAGATATTTACACCAGTGAAGAGATCCGGACATCAATCATGGAAGCCAGGTGGAAAGCATCTGGATAGAATCAAAGGGGAGGGAAACAACAAGGATGTTACGGTGGGAGTCTACTACGACCCCCAAGTCAGATTGAGGAATTGGATGATATCTTTCTAGAACAGATGACCACACAGTCAGAAAAGAGAGATGTAGTAGTGATGGGCGACTTCAACTATCCTGATATTTGTTGGAAGTCAAACCAGGCAAAATCCTCCAGGCCTAGCAAATTTCTCACTTGCCTGGAAGACAATTTCATGGTCCAAAAGGTGGAAGAGGCAACAAGGGGTCAGCTATTTTAGATCTGATCCTAACCAACAAGGATGACTTGGTTAATGGGGTGCAAGTGGTGGGATCATTAGGTGGATATGACCATGTTCTCCTGGAGTTTGTAATACAGTGGAAAGGAGAAGCCAGGCATAGTCAGACACGCATCCTAGACTTTAGGAGAGCGGATTTCAGTAAACTTAGAGAAGTATTGAGAGCGATTCCATGGTCAGAAATACTAAAAAATAAAGGAGTTCAGGACGGATGGGCGATTTTCTCAAAAGGAGATACTGAAGGCACAATTTCAAACAGTTCCAGTGAGAAAGAAAAACGGGAGGTGTCTCAAGAAAACCAGGATGGATGACTAAGGAACTTTCAACCGAGCTAAGTTGGAAACGGAACATGTATAAGAAATGGAAAAAGGGGGAAATCACAAAAAAGGTATTCAAAGAAATAGCAGGCATGTGTAGGGGTAAAGTCAGAAAAGCTAAAGGCGCAGAATGAACTCAGGCTTGCTAGAGAGGTTAAGAACAATAAAAAGGGCTTTTTTGGATATGTCCGCAGCAAAAGGAAAGAAGAAGGAAACGGTAGGGCCACTGCGTGGAGAAGATGGCAAAATGCTAACAGAAAGACAGAGAAAAGGCAGAATTACTCAACACCTTTCTTGTGCCTCAGTCCTTCTCAGAAAAGGCAAAGGGTGCTCAACCGGAGGATAATGGAGCAGAGGACAGGGATAGGGGGCATTCAGTACAGAATAAGTAAAGAGATAGTAGAGGAAACACCTTATTATCTAAATGATTTAAGTCTCCTGGACCAGATGAACTCCATGCCAAGGGTATTAAAAGAACTGGCAAAATGTAATATCGGGAGCCATTGGCAATATCTTTGAAAACTCCTGGAAAACAGGAGAGATCCCAGCCAGACTGGCGGAGGGCAAACGTTTTGTCCCCATCTTCAAAAAGGGGAAAAAAAGAGGATCCCAACCAATTATCGTCCAGTTTAGTCTGACATCAATACCAGGAAAGATTGGAGCAGATCATTAAACAGAGAGTCTGTGAACATCTAGAAGGCAATGCCATAAATCACAAAAGTCAACATGGGTTTCAGAGAAACAAGTCCATGCCAGACAAAACCATGATCTCTTTCTTTGATAAAATTACCAGCTTGGTAGATGAAGGGAATGCGGTGGATATAGTATAATCTTGATTTCAGTAAGGCCTTTGACAAGTTCCCCATGCACATTCTTGCAAAACAAGCTTGTAAAATGTGGGCTAGACAAAGGAACTGTTAAATGGATCTGTAATTGGTTGACTGGCCGAACCAAAGGTGTGCTCAACAATGGCTCCTTTTCATCCTGGGAGAGAAGTGACCAGTGGGGTCCCACAGGGCTCTGTCCGGGGCCCAGTGCTATTCAACATCTTTATCAATGACCTGGATGACAGAATGGGAGAACATACTTATCAAATTTGCAGATGATACCAAATTAGGGGGAATAGCTATACCCCAGAGGACAGGATCAAGATTCACAAATGACCTGAATAGACTAGAAAGCTGGGCCAAAGCTAACAAAATGAAATTCAAACACGAGAAATGTAGGTATTGCACTTAGGGCGGAAAAATAAATGCACAGATATAGGATGGGTGGACACCTGGCTGAATGAACAACGTGGTGAAAGGGATCTAGGAGTTCCAAGTAGACCACAAGTTGAACATGAGTGAGACAGTGTGATGAGGCAGCTAAAAAGGCCAATGCTATTTTAGGCTGCATCAACAGAAAGTATAGTGTCTGATCAAGGGAAGTAATAGTGCCAGATTCTGCTTGGTCAGGGCCCCACCTAGAATATTGTGTCCAGTTCTGGGCGCCACAATTCAGAAAGGACATTGAGAAAACTGGAGCGTGTCCAAAGGAGGGGCGACAAAATGGTGAAAGGTTCTGGAAACCATGCCCCTATGAGGAACGACTTAGGGAGCTGGGGATGTTTTTAGCCTGGAGAAAAGAAGGATAAGAGGTGATATGATCGCCCTGTTTAAATATTTGAAGGGATGTCATATTGAAGAGGGAGCACAAGCTTATTTTCTGCTGCGCAGAGAACGGACCCGGAACAATGGATGCAAGCTGCAGGAAAGAGATTCCAACCTGTAACATTAGGAGGAACTTCCTGACAGTTAGGGCTGTTCGACAATGGAATGCACTCCCTCGGAGGGTGATAGAGTCTCCTTCCTGTGCGAGGTCTTTAAACAGAGGCTGGATGGCCATCTGTCAGGGATGCTTTGATTTGGATTTCCTGGCATGGCAGGGGGTTGGACTGGATGGCCCTAGTGGGTCTCTTCCAACTCTATGATTCTATGATTCTATGATTCTATGATTGCCTTGGAACTGGCTCTGTTGATTCTGTCTCAAGGCAATGGGGCAGAAAGGGAGTAGGGGGGAGAATCTCGCAACTCTCTCTCCGCCCATTGCCTTGGAGCTGGATCAGCTGCTCCAGCTCCATGAACAATGGAGCGAGGAGGGAAAAAAGGGGGACCCATTGGTCACAGTGAAGGGGGTGGGGCGTGCACCCCGTAGGAAGGGGAATCGCCATGGTGCCGGTCGGTGGGTCACAGATTACAGGCCCTGGTGGCCCCCGCCACCTGGCTCCCTCCCCTTCAGATTGAGGGAAGGCCCCCTCCCAGCCCCCGGGGCTAAGCTACGCAGGGGGGATGAAAGAAGGCGGTAAGGAGGGAGTGGAGGGAGGGGATTGAAAGGAGTGCCCTGGATGGAGGGGAGGGGGAGGGTGAAATGGCAACCTCGCGAATAATCAACCCGTGAGTTCCAAAGCCCTGAATTCGGAGGGACGACTGTAGAAATCCTTGATAGCTTCTAGAAAGAGACAAGCACTTCAGAAGGGTTGAAAATGTGTTGACTTGAACTTCACTAAAATAAAAATTCTAAAACTTTTTTGTGCATTAGTTACTAATGCTCTGGGCTCCTCTTTGAATGCATTCTGCTGCCAATATTCTGGCAGACATTGGGAACATCGTTTTTCCACTCTGTTTGCGGATGTGTCACAGTGTACAGTGGTTCATTCTTCTACCATTGACTTAATAGATTCCCTTAATGGGATCCAGTTTCGCAGACTGAAATAAAGTAATTGATAGTCTGTCTTAAATCAAGGAATAGGACGCTATCCACCGGAAAATGTTGAAGGCAAACATAGATTGGTGGGCCTCTCCTTCTAGGAAATCTGTTTCTCCATATTAACAGTTTGGGTAAATTTCCTTTTGCCTGGCTGGAGCTATTGTTATACCAAATTTTTAAGAAAGAGAGAATTTTCAACTTTGCCTTGGCTTATTTCCTGCCTTAGATATTTGGAAATCTCTTTTTGCCACTTCTGGAATACTAGATTTCATTGTGTATTATTGGGATTTTTTTGAAAATTAAAAATATAAAAATGTTAAAGATAAAATATATCATTTTATAGTATGGTACTAATTTTTCCTAATATTGATAGTTTTAAATTTTTCCACCTCATAGTTTTTTAAAAACCTTTCCATGTCTTTTCATAGTTTGTTTTTAAATAAATCTGAACTGTTTTTGGTCAACATTATTCCCAAATATTTTTCCTTTTTGCTAATCGAAAATCCAGTCGATTTCACTCAAGTTCTCTTTCCTTTTGCTTTAATAATATTTTTGGTAGTAATTGTTATTTTTGTCTTTATTTTTAAACCAGACTATTTCACTAAATTCTTCTAAATTCTCAGCGGATCTTCCAAAACTAACAATACTCTCCTGAAGCTCTAATCTGATTACTCTTAACTCTAATTTTTTTTCCTTGACCTTTTAATCTTCTCATATCCTTTTAATGAATATTTCAATTACACGGAGAAATAGTAGCAGGAATAAGGGCAAATCTTGTTTTTGTACCTCTATTTATCTTTATTAAGACCTTAGATATTAAAAACATGTCAGTTCATGAGAGTGATACATGTCTGTCAGAAAAAAAAAAGTCATAGTCTTTGGCTGATCCATATTTTTACTTCTATACATCAACTAATGAAAACTGTCCCATTAAGGGGTTTGTTTTTTTTTTGGGGGGGGGGTCTCTGATTATTCCTTACCTTTTCTTCTTATTTCCTGTCAATTTTAGGATCTAATACTCCATTTCCAATCCCGGAACATTAGTATTCTCTCTTAATTATCAATCATTAACTCTTTTTTAGTTTCCTGTAGCATTTATATCTATTCTCTAATGTACCATAGACTCCTACCATCGTATATTCTGTGGTTGTAATTCAACCTCTATTTCTTCATATGGCCCCTCACTATCTTTGATTATTTCTTTCGATTATATTTTTAGGTTAACATATAAGACTACACCCTTTTCTTTTTTGTGACGATGAAAACAAATTCTTTCCCAAATTTCAAACATATTCTTTCCAAAAGAATCTTACTTCTTTTTTGTACAGAATTTAATCCCTTTGTATCATATAATCATATAATCTTTTATATACATTTTATCTTCTTTACATTAAAATTTAGTTAATTTAATCTAATCCCCCTTAATTAAGAAAAACAATAATTTTATATTATTTTACTTGATGTTTCTCTTTTTCTCTTTCTTTTTGTTGAATTGGCTAGATTACTTCTTTTTCTTCCTTCTTCCTCCTCTTCTTGCCCTTCTCTCCTGTCACCTGTCATCTTCCTGGAGTCTTCTCTGTTTCTTTCTTCGACCTCATATTTTTTTGGTTTTTCCTAGTTTGTCAATTTGTGTGGTTTGTTGGTATCTTTCCCCCAATCTCTCCTATATTTGTCTAGAAGTCTTTTGCATAAACATAGTGCGATATCTTGGATAAAGAACCCAGCTAAATGTTTATGTTTATATACATAGCCTGAAGGTTATGAAGCAAAGTTTTAGTCCAGTGAAGTAATCCAGATAAGGGAGACTCAACCTGAATAATTGTCTATGGAGGCATGACTTTGTGGCACACCTTGTAAGTGTATTTTAAGTGCTGGAATGAGCATGGCTCCAGTTGTAGCTATCAAAAGGGAGGCAAACTGTTGTAAAATTCAATGCTAAAAGAAGCCTTTCATGCATTAGGAAGGCATACACATAGGTGAACATTTAACACCATTGTAAATTTGTGGCCTCTCTCTTTACCATGGGATCTAGATATATGTTCTTTAAATTTGCAAACAGAAACATGCTCATTAGGAAATAAGCTCCTGAGTTTAGTGCTTAGGAAAGTTTGGATGTAGGAGATCAAAGCTTTGTACATTAATATCAATCATTTTAAAATCAATATGCCTGTAATTTGCCTGTCCAACAAATTAATAATCATTTTATCTAGTTTTTGTTTTCTGTAGTTTAATTGTGCTTAAATAATCCTGCATTACCTTGATGATTTTGAACAATAAAAGTGTTTGCAAATGTTGGTAACAGTGGGTCCAAAGAGTCATTTTCATCATTGTGATTATTTGTTTTCAGTTTAGGCCTATCCATTAGTTGGGCTATCAGAAGCATCAGCTCACAGTATCCTTGCTGGGCCCCTATAATGGGCATTACTTTTTGCATAAGCATCTAGGGGTAGGAAGCCGTGATGTACCATGGAATGTATCAATTGCAGAAAGCCACAAGAATGGTGGCTTTGGCATGTGTTGTAGGCTGAATGCAGGCAAATGTGTTGTCCCAGTATGTAAATATCCCAGAGGAAGTGAGCCAACGTACTTAGGGTTGCCATAAGGCAGGACCTCCAAACCGGGACAAATGTAGGGCCACATTTTCAAATGTAGGACATGTTTTTTAAAAAATGGAGGACACATTAAAAATTGATAATTTTTTTAAAATGTTAATATAAATGCATGTTTCTTAGGCATGCTCAAAATGGAGACATTTTGGCATTATTCCTAGACAGAAGGCTGAAATGTACTTCTCTTTCTGGCCAACCCCCCCCCCCCAATTCTACAAGAACATTTCCCACTCCCAAGCAGGCATAGCATTTGCAAGATCGCAGGCAGTCCCTGTGCCACCTGCAAACTACATTTCCCACTCCCAAGCCTTCTTAGCATTCCCCCCTTCCTCCTTTTCCTTGCCCCCTCCAACCCCCAAACCCCTCACCCCCCTTTTTCCCAGGTATGTCTCAACTTAGGAGGGATTTATGGGACAGATCCAAAGCCTTTTTTCTTTTCTAATGGGGGCAAAGCCTGAGAAGCCCTGGACCCTGAGAAGAAGAGGAGAGGGGCTTAGAGAGAGGAGAAAGAGAAAAAGAAGATGAGGAGGGGGAAGAAAGGAAGAAAAAGGAGAGGAGGAAGAAGGAGGAGAAGAAAAAATGGAATAACAACGAAGAAGAAGGAGGAAAGAGAAGAGGGGAAGCAGCTTGCCTGAGTGTAAATTCCTCCCTGCTTGGATGTTTGGAGTATGCCCAATAGGAAGTTAGAGGGCTGGCCAATAGGGCAGGGCAGTGTAGCAGACCCCGCCCCGGCTGGGTTTCAGCCTCCTGCTGCTGCCCAGCCATGCTGCACAGCCAGCACTCTATAGAAGGCAGGCAGCAGCCCTGGGAGCTCAGAGTTGGGCAGCCACCGGCAATGGGGGTGGGGGCGGGACGGGACCGGGCACGCCCCCCAGGGGGCGGGAAAGTCCCGCCCACCGCCGTGAAATGGCAACCCTAATACATACTCCAATCCCTCTACTGCTGGTTTGGTTAAATATCTGCCAAGTCCTCTTTCAAATTAACAACTATGCATTCTGTTTATGTTTGCTTTAAGAAAATGACAGAGGAATAGTTTAGTGGGTTTGGTTTTTTTACAATGAAAACACAATAAAATGTCAGATTGCTTTCTGCAATTGGTGTCCATGAGAACAAGGTTGTTGTTTTTTTTCTGGTTTTTGGTTCTCCTAAAGTCATAGGCGAATCTTAGAATCCTGGATTTGGAAGAGACCACAAGGGCCATCCAGTCCAACCCCATCCTACCATGCAGGAACTCTCAATCAAAGCATCCCCGACAGATGGCCATCCACCTCTGCTTAAAGACCTCCAAGGAAGGAGACTCCACTACACTCTGAGGAAGGAGTATGTTCCACTGTCGAACAGCCCTTACTGTCAGGAAGTTTCCTAACGTTGAAGTGGAATCTCTTTTCCTGTAGCTTGCATCCTTGCTTCCAGGTCCTAGATCCTTTGGTGCCCTGGCAGTTAAAAGCAGGCTGGAGCTGAACAATGGGTAAAAATGGGGCATTCTTGCTGAGCTCTTGTTTGAGAAGTTCTCTGGGTCCTCCATCCCAAGTACTGAACCGTGCTTGCCAAGGACAGAACCTAGAAAGACAGCTGTGTCTTGGGACAGAAAGGCTATAACAGTACCAGAAAAAGGAGACATCCCCCTTTATCAACCAGAGGTCAAACTTGGAAGTTTTCTGCAGGAGGATCACGTTCCAATTATTATTATATTATTATTTTATTGTATTATTATTAATATTTTGTATCCCGCCCCTCTGAGAACAATCAGGGCAGCTACAAGTTAAAAATATACAACATATCAAATCCTGTCTTAGAGTACCCTCCCCCCCTAAAAAAGGTATAAATCTAACAAGAATAAACCATACAGGTTAAAACTGACCGAAAGGTCAAACAACAAACAATACAACAGAACAACAGAAGAATAACAATACAATAGTGATCAATGGGAGCAGCATAATCTCTTTATGGGAGTTTCCTGAGGCCAGGTTGACATTCTGGAAAGGCTTGCTGGAATAGATCACTCTTGACAGCCTTTTTAAAGCTGTCTAAGGATGTAAGCAGACGGATCTCATCCGGCAGGCCGTTCCACAGTCTGGGGGCGATGACGGAAAATGCCCTCTTGGAGGTAGCCGAGAGCCTAGATTTTTGTGGCTGAAGTAGGCCTCTCCCAGAGGAGCAGTGTGTGCAGGGAGGATTGTAGGGAGAAGGCGGTCCCAAAGATAGTTTGGACCTTGCCAGTAATGGGCAGGCCCCAAAAATGGTGTGAGTGCATAGGAGACCTGAACCAAAGATCAACCATACTTTAGCTTAAAGCTCTTGCTGGCCATTGTGGCAGGAAGTAAGTGTGTGTGTGTGTGTGTGTGTGTGTGTGTATACAAACCTAGGAAATTACAATATGAGTATCATATGATTTTTATTACTATTGAGCTTTATTACTATTGATGGGGGACACAAGGAGAAACACATTGCCAAGTAGCTCAGCTTCTGAGTAGGGATACATGTTCTTTGCCTGATGAAGAAGCCAGTGAATCTTTGAAAGCTTGTATGGTGTGCTTTAGTTTTTTTAGTTGGTCCAGTAAAATGCCCACTGTTTTGTGGATTGTGGATTTGTTGCATTTCTTGCATGTGCAATGGACCTATCCTGAATATGCTTGTTTAGTTGCTCTTGTACCTATCCCAACTCACTGAAAACAGGAAGAGATTCACCTCAACATTAGGAGAAACTCCTGATAGTGAAGGATGTTTGACAGTGGAACACACTCCCTCAGAGTGTGATGGAGTCTCTTCCTTGGAGGTCTTAAGCAGAGGTGGGATGGCTATCTGTCAGGTATGCTTTGATTGAGAGATCCCCAGGGCAGGGATTGGACTGGATGGCCCCTGTGCTCTCTTCCAACTCTATGATTCGATGATTGAGCCCCCTGTTTTCATCTTTTCACCAGTGTCAACCAGTTCTAGATGGGGTTACATTCCCCCTGAAAGGCTGTGGATCTATACAAATTGGGAGAAAGGGACGGACATGGGCCGCCACTTCTCCCTTGGATCATGGCCGTGCAACAAATGGCACAGCAACAACGTGCTGGGAAAAAGGAACCACAGAATGCGGCTCCTTTCTCTGCCACTGTTGAGCACCATAAGTGCCCTGGAGCGGCGCTGTGACGTCCTCATGCGCTGCACCCTATGGACATGGGTGCACGAGGCACGTCATCATCACATGCACCCTGTAAACGGCAGTGTCCCAAGATGGCACCCACAGCATGCAATAGAGTTCGGGAGTTGTGGACACCCGCTCTCCCAAGCCCTACTTTCAGCCCCAGGCTGGCGCAAAGCACCGGTCTGTATGGGCCTGTGTTTACAGTATGGGAATACTCCTGGGATCAGTCCCTCCAATGTCAGTTGAGATAAATGTAATGGTCACGAGTGCTTGTTTATCAACTTTGGCTGATATGCTACTGTGCCCCTGCTAGAATTGGAGGACCCAAGGATGGTAGTGCACACACTGGTAACCTCAGGCAGACTTCTATAATGCACTATACTTTGGGCTATCTTTATACCAAACCAGAAACTCCAACTGGTTCAGAATATGGCAGTTAGATTGTTTACAGGTACACCAGGAGTCATCACATCACACCAATCTTAAAATCACGCCACTGGCTGCCAATTAGTTTCAGGGCAAAGTACAAGTGCAGTTATTACCTACAGGATTGGGTCCAGGCTTTCACCAGGATTGCCTTCTCCTTTACAATCAGCCTATACACTCAGGTCCGCTGGAAATGTTTGCTCCACCGGCCAGCATTAGACTGGCAACAGTTTCCCACACAACCTTTTCATCTACGGCCCCTAGACTCCGGAATGATTTGCCAGAAGAGATACAATAGCTGAAGTGCTGACAGCATTTAAAGCAACATTAAAATATATCTCTTCTAGCAGGCTTACCCAGTTAATTTTAAAAATGAATCGCTCCAAAGCTAAAAAGGGAACCTGTGGACCTCTTTCTTCTCCTGGATTCAATCAAAGTTTGGGTCCTATCTGTGGCGCAGCAAAAAACAAGCTTGCTCCATCCTCAATATGACACCCCTTCAAAACTTAAATAGGGCTACCTTCCCCTCTCCAGGCAAAATGTACCCAGCTCCCTAAGTCACTCCTCATAAGGCATGGTTTCCAGACCCCCCTCCCCTGGACACACTCCAGCTCTCAACATCCTTTTTGAACTCTGGTGCCCAGAACTTGAACACAGTATTCCAGATTAGGTCTGACCAAAGCAGAATAGTGTGGCATTATTGCTTCCCTTGTCTAGACACTAGGGTGCTTCTATTGATGAAGCCTAGAATAAACTGGCTTTTTAAGCTGCCACATCACAATGTTGATTCATGCTCAACTCATAGCACTCTTAGATCCCTTACATTAGTTTTGTTAAGCTAGGTGTCCCCCTCCTGTATATGCTTTTATTTTTTCCCCCCTAAGTGCTGTACTTACATTTCCCATGTGAAATACATTTTGGCCCAACTTCTAACCCATTAAGGTCATTATGAATTTTGATCCTGTCTCTGGGGTATCAGATACCCTCCTAATTTGGTGTCATCTACAAATTTGATAAGCAGCCCTCTGTTAATTCATACAAGTCATTGATAAAGATGCTGAATAGCACTGGCCCAGGACAGAACCCTGTGGCACCCCACTGGCTCTTCTCTGCAGGATGAAGAGGAGCCATTGCTGAACATCCTTTGGGTTTGGCCAGACAGTCAATTACAAATCCATCTAACAGTTGCATTCTCTACTCTACATTTACAGCTTGAAGGTTTTTGTAGGTTTATATGTGGAGATACATTCTCAGACAGACTTTGAGAGTGTGGGCACCTCCAGTTCAGCACGTCTTCCTCTTTCACTACATAACAGGGAGAAGAAGAACACAGGCCTACCTTCAGCAAATGGAACGGCAGGCTGAAGTTGGATTTGTCTGATCCTGTCTACAAAACTGTCTATGGGCCTCACTGTCCCTGCAAGCCTCTGCTGCTCTTCATATGCCCGTAGTCTGCTGGACCTTTTCACTGATGTCTTGTTTAGTTAAGGTTTCTTCTTCTCAAACAGGAGTCGGAGCTCAGTGAACTTCCCCATCAGCCAGTTTTTACTTGCCAGTTACTGGCAGTTAGAATCATAACTAGAATTGTACACTGTGATGGTTACATAGTCACACCCCAAAGTAACCCCTATTTCCAGGAAGCAGCCACTGTGATTGATGACAGTCCACTCCCCTGTCAATGGGAAGCATCTGTCTGACATTCTTACCCACCTGTGACTGGCATACCAGAGATTGTTACCCACAGAGTATGTCTAAGTGTATCCATCTCAGGGTGGGGAAATGTGTGCTGTCTAATGTTTTGACTTGCATCTCTCATCAACCATATCATCAGTAATAAAGATTGTGGAAATTGTACGTTTAGAGTGTCCAAGGTTCTCAGAGTCCACAAATTGTCTCCATTCTTGCAAGGCTGCCATACTACTCTCCCACAAACTAAGCCAACTCATTCTCTTATCCAGATTCTCGAGTGTTTATCAAATAACTGGACTAAATATTTCCCTTAGGCTCAGCACACCTGTTGTTTTTTGTTTGTTTGTTTTGTTTTGTCTCCGCTGAAGCCCCTGGTGCTAACAAATCTAGAAATGAAGCTTTCATCACCAACAGATGTATGTAAGTTTCCTGGCCGAGTTATTCGCTGCTATTTAAACCAGCTGCATTAAAAACAGAAGCCTTCCCACCGGTTTGTCTCCTAGATCAAATTGCCCCTAGAAGCATGAATTCTATTGGAATGTTTCCCACAAATGAACATATTATTTCTCACTGGCTGGGGTGTTATTTACATAATCAGTGCTGGAAGGGCACTGAAGCACTGCTTCACCCAATCGAACATGAATGTAGGAACCTCTTGGTAGGAGTTTGTACTTCTCTCAAGGCACAACAGAAGGTCTGAGTGACTTTCAGCTGCTCCACTTGCATGCTGTTGAAGGGAGAGAATATCCTCTTGGCTTCTGGTGTGAAACAGTTCTTCACATTACTCCACCTTACTATCTCACAAACAACACATCTCCCTTGAAAGAAGGAAGATGTTTAATTTTAATATGTGTTAAATGCAAGCATTACTGTGCTTTACAATATCACTTGCTCTAAGTTATCAAAAATGTCTTATTTTGTTAATCGCTGGGCAAGGAAGCACAACAAAACACAACCTCTTTCACAATACAAACAGAGATGTAGAGGGCTTCTAGTTAGCTTCTTGCCCTATGGAAAGCTACCAGCTAGCTTTTGTTGTTAACTCCTTTGAGTCAATCTTGACTCAGGCAACCCTATGGATGAGACATCTCCAAGGCCTCTGTCCTCCACTGTTCTGCTTAATTCCTACAATCATGTGACATCCTTAAAAAGTCCATTCACTGGCATGTGGCCTCCTCTCTTGCTACTCTCTCCACCTTTCCCCAGCATTATGTCTTTCCAATGAGTCCTTCCTTCTCATGTGTCTGAAGTATGACAGACTCAGTTTGGTAATCTTGGCTCCGGGGAGATTTCCAGCTTGATCTGCTCTAAGACCCATTTGCTTGTCTTTTGGCTGCCATGGGATCCTCAGTATTCTTCTCTAGCACCACACCAATGAATGGATTTTCTTCCTATCATCTTTCTTAACTTGTCCAGCCCTCACATCCATACATGGTGGCAGGGCATACAAAGGTTTGTATCATTCTAACTTTGTTCCTCAGCTGTAATCTTTTTATAGTTCTGGACCTTAAGCTGGTTTGGAGGTTCTAGCATGGGACCACAGCATCGTAACCCTTGACCAAAGAAGAGTAACACTCCTTGAGACTGACTGCAGTCCCCATTGCTAGCATGTTTGATCCCAGATATGGGAATTCTTTTACTATTTTATCTTCATTGTCTAGGTTGAGCTTGTGTAGGCCCTCGGTGGCATTATTTTGGTTTTCTTTATGTTCAACGTTAAGCCTGACTTTGCACTTCTTCTTTGAACTTCCTTAGTAGGTGCTCCAGGTCTGTGAGGTTTTCTGCTAGTACTATGGTGTCATTGCGTATCTAGATTGTTGATATTCCTTGCTCTTTTTTCATTCCTCCTCCTCTGTGTCCAAGCCTGCTTTCTTATAAATGTTCTCCATACAAGTTGAATAGAAGGCTGAAAGGATGCAGCCTTGCCTGACCCCTTTGCAAATGGTAACCATTCTGTTTTTCTGTGTTCTATCTGACAGTAGCCTCTTGTCCTAGGACAGATTTCTCATCAGGACTATCAGATGTGTTGGTACTCCTAGTGTTGGCTAGCTATGGGATGATATTTACTAAATAAATCTCATGCTTCCAACTAAAATACTTTATTTCTCCATCTCATAAAAAGTTCCACTTTCCAGGGCCAAAATAACTTCCAGTGGTGACTTATGGCTCTTATTTACAAGAAATAAAAATATAATTTAAAAAATTAAACGTATTTTAAAAATCAGAACATATTTAACTTCTTCATCTAATAATAAAAGAAGAAGAAAAAAAATTGAATTGGTCCCAGTCTTTTCCAAGTAGATGTGAAGAGTGGTTCAGTAACCATGGATTATGAAAACATAACTTCCATCACCACTTCATCTTTGCCTGCAACTTCCTTCTGTCAGAGGGTTGCATCTCAAAGGATATAGACTTTTCCAGGTGTAAATAAGGAGACTTGGTCTGGGGAATTTATCATTAGCTCAAACAGAGGAGCAGTCTCTATCCTATGTAACGAAGGTAGCCAAGGTAATAGGTCAACAGAGACAAGTTTTATGAAAACTGAATACTGTTTATTATCATTCACATAAAGACAATCAACACTCACACAATCATCCAAGAACTCAGGAATACATGGGACCTCGGGATAGAAATACCCAGGTTACGAAATTTTCGGAACGAAAAAACCCATAGGAATTTGTTCCGGTTACGAATGTTTTTTCGGGTTACGAAAAATCTTTTGGTGCTTTTTTCGGCTTTTCGCACGGAATCGCGGCTTTTCCCCATTAGCACCTATGGCAATTCGGCTAACGAAGGCTTTTCGGGTAGAAAGCGCCGCGTTACGAATTAATTTCGTAACCCGAGGCACCACTGTATAGTAATTAGCGTTGGATAGATAACATGAGGCTTTCTAATGGTATATTCACTGTATGGCGGTGCTCCAGGTCCAGATTGATGAAGACTCAGCAACACGGAGGGGAAGGAAGGAGGGGGAGTGGATTGGAACTATATCAGAACTCAGACTCACATGAAGCCTTTCTGAATTCTAACAGGGAACATAGACAAAAGGTTTGAGGCTCCTTAAATAGCAAAATCTTGCCTCAGGCGAAGAGTTGTTTCCACATTTCAAGCAAAGCCAAATCTACATACAGTATTAAAGATTGCTTGATCTACAGAAGTCTTCAAGGTGAGAATGGTTCTGGCCTGGCAAAGCATCCTAGCCATAAATCTGCCTCAAAGGGTAAATGACTCTTTCTGTTGGCAACTCCTATCTGGGCCTCTTTGATCTATGTTTCAATAGCTACGTGACCTGTCCATCTGCAGTGATGGAGAACTCTACGTCAGGTACCCATCAGGCCTCTCTGCATAGGGTCATCAGAAGAAAAGTCATACACATTTAGGATTTTAAGGCACCAAAGCTGGT
>NC_056523.1:222550547-222561862 GCF_019175285.1 Sceloporus undulatus
GCTGGTAACACAGGAGAAACTGCAGCTTTGAGGGCTTTTTCCCAGCTCTTGGTCACATAGAAAACCGACAAGGCATCAAATACTAAAAGACAAATATTTTTGTTATTGCAGAGGTTAACCAGAATTGAAAAAGAATAGGATAAAATTGCGGCATAATCATTTTCATTCAGAAGCATCAGAAGCTACTGTCCAACTGCATTCATAGCATCCTTGTTTCTAGCAGAATATCAAAACAGATCAAAGCCAAGACTTGTTATTTCTAAACAATGTGCCTTAAAATGGGCAAATTGCTTCTAGAGTCCTTTCATATTTTGGACCAGGACTAGAAGACATGTGGCTTCCCAGATGCTCTTAGAATGCAGTTTCCATCAACTCTAGCCAACACAGTCAATATTATGGGCTGATGAGAATTTCAGTCCAATATCAGTTACACATGTAGCTTCTGTTTCCAATTGGGAAAGAGCTTTCTGTATTGATTTCATATATCTCACTATATGTCCTATATCTGTAGAATTGTATGTTAGACAAATGTGAAAGAGGAGCAATCTACTAAGCAAAACAAAGCTGGCAGCTTGCCTGTCTTGTCCTCTGGTACAAGGCTCTGGATCCAAAAAATTGATATGCACAAACCATCTGCACAGAACAATTGTTATGTCTTAATTGCAAGAATTCTCAAATGGCATCAGCCTTGTTGGAGTGGGCAAATCACAGCAAACTTAAGTACCCTTAAGATGATTATATACTGACCATAGTATTAAAAGAATTAGTGGTAGCTGAAACTGCTTAACATTGGCTGAGTTATACACAATTCTCAGCATGTCACTCTTATCAGAACTGCAATGCTTTCTCATTATCCTCACCATCACAACCAACATGTGAAATAAACAGCAGCTATGGACTTTTTCACAGAACTATAGCACTGGTTCCACATTAACTGTTGTGGCTGCATCCTAAGGAATGCTAAGGTTTTGTAGAAACAGAGAGTGCTGAGTACAGCCATTTCCAGTCTCCACAGAATCTTTCCATGGCAATTAAAATGGAATCATAGTCTGCAGTCTCAAAGAGCCCTGTGGGTTGCACTGGAATAATGATGGTAGCACATCAAATACAACATGCACTCCAATGAGCTTCTACAAAACATTGCAACAGCCTCACCTTGGTTGATTGCTAATGTTGTGGAATGCTAGTTTTTTGCATTGATGTTCTTTACCATGTATTCTTGAACTGGCAGTCGTGCTGTCTGCAGATGTTCTTCTTCAGCTTTGTTCAAAGTAAGTCTCTAGAAGTGTAAATTAGATACACTTAAAGAAAAATAGATACAAATGTTCATTCAGTTCCTATTGGATCCAATGAATGAACTTCGACACAGTCTAAAGCAGTGGTCCCCAAACTGTGCTCTTTAAGAGATTTTGGACTTCAGCTCCCAGAATCCCAGACTATTGGCCAACATGCCTGAGGCTCCTGGGAGCTGAAGTCCAAAATCTTTTAAAGGGCACCATTTGGAGACCACTGGTCTGAAGCCTCCTGGTGACCACAGCATCAGTACAATATAGTTGCCCACTTCCAGCTCTTCCTCAGCACTGCCATCCAGTCACAACTATATTATTATTATTATTATTATTATTATTATTATTATTATTATTATTACTAGTGAGAGCCAGCATAATGTAGTGGTTTGAGCACTAGACTGATGCCAAGAGACCAGGGTTCCAATCCCGGCTCATCCAGGGAAACCCTTGGAAACCACAGAAAAACCTTGGGCAAATCACATTCTCTCGTCTCAAAGGATAGCAATGGCAAACCCCCTCTGAAGAAACTTGCCAAGAAAACTCCATGACAGGATCATCAGAAACAACTTGAAAGGGCACAACAACAAATAACAATTGCACTTACAGCCCACTTTGCTCCCAAAATGGGATCCAAGGCAGCTCACAATAATTGTAAAAAGATCCAACTAAAACGTTAATTTACATAAGTTAAGAAGGAATTAAGCATCACCGTTATTTAAAAACATGATTAAAACATCTAAAACACTATGAACACTCAAAATACCTATTTGGCCACTGTAGCAGGATCTGGCTTCTTGTAGCAGCAAATGGCAACAAGGATTTGACAGTAACTTCTAAAGACTGCTAATGAATATTATTTCATTTACTGGTAATCAGATGCAAAGAAGGATGGACCTAACAGACAGTGTATCCTGGATCATACTACAAGTACATTTAGGCCAACTTCCTGTTCACAAAGGTGATCAATTTGATGTAATAGTTGGTTTTCTTGGGCCTGTACACAGTCTATGGTACCCAGATCATCCAAACAATAAAGATTCCATTTGATTGTGATGGCTAATCACAGCTGAGAAGTAGATTTGGGGATAAAAGGCTTTTAACCACTGTACAGAAAGGAGCATGTTGGCAGAGGCAGCTTATACAAAGGCCAAAAAGGCATATGTGCTACACTCCCCTCTTTTAAACAGCTATTCAAAGGTGAATCAGATTTATTCTATTATATATGGGCAGATACTCTAATGAATATCCTAATACACAGTGGCAGATTTTCTAATGATAGCCAAAATGGTACATGGTTTGAGTGTTGGACTAGAATTCCCAGAAACCAGGGTTTGAATCTGTGCTTGGCCATGGAAACCTACTGGGTGACCTTTGGAAACTCACACTCTCTCATCCTCAGAGGAAGGCAATGGCAAGCCCACTCTGAACAAATTCTGCCAAGAAAATCCTGTGACTGGTTTGTCAGAATCTACCTTCAGTCAGGCATTCAGGTGTATTCTGCCATGAGGTTTAGATAGATAGATAGATAGATAGATAGATAGATAGATAGATAGATAGATAGGGAGGGAGGGAGGGAGGGAGGGAGGGAGGGAGATAAATAGATAAATAGAAAAACAGATAGATAGATAGATAGATAGATAGTCACTTTGAGAATAGGGGGGATGCAGCCATGAGAACTAAGCCGGATGGTCACGTAGGGCATGGCAGTTAGGCAGTTTTATGAGGGGTTGTTGGGAATCTGAAACCAAAGATGCATACTGCCTTAGATTTCTACTTGGTAGAAGAGCCAGGAACCAAATGGCCACAATCCCCCCTCCTTTCCCCCTTCAGACCAAAGGGAGAAATTCTACATCAAAGGCTGAAACGTAGGGAACCAACTCAAAGGGAGGGGTTTGGGGAACTGTAAGGTTCTGTATCTATTTAGAACTCCTCAGTTTCAACAAAGACGTGGCAGGAATACTTCCACTCAAGTCCTTACAATAAACTTTCTGATTTACCTGAAGTTTGTCATGGATTTTTGGTCAGAGTAATTCCAACCAAGTCTCACATGGTTAACCTTAGGATGTCCTTAAGTCAAAAACAATTTGAAGGTACACGGCATGGATCTCTAGAGGATTATGGCTTGGAGCATCAGGAGACACTTTCTGGGCACTTTGACTGGGAAAGGAAACACAATTATAATGATGAATATGGCAGGCTATGGTGTATTTGTGTGAATTGTTTGAAATATCCAAATGGTAGAGATGATAAAAGTCTGATAATCTGCCCCACATAGGCAGTGTTCTGTAATCCTTGTCTTGCCTGGTTGTTGCTCTTCAAGACCAAAGCAATGTAGAGCCACAGTAATACAATACTCAGAAATGTTTAGAACCTGTGCTGAGAAAAAGAAAGTATCACAAGGTTTTGGACTTTGGCAGTACAGTTGTTTATTTTTACTGGGGCTGAGACGCTGAAATAAGGTTGGAACTATTTACTCGGGCAATGAGTCTACATATCTTTCATGGTCAAATGTGCCACATTTTGTTTATTCTTCATGTAACTGATTCAGTTTATTGGTGTGATTGTTATACCGAGAAGAGCCAAAAGCATCACAGCCACATTTATCAAAGTTCTGCAACAAAAGCCTATCTTACTTACCATCAACTCATTTGTACCTCAGCTTAAAAGCAGGTGATTATCAAAAGGGATGGGAATGATGGTAAGTGTGGGAGTAAGTATGTGAAATGTTTTTCCAAAGATAACATAAATCCCCTATGTATTCCTTGTGTTTCATGGCCAATAGCTTCGTTGTTCTGAGTATGATTGGACGATCATCATTTGGAAACATTTATCCTTTGACAAATATTTTGAAGTATGCAGCAGCTCACAACAACATCAGACATCAAATTATTGTTAACATTCAAGACTATCTGTAAACATTTCCATCTGATTTTAAGTCTGTGAAAGGCATGTTAATGAGACATTCTGCGATGGTTAATACTTAAATTTCTTCTCTTGATGAATTCTTGCAGCTTTAAATGCTTAAACCATAAACTATGGTTTCAGGGGGGGGGGGGGACCCTTGATCTATTATGATTACAGTCTATTCTAACATGCCCTCAATTAATACCAAGTAGCTGGAGTAAAGTATCCCTTTTCCATGTTTGAACACTTGGAATATTCAGAATATAACTGCATCATGATTGCACATACATGCCTACATATACCGTATATACTCAACTATAAGTTGATCTCATGTATAAGTCAAGTGCAAGCTTTGGGGCCAAATTATGGATTTTGATATGAGTCCTGCATAAGTTGGGATTAAAACTTAGGTGCATGTAACAAAGGATCTAAAGGATGAAGCAAAGGAAAACAATGCTAAAGAACTTACAAAACCCTAGCAAGCATAACAGTTTGTGTTCACCCTAAGCAAGTTTCCTATTGCTTTCACAGTTGGGACCTTAGAGTTGCCATAAGCCAGAAACAACTTGAAGGCACACAACAACAAATGGGTTGTCTATATATCTCAAAGGACTTTATCTCACAAGACTTGAAAAGTGGAATTAGAGCAGGATAGGAGTGTCTATGGTGCATACAACAAAGTGACTCCGTCTCCAGCAGCAACACAACAGGTCAGGATTCTCACTCCATGGCTCTTTGATGACCAACCCATGAAATAACACGACCACACACAGAAGTGGGATAAAATATGAGCAGCTTTATTTAAACCGTTACCTATTTAAACCCGTTCCTTGAAAAATGCAACAAAAGTGGGGGTGAACAACCTAATACAAGACCTGCTGAGGCAGTTGGTCTCTCCTAGACCTCTATGGCCTCCCTTGGGCTAAAAACCTGAGCCCCAAGAAGACTCCAAAAACTGGGTTGCTACCCGGCTTGCCAACTACTGTAAGACCTGCCAAAAGATCCAATCCCCAAGCCACACAACCTCTGTAGAGGACAAGATCCCTCAAGGACAGTCTCCTTCCTTAGCCCCTAGCCACCTGTCCCATGAGGGCTGTTCCAGAGACATATCCTTCACCAAGAGTGCCATAAGTGATTACTGAACTCCTCCTTTCTCTCTACACTACCTGCCAATTGACTGTCTATTTAAGATCATCCTAGGCCAGCTTCCAAGTCCCCAAAGCACAGTATATGGTGGTGGTGGGGGGGGGGGAACCAACATGGAAAAGGGAGAACATTCCTAGTTTAACTGGACTTGTACAGTCTTTAAGTGGAATTGCACAATCTTGTGTCTTTTGCTTTCTAGAACTGAGCTGATGCTTTAGGTACTTCCTAGAAGCGGACTTTAGATGAGAGGCTGCCTCATCATGGACTGGTGAAAAATCAGTAGTTAAATGCCACACTTGTGGAGTACAACACCAATTGCTCTCAATAAGACCCAGGAGCCTGCCAGGCCATGTCATCAAAATAGAACTGCTTGGCTGGACTACAGAGACTAATCAGTTGTTTTAATTTGCAATTACAGTTGTATTTTATTAGACAAACTTTTTAATTAGACCCAAAAGGATTTTATGACATTACAGTATCTTAATTGATCTCTGTTGGTCTCTTTTAGAAATAATTTCACAGACACATCTAAGCTAATTTTTGAAATACTGGCAATAACCAGTAGAGAATTCTGGCCTAGCTGTCATCATGCCAGCACATCAATCAGATGTAGCAAATGGCCTATGGATGTCTTTCCTGTTTCCAATCCAATGTAACATGTCAGTCATTTCAGGATTCAAGGAAGATCAAATTGACTAGCATAACTTGGCAAACCATTTTTGGCCAACTAGGCCATTTTTAAGATAGCAATATGATGACATCTGGTGCAATCTCTGCCAGTCAGCCAATCTCTGCAAGTATAATTTGCTGGTCTGGTTAATAAAAGTTAATTCTAGCAATTAACAAGTATCAGATTATAACATGAACAAAGTAAAATCCGTTTCAAAGCTGACTTGTCAAAGATTTCTTACTGGCCTTGCCAGGTTCCACCAACAAATCTCCAGTGCACAAACATAATTTGAAATTATGGGAATGTCATTTTAATACTTTTCCTTTCACTATAGATTTGTTTATTTTTCAATTAATAATAAATAATAAATAATTAAAAATTTTATTTTTATACCGCCCTTCTGAAGATCAGGGCGGTTAACAACATAATAAAATACAACATTACAATAGTACAACAATATTAAAACAAAAACAGGATAAAACCCCCGTTAGCCAATCCTCTTTGCCACAGAAGAGGAAGGGAGGCCCACTGGACTTTAGTCGGGGAATGCAAGATGGAACAGAAAGGTTTTCAGATCCTTTCTGAATTGGGCCAGGGAGGTGGTCGAGCGGAGCTCTATGGGCAGCGTGTTCCAAAGGGCCGGGGCAGCCATTGTTAACCATACGTAAAGCAACAAAATGCTGTAGCCTGCCAGACTACTCCTGGATTTGTATTCTCAACTCAATATATTAGAATGAAATGCTAATACACACACATGCACACATGCACACACATACACACACACATACACACCACAACAGTCCTCTGAATGACCCTCCCCCCCCAAAAAAAAAGTGGTCCAAAGGGCTGGAAAACCCTATGTATTGTATTTTCTGCTACTGGAATGAATCTAGAAATCAGGGGATTGTGAGGGGCATAGAATCATGATTTTGACCTCACTGATCTTTTGTGTAAAAATAACATCTAAGTTGTGTAAGGATTTAAAGAATGATTCCATTAGTAGTACACAGGAAGGTTCCACTCAATAATATTGAGTTTTATTATTTTATAATTGTTTTATTGATATTTGCTGTGAACCGCCCTGATCTATGGAAGGGCGGTATAAAAATAATAAATTTATTTATTTATTAAATTTATAATATTAAATATTTCTAAATATTTTTACAGTATCTATAAAGAAAAGTTAACAATGCGAGCCATGTCATGTAGAAATATTGGTCTTACTCCAATGATAGTTTATATGGCAGAAGCTCTCAATCTATTGAGATAGCATTCTCCACAGGGATTACAAAAACAAAGTATAGATGAGAAATAGGCTGTTGGCAGGACCAGTAAATCTGTCCTCAAACTGAAGGAAACAGGGTTAAAAGTTTCCATAGTTCTCCTGGACTGTTGCAGTGTAACCAAGCTGTAGGGTCATCCTTCTTGGCCCTCCTGTGCTCTTATATGTTGTGTCTCAAGCTCTGTTACAGCAAACTTCTTGAAATCTCAAGAGGGGTCTTGGGCTTGAGAGACCAGGACATCTTCCATCACTGCAGCAGTTGAATACCTGTCAACCTCCTGTTCAGATTGGCATCCCTCATCAAGGCAAGGAAGGAACATCAACAATCTTAAATATGTGGGCAATACCAAATTACTGGCGGAAAACATCACAGACTTGGAACAATTAGGAAGGAAGGTCAAAGATGAAAGTGCAAAGGTAGGATTAAGGCTGAACATAAAGAAAACAAACATAATTACCACAAAGGATCAATATAAATTCAACCTAGACAATGAAGAAATTGAAATAGTTATAGAGTTCCCATACTTTGGATCAAACATCAGTCAGAAAATAGACTGCAGTCAAGAAATCGGAAGAGTAGGAATGAGAAGGGCAGCTATGAAAGAATTAGAAAAGATCCTGAAGAGTAAAGATATGCAACTGAGCATTACAGTTAGAATTCTCCAAGCCATTGTATTGCCCATCACTATGCACTGGAAAAGACAATAATGCAAAGAAAGGTAGAAGGCAGTAAAAAGAGAGGAAGACCACACGCCAGATGGCTAGACTCAAAGAGATCAGGGATTATATTTGCAGGACCTGAGTAGAGCAGCGAAAGACAGGGATTTTTGGAGATGTCTCATCCACATGGTTGTCATGAGTCAAGGTTGACTTGAGGGCAGTTAACAACAACATCAAGGCAACTGTGCCTTGTTCTTCTGGCTGTACTGCTAGTTCATTGTGCTTGCTCCTGTGACAACTGATCCAGTTAGCTGGAGCAGTCCCCTAGCTTGCCTCAGTGACTCAGAGTTTGCTCCAAACACTATACAACAAAGGCTGTAGTAAGATAAAAAGGAGATAAGTGCAGAGACTTGAGTGCTATTTTCCTTGGTTTTAGGAAGACAAAAACCATGTTCAGTTTTTAAATCTGAATGCATTTCTACATTCAGGTACACAAACAGTTATACAGTCAGCCCTCCATATCCATGGATTCTTTATCCATGGATTCAACTATCAATAGTTTGAAAATATAACAAAAATATATAGATTTCAAATAGCAAACCTTGATTTTGCCACTTTATACAGTATAAGGGACACCATTTAATTATGCCATTGTATTTAATGGAACTTGAATATCCACGGATTTTGGTATCCAGGGGGGTCTGGAACTAAACACTAACAGATGCCAAGGGCCAACTATAAATGGTGCATAACATTTGGAAGGGACAGTCCCAATAATTCTGTGATGTCCGACTTTTTCAACTCCTTTTACAATGCCCTGATTCTCTCTCCTTCTCTCACTTTCTCCCCTTTTCCTCAGCTTACTTCAGTCATTGCAAACTGAATTCAAAGTGCAGAAGTAGTTTGCACACCATTAACTCATCGGGGGGGGGGGGGAGGGAAGGAAGAAGCAGAGTCATTGTTACTGTATGGTTATGATTCATTTCTGACTTATGGCAACCCTAAGGAGAACCTATGACAGGGTTTTCTGGGGCTGAGAGTGCGTGACTCACCCAAGGTCATCCAGTGGGTTTCCACGGCTAAGTGGAGAATTGAACTCTCGTCTCCAGAGTCATAGTCCAATGCTCAAACCACTACACTATGCTGGCAGAGTCGTGCCCTTCTCAGCAGGGCCTACTGTACTATTTCTTAACTGATGTATTTTATATGCAGTTTGGTATGAATGAGGCATATGTACAAATATATATATATAGAGAGAGAGAGAAAGATTTCTTTAGTTTAGACCAGTGCTTCTCAGTCTTTGGTCTTTCAAATGTTTGGGACTTCAATTCCTAGAATTACTGAGCATTGGTCATCCTGGCTGGGGCATGTGAGAGTTGAAGTCCCAAATATCTGGAGAACCAAAGGCTGAGGACCGCTGGTCTAGAGCTTGACTATAATAATGTATATATATCATCTCCCTCTTCTTTTCTGTTTCACAGCTGCTAAAGATGGCCATGCAAATATTTATTAGTCAAAACACATTAGCCTAATTTGAGGAATAAAACAATTTTTTCTACAGATGCTCTTTAATGTGTGACCCTCTTCCTCTTTCTTACCAGCAACCCAGAACAATCCAGCCCTGAGAAAATAGTGCAACTCAAATATGTCTAGCCATCCATTAATTGTGTGAACATATTTGGTTTACACTAAGTTAAATATCAATTGTAGCTGTGCTTAGTCTCATGTGGGATGAAAATAAATTAATTATGTTATTGTTGATTATTCATTTATATGGGAACCTCATACCCTTGAATGGTTCCTATTCAGTATGGACTGTCCTAATTACAGTGGTACCTCGGGATACGAAATACCCAGGTTACGAAATTTTCGGGATACGAAAAAATCCCATAGGGAATTATTGTTTCGGGTTACGAATGTTTTTACGGGTTACGAAAAAACTTTTGGTGCTTTTTTCGGCTTTTTCGCACGGAATCGCGGCTTTTCTCCATTAGCGCCTATGGCAATTCGGCTTACGAAGGCTTTTCGGGTTACGAAAGCGGCCGCGTTACGAATTAATTTCGTAACCCGAGGCACCACTGTAATTCTTTGTCATCCCACTTAGAACCTTATCACACACATTATTTTCCCCATTATGGGAACAGGAAGGGGATGCTCGGGGACACGCGCGACCAGGAAAAAACAGATTTTACCACACAGCAAATCAACCACATCCCCGTTTCATTCCTTGGCACCAAGCCATCCCCATTCAGTGCTGAGGGGTGCCATTTTGCTAGGCCAGAAAACTTCCGACCCAAACATTTAATGCTCCTCAACACTGGGGCAGGGTCTTATCTTTCCTAATAGACTCAGACAAAAATAAATTGCTCCAACCTCTCCTAACTAGTATATTATTTCTCATTAATAATTTTTGCCATCTTGACCACACAATGATGTTGTTTGGCTATACATATCCCGGTTTTCATCTCTGAAATGTTGGAAGATACAATAAATTAGAGAAAGATATTGGTTAAATCGATAGTATGGAACACTGGATTATTTAGATTTCCTCTTAACCATAAAGGCTGCAGGAACACATTTTACAGTTGAGAATAACATGACAAAGGAATAGAATTAGCATACATATTAGCATACAATTTTTATGAATCATAACAAATGTAGTAGCAAACACAAACAAATTCAATAGCAATTACAAACAAGACTGAAGGCACAAGTAGTCTATTATAAGGAAGGAGTAACCAAATTATAAGATCCTTACATCATTTTGTTTGATCAGAAAATGAAATTATAGGAAATGTTAGAAACAAGAATTTGAGATTAAAATGATATTAGAAAAATCACTCTCAACTAGAGTGATGAACTGTGTGGAAGTTTGTATGGAGAGAAGATTCATCTATTATGGTTTCAATATGCATGATTAACCACATGATATAATTTTTAAATTTATGATTCACTGGGATTAGGGGCACAGGACCTCCTGTGAAAGTGGAAAAAAATGCATATAAAAACCTACCGTATATTCCGGCATATAAGACGACTGGGCGTATAAGACAACCCCCAACTTTACAACTTAAAATAGAGTGTTTGGGATATACTCACTGTATAAGACCACCCCTCTCTTCCACGATAAGTCAGAAAGGAGCTGAAGGCACACAATAACAGTAGCAGCAGCGGCAGAGGAGAAAGAGGGGGGAGGAGAAAAAAGGAGAAGGAGAAAGAAGAAAAAGAGGAGAAAGAAGAAGAAGAATAGGAAAAAGAGGATTAAAAAGAGGAGGAAGAGGGAAAGAAGAAGAGGAAGAGGGGAAGAAGAGGAGGAGGTGGAGAAAGAATAAGAGGAAGAGGGGAAGAAAAAGTAGAGGAGGAG
>NC_056523.1:222561962-222567782 GCF_019175285.1 Sceloporus undulatus
TTAACAAAATAAGACATTTTTGATAACTTAGAGCAAGTGATATTGTAAAGCACAGTAATGCTTGCATTAACACATATATTAAAATTAAACATCTTCCTTCTTTCAAGGGAGCATGTGTATGTTTGTGAGATAGTAAGGTGGAGTGAACGTGAGGACTGTTTCACACAGAAGCCAAGAGGATATATCTCTCCCTTCAACAGCATGCAAGTGGAGCAGCTGAAAGTCACTCAGACCTCTCTGCTGTGCCTTAGGAGAGAAGTACAAACTCATACCAAGAGGTTCCTACATTCATGTTCAGATTGGGTGAAGCAAGTGCTTCAGTGCCCTTACCAGCACTGATTATGTAAATAACAACCCCAGCAAGGTGAGAAATAATATTGTATCAATTGTGGGAGAACATTCCAATAGAATTCATGCTTCTAGGGGCAATTTGATCTAGGAGACAAACCGGTGAGGAAGGCTTCTGTTTTTAATGCAGCTGGTTTAAATAGCAGCAGAATAACTCGGCAAGGAAACTTACATACATCTGTTGGTGATGAAAAGCTTCATTTCTAGATTTGTTAAGCACCAGGGGCTTCATGCAGGAGACCAAAACAAACAAACAAACAAACAAAAAACAACCAGGTGTGCTGAGCCTAAGGGAAAATATTTAGTCCAGTATTATTTGATAACACATCAGAGAATCTGGATAAGAGAAATGAGTTGGCTTAGTTTGTGGGAGAGTAGTATGGCAGCCTTCACAATGTGCAAGAATGGAGACATTTTGTGGACTCTGAGGAACCTTGGACACTCTAAACGTACAATTTCCACAATTCTTTATTACTGATGATATGGTTGATGAGAGATGCAAGTCAAAACATCTAGACAGCACACATTTCCCCACCCTGAGATGGATACACTTAGACATACTCTGTGGGTAAACAGATCTCTGGTATGCCAGTCACAGGTGGGTAAGAATGTCAGACAGATGCTTCCCAATTGACAGGGGAGTGGACTGTCATCAATCACAGTGGCTGCTTCCTGGTAAATAGGGGTTACTTTGGGAGTGTGACTATGTAACCATCACAAGTGTACAATTCTAAGTTATGGATTCGTAACTGCCAGTAACTGGCAAGTAAAAACTGGCTGATGGGGAAGTTCACTGAGCTCCGACTCCTGTTTGAGAAGGAAGAAACCTTAACTAAACAAGACATCAGTGAAAAGGTCCAGCAGACTCTAAGGGCATATGAAGAGCAGACAGAGGCTTGCAAGGGACAAGTGAGGCCCATAGACAGTTTTGTAGACAGGATCAGACAAATCCAACTTCAGCCTGACCCGTTCCATTTGCTGAAGGTAGGCCTGTGTTCTTCTTCTCCCTGTTATGTAGTGAAAGAGGAAGACGTGCTGAACTGGAGGTGCCCACACTCTCAAAGTCTGTCTGAGAATGTATCTCCACATATAAACCTACAAAAACCCTTCAAGCTAGTAAAATGTAGAGTAGAGAATGCAACTGTTAGATGGATTTGTAATTGACTGTCTGGCCAAACCCAAAGGATGTTCAGCAATGGCTCCTCTTCATCCTGCAGAGAAGAGACCAGTGGGGTGCCACAGGGTTCTGTCCTGGGCCCAGTGCTATTCAGCATCTTTATCAATGACTTGTATGAATTAACAGAGGGCATGCTTATCAAATTTGTAGATGACACCAAATTAGGAGGAGTATCTGATACCCCAGAGAACAGGATCAAAATTCATAATGACCTTAATGGGTTAGAAAGTTGGGCCAAAATGTATTTCAACATGGAGAAATGTAAGGTACAGCACTTAGGGGGAAAAAAATAAAAAGCATACATACAGGAGGGGGGACACCTAGCTTAACAAAACTACATGTGAAAGGGATCTAAGAGTGCTATGAGTTGAGCATGAATCAACATTGTGATGTGGCAGCTTAAAAAGCCAGTGTAATTCTAGGCTTCATCAATAGAAGCACCCTAGTGTCTAGAACAAGGGAAGCAATAATGCCACACTATTCTGCTTTGGTCAGACCTAATCTGGAATACTGTGTCAAGTTCTGGGCACCAGAGTTCAAAAAGGATGTTGAGAAGCTGGAGTGTGTCCAGGGGAGGGAGGGTCTGGAAACCATGCCTTATGAGGAGTGACTTAGGGAGCTGGGTACATTTTGCCTGGAGAGGGGAAGGTAGCCCTATTTAAGTATTTGAAGGGGTGTCATATTGAGGATGGAGCAAGCTTGTTTTTTGCTGCGCCACAGAATAGGACCCAAACTTTGATTGAATCCCAGGAGAAGAAAAAGAGGTCCACCAGGTCTCCCTTTTTAGCTTTGGAGACAGATGCATTTTTAAAATTAACTGGGTAAGCCTGCTAGAAGAGATATATTTTTAATGTTGCTTTAAATGCTGTCAGCACTTTCAGCTATTGTATCTCTTCTGGCAAATCATTCCGGAGTCTAGAGGGGCAGTAGATGAAAAGGTTGTGTGGGAAACTGTTGCCAGTCTAATGCTGGCTGGGTGGAGCAAACATTTCCCAGAGGACCTGAGTGTATATGGCTGATTGTAAAGGAGAAGGCAATCCTGGTGAAAGCCTGGACCCAAATCCTGTAGGTAATAACTGACACTTTGTACTTTGCGCTGAAACTAATTGGCAGCCAGTGGCGTGATTTTAAGATTGGTGTGATGTGATGACTCCTGGATGTACCTGTAAACAATCTAACTGCCATATTCTGAACCAGTTGGAGTTTCTGGATTTGGTATAAAGATAGCCCAAAGTATAGTGCATTATAGAAGTCTAGCCTTGAGGTTACCAGTGTGTGCACTACCATCCTTGGGTCCTCCAATTCTAGCAAGGGGCACAGTTAGCATATCAGCCAAAGTTGATAACAAGCACTCGTGACCATTACATTTATCTCAACTGACATTTGGAGGGACTGATCCAGGAGTATTCCCATACTGTAAACACAGGCCCAGTACAGACCGGTGCTTTGCGCCAGCCTGGGGCTGAAAGTAGGGCTTGGGAGAGCGGAGTGTCCACACACTCCCGAACTCTATTGCATGCTGTGGGTGCCATCTTGGGACACTGCCGTTTACAGGGTGCATGTGATGATGACGTGCCTCGTGCACCATGTCCATATGGTGCAGCGCATGAGGGACGTCACAGCGCCGCTCCAGGGCACTTATGGTGCCTCAACAGTGGCAGAGAAAGGAGCCGCATTCTGTGGTTCCTTTTTCCCAGCACGTTGTTGCTGTGCCATTTGGTTGGCACGGCCATGATCCAAGGGAGAAAGTGGCGGCCCATGTCCGTCCCTTTCTCCCAATTTGTATAGATCCACAGCCTTTCAGGGGGAATGTAACCCCATCTAGAACTGGTTGACACTGGTGAAAAGATGAAAACAGGGGGCTCAATCATAGAATCATAGAGTTGGAAGAGAGCACAGGGGCCATCCAGTCCAATCCCCTGCCCTGGAGGATCTCTCAATCAAAGCATACCTGACAGATAGCCATCCAACCTCTGCTTAAAGACCTCCAAGGAAGATACTCCATCACACTCTGAGGGAGTGTGTTCCACTGTCAAACATCCTTCACTGTCAGGAAGTTTCTCCTAATGTTGAGGTGAAATCTCTTCCTGTTTTCAGTGAGTTGGGATAGGTACAAGAGCAACTAAAAACAGCATATTCAGGGATAGTCCAATTGCACATGCAAGAAAATGCAACAAAATCCACAATCCACAAAACAGTGGGCATTTTACTGGACCAACTAAAAAACATAAAGCACACCATACAAGCTTTCAAAGATTCACTGGCTTCTTCATCAGGCAAAGAACATGTATCCCTACTCAGAATCTGAGCTACTTGGCAATGTGTTTCTCCCTTGTGTCCCCCATCAATAGTAATAAAGCTCAATAGTAATAAAATCATATGATACAATCATATTGTAATTTCCTAGGTTTGTATATACACACACACACACACACATATTCCTGCCCACAATGGCAGCAAGAGCTTTAAGCTAAAGTATGGTGATATCTTTGGTTCAGGTCTCCTATGCACTCACACCATTTTTGGGGCCCTGCCCATTACTGGCTAAGGTCCAAACTATCTTTGGGACCGCCTTCTCCCCTACAATCCTCCCTGCACACACTGCTCCTCTGGGAGAGGCCTACTTCAGCCACAAAAATCTAGGCTCTCGGCTACCTCCAAGAGGGCATTTTCCGTCATCGCCCCCAGACTGTGGAACGGCCTGCCGGATGAGATCCGTCTGCTTACATCCTTAGACAGCTTTAAAAAGGCTGTCAAGATGGATCTATTCCAGCAAGCCTTTCCAGAATAGTCAACCTGGCCTCAGGAAACTCCCATAAAGAGATACTGCTGCTCCCATTGATCAATATTGTATTGATTATTCTTCTGTTGTTCTGTTGTATTGTTTTGTTGTTTGACCTTTCGGTCAGTTTTAACCTGTATGGTTTTAATTCTTTGTTAGATTTAATACCTTTTTAAGGGGGGGAGGGTACCAGGGATTTGATATGTTGTATATTTTTAACTTGTTAGCTGCCCTGATTGTTCTCAGAGGGGCGGGATACAAATAATAATAATAATAATAATAATAATAATAATAATAATAATTATTATTATTATTATTGGAACGTGATCCTCCTGCAGAAAACTTCCAAAGTTTGACCCTCTGGTTGATAAAGGGGGATGTCTCTTTTTTCTGGTACTGTTATAGCCTTTCTGTTCCCAAGACAGCTGTCTTTCTAGGTTCTGTCCTTGGCAAGCACGGTTCAGTACTTGGGATGGAGAGACCAAGAGAACTTCTCAAACAAGAGCTCAGCAAGAATGCCCCATTTTTACCCATTGTTCAGCTCCAAGCCTGCTTTTAACTGCCAGGGCACCAAAGGATCTAGGACCTGGAGCAATGGATGCAAGCTACAGGAAAAGAGATTCCACCTCAACGTTAGGAAGAACTTCCTGACAGTAAGGGCTGTTCGACAGTGGAACATACTCCTTCCTCAGAGTGTAGTGGAGTCTCCTTCCTTGGAGGTCTTTAAGCAGAGGCTGGATGGCCATCTGTCGGGGATGCTTTGATTGAGAGTTCCTGCATGGTAGGATGGGGTTGGACTAGATGGCCCTTGTGGTCTCTTCCAAATCCAGGATTCTAAGATTCGCCTATGACTTTAGGAGAACCAAAACCAGAAAAAAACAACAACCTTGTTCTCATGGACACCAATTGCAGAAAGCAAATCTGACATTTTATTGTGTTTTCATTGTAAAAAAACCAAACCCACTAAAACTATTCCTTTGTCATTTTCTTAAAGCAAACATTAACAGAATGCATAGTTGTAATTTGAAAGAGGACTTGGCAGATATTTAACCAAACCAGCAGTAGAGGGATTTGGAGTATGTTTAGGGTTGCCATTTCACGGCGGTGGGCGGGACTTTCCCGCCCCCTGGGGGGCGTGCCCGGTCCCGTCCCGCCCCCACCCCCATTGCCTGGTGGCTGCCCAACTCTGAGCTCCCAGGGCTGCTGCCTGCCTTCTATAGAGTGCTGCCTGTGCAGCATGGCTGGAGCAGCAGCAGGAGGACTGAAACCAGCAGGGGCGGGGTCTGCTACACTGCCCTGCCCTATTGGCCAGCCCTCTACTTCCTTATTTGGGCATACTCCAACATCCAAGCAGGGAGGAATTTACACTCAGGCAAGCTGCTTCCCCTCTTTCTCTTTCCCCTCCTTCTCTTCTTCTTGTTATTCCATTTTTTTCTTCTCCTCCTCTTCCTCCTCTCCTTTTTCTTCCTTTCTTCCCCCTCCTCATCTTCTTTTTCTCTTTCTTCCTCTCTCT
>NC_056523.1:222567807-222591429 GCF_019175285.1 Sceloporus undulatus
CCTCTCTCTAAGCCCCTCTCCTCTTCTTTCAGGGTCCAGTGCTTCTCAGGCTTTGCCCCATTAGAAAAGAAAAAAGGCTTTGGATCTGTCCCATAAATCCCTCCTAAGTTGAGACATACCTGGGAAAAAGGGGGGTGAGGGGTTTGGGGGTTGGAGGGGGCAAGGAAAAGGAGGAAGGGGGGAATGCTAAGAAGGCTTGGGAGTGGGAAATGTAGTTTGCAGGTGGCACAGGACTGCCTGCGATCTTGCAAATGCTATGCCTGCTTGGGAGTGGGAAATGTTCTTGTAGAATTGGGGGGGGGGGGTTGGCCAGAAAGAGAAGTACATTTCAGCCTTCTGTCTAGGAATAATGCCAAAATGTCTCCATTTTGAGCATGCCTAAGAAACATGCATTTATATTAACATTTTAAAAAAATTATCAATTTTTAATGTGTCCTCCATTTTTTAAAAAACATGTCCTACATTTGAAAATGTGGCCCTACATTTGTCCCGGTTTGGAGGTCCTGCCTTATGGCAACCCTAAGTACGTTGGCTCACTTCCTCTGGGAATTTACATACTGGGACAACACATTTGCCTGCATCGCTACAACACATGCCAAAGCCACCATTCTTGTGGCTTTCTGCAATTGATACATTCCATGGTACATCACGGCTTCCTACCCCTAGATGCTTATGCAAAAAGTAATGCCCATTATAGGGGCCCAGCAAGGATACTGGTGAGCTGATGCTTCTGATAGCCCAACTAATGGATAGGCCTAAACTGAAAACAAATAATCACAAGTGAGAAAATGACTCTTTGGACCCCTGTTACCAACATTTGCAAACACTTTTATTGTTCAAAATCATCAGGTAATGCAGGATTATTTAAGCACAATTAAACTACAGAAAACAAAAACTAGATAAAATGATTATTAATTTGTTGGACGGCAAATTACAGGCATATTGATTTTAAAAGATTGATATTAATGTACAAAGCTTTGATCTCCTACATCCAAACTTTCCTAAGCACTAAACTCAGGAGCTTATTTCCTAATGAGCATGTTTCTGTTTGCAAATTTAAAGAACATATATCTAGATCCCATGGTAAAGAGAGAGGCCACAAATTTACAATGGTGTTAAATGTTCACCTATGTGTAGCCTTCCTAATGCATGAAAGGCTTCTTTTAGCATTGAATTTTACAACAGTTTGCCTCCCTTTTGATAGCTACAACTGGACCATGTCATTCCAGCACTTAAATACACTTACAAGGTGTGCCACAAGTCATGCCTCATAGACAATTATTCAGGTTGAGTCTCCCTTATCTGGATTACTTCACTGGACTAAAACTTTGCTTCATAACCTTCAGGCTATGTATATGAACATAAACATTTAGGCTGGGTTCTTATCCAAGATATCGCACTATGTTTATGCAAAAGACTTCTAGCGAAATATAGGAGAGATTGGGGGAAAGATACCAACAAACCACACAAATTGACAAACTAGGAAAAACCAAAAATATGAGGTCGAAGAAAGAAACAGTAGAAGACTCCAGGAAGATGACAGGTGACAGGAGAGAAGGGCAAGAAGAGGAGGAAGAAGGAAGAAAAGAAGTAATCTAGCCAATTCAACAAAAGAAAGAGAAAAAGAGAAACATCAATAAAATAATATAAAATTATTGTTTTTCTTAATTAAGGGGGATTAGATTAAATTAACTAAATTTTAATGTAAAGAAGATAAAATGTATATAAAAGATTATATGATTATATGATACAAGGGATTAAATTCTGTACAAAAAAGAAGTAAGATTCTTTTGGAAAGAATATGTTTGAAATTTGGGAAAGAATTTGTTTTCATCGTCACAAAAAAGAAAAGGGTGTAGTCTTATATGTTAACCTAAAATATAATCGAAAGAAATAATCAAAGATAGTGGGGCCATTATGAAGAAATAGAGTTGAATTACAACCACAGAATATATCGTGGTAGGAGTCTATGGTACATTAGAGAATAGATATAAATGCTACAGGAAACTAAAAAAGAGTTAATTTATAATTAAGAGAGAATACTAATGTTCGGGATTGGAATGGAGTATTAGATCCTAAAATTGACAGGAAATAGAGAAAAGGTAAGGAATATCAGAGACCCCCCCCCCAAAAAAAAACAACCCTTAATGGGACAGTTTTATTAGTTGATGTATAGAAGTAAAATATGGATCAGCCAAAGACTATACTTTTTTTTTTCTGACAGCATGTATCTACTCTCATGAACTGACATGTTTTTATATCTAAGGTCTTAATAAAGTAAATAGAGGTACAAAACAAGATTTGCCCTTATTCCTGCTACTATTTCTCCGTGTAATTGAAATATTCATTAAAAGGATATGAGAAGATTAAAAGGTCAAGGAAAAAAAATTAAGTTAAGAGTATCAGATTAGAGCTTCATGGATGATGTATTGTTAGTTTTGGAAGATCCGCTGAGAATTTTAGAAGAATTTGTGAAATATCTGGTTTAAAAATAAAACAAAATAACAATTACTACCAAAATTTATTAAAGCAAAAGGAAAGAGACTTGAGTGAATCGACTGGATTTTCGATTAGCAAAAAGGAAAAATATTTGGAATAATGTTGACCAAAAACAGTTAGATTTATTTAAAAACAACTATGAAAAGACTGGAAGGTTTTTAAAAAACTATGAGGTGAAAAATTTAAAACTATCAATATTAGGAAAAATTAGTACTACTATAAATGATATATTTTTCTTTAACATTTTTATTTTTTATTTTCAAAAAAATCCCAATAATACACATGAAATTTATTCCAGAAGTGGCAAAAAGAGATTTCCAATATATCTAGGCAGGAAATAAGCCAAGGCAAGTTGAAATTCTCTCTTTCTTAAAAATTTGGTATAACAATAGCTTCCAGCAGGCAAAAGGAATTTACCCAAACTGTTAATATGGAAACAGATTTCCTAGAAGGAGAGGCCCACCAATCTATGTTTGCCTTCAACATTTTCCGGTGATAGCGTCTATTCCTTGATTTAAGACAGACTATCATTACTTTATTTCAGTCTGCGAACTGATCCCATTAAGGGAATCTATTAAGTCAATGGTAGAAGAATGAACCACTGTACACTGTGCCATCCGCAAACAGAGTGGAAAACGATGTTCCCAATGTCTGCCAGAATATTGCAGCAGAATGCATTCAAGGGAGCCCAGAGCATTAGTAACTAATGCACAAAAAAGTTTAGAATTTTTATTTAGTGAAGGTTCAGTCAACACATTTTCAACCCTTCTGAAGTGCTTGTCTCTTTCTAGAAGCTATCAAGGATTTCTACAGTCGTCCCTCCGAATTCAGGGCTTTGGAACTCACGGGTTTGATTATTGCGAGGTTGCCATTTCACCCTCCTCCCTCCCCTCCATCCAGGGCACTCCTTTCAATCCCCTCCCTCCACTCCCTCTTACCGCCTTCTTTCACCCCCCTGCGTAGCTTAGCCCCGGGGGCTGGGAGGGGGCCTTCCCTCAATCTGAAGGGGAGGGAGCCAGGTGGCGGGGGCCACCAGGGCCTGTAATCTGTGACCCACCGACCGGCCACCATGGCGATTCCCCTTCCTACTGGGGTGCACGCCCCACCCCCTTCACTGTGACCAATGGGTCCCCCTTTTTTCCCTCCTCTGCTCCATTGTTCATGGAGTGGAGCAGCTGATCCAGCTCCAAGGCAATGGGGAGAGAGAGAGTGCAGATTCTCCCCCCTACTTCCCTTTCTGCCCCATTGCCTTGAGACAGAATCAACAGAGCCAGTTCCAAGGCAATCATAGAATCATAGAATCATAGAATCATAGAGTTGGAAGAGACCACTAGGGCCATCCAGTCCAACCCCCTGCCATGCAGGAAATCCAAATCAAAGCATCCCTGACAGATGGCCATCCAGCCTCTGTTTAAAGACCTCCCAGGAAGGAGACTCTATCACCCTCCGAGGGAGTGCATTCCATTGTCGAACAGCCCTAACTTCAGGAAGTTCCTCCTAATGTTCGGTGGAATCTCTTTCCTGCAGCTTGCATCCATTGTTCCGGGTCCTGTTCTCTGGCAGCAGAAAATAAGCTTTCTCCCTCTTCAATATGACATCCCTTCAAATATTTAAACAGGGCGATCATATCACCTCTTATCCTTCTTTCTCCAGGCTAAACATCCCAGCTCCCTAGTCGTTCCTCATAGGGCATGGTTTCCAGAACCTTTTCACCATTTTGTGCCCCTCCTTTGGACACGCTCCAGTTTCTCAATGTCCTTTCTGAATTGTGGCGCCCAGAACTGGACACAATTTCTAGGTGGGGCCCTGACCAAGCAGAATATGTGCACTATACTTCCCTTGATCATACATATACTTCTGTTGATGCAGCCTAAAATAGCATTGGCCTTTTTAGCTGCCCATCACACTGTTCACTCATGTTCAACTTGTGGTCTACTTGGACTCCTAGATCCCTTTCCCACGTTGTTCATTCAGCCAGGTGTCACCCATCCTATATCTGTGCATTTATTTTTCCGCCCTAAGTGCAATACCTAATTTCTCGTGTTTGAATTTCATTTGTTAGCTTTGGCCCAGCTTTCTAGTCTATTCAGGTCATTTGAATCTTGATCCTGTCCTCTGGGGTATTAGCTATTCCCCCTAATTGGTTCATCTGCAATTTGATAAGTATGTCCCATTCTGTCATCCAGGTCATTGATAAAGATGTTGAATAGCACTGGGCCGGACAGAGCCCTGTGGGACCCCACTGGTCACTTCTCTCCAGGATGAAAAGGAGCCATTGTTGAGCACCCTTTGGTTCGGCCAGTCAACCAATTACAGATCCATTTAACAGTTCCTTTGTTCTAGCCCACATTTTACAAGCTTGTTTTGCAAGAATGTCATGGGGAACTTGTCAAAGGCCTACTGAAATCAAGATTATACTATATCCACGCATTCCCTTCATCTACCAAGCTGGTAATTTTATCAAAGAAAGAGATCAGTTGTCTGGCATGACTTGTTTCTCTGAAACCCATGTTGACTTTTTGTGATTATGGCATTGCCTTCTAGATGTTCACAGACTCTCTGTTTAATGATCTGCTCCAGAATCTTTCCTGGTATTGATGTCAGACTAACTGGACGATAATTGTTGGGATCCTCTTTTTTTCCCCTTTTGAAGATGGGGACAACGTTTGCCCTCCGCCAGTCTGCTGGGATCTCTCCTGTTTTCCAGGAGTTTTCAAAGATTATTGCCAATGGCCTCCGATATTACATTTCCAGTTCTTTTAATACCCTTGGATGGAGTTCATCTGGGTCCAGGAGACTTAAATTCATTTAGATTAATAAGGTGTTCCTCTACTATCTCTTTACTTATTCTGTACTGAAATGCCCCCTATCCTGTCCTCTGCTCCATTATCCTCCGGTTGAGCACCCTTTGCCTTTTCTGAGAAGACTGAGGCAAAGAAGGTGTTGAGTATTCTGCCTTTTCTCTGTCGTTCTGTTAGCATTTTGCCATCTTCTCCACGCAGTGGCCCTACCGTTTCCTTCTTCTTCCTTTTGCTGCGGACATATCCAAAAAAGCCCTTTTTATTGTTCTTAACCTCTCTAGCAAGCCTGAGTTCATTCTGCGCTTTAGTTTTCTGACTTTACCCCTACACATGCCTGCTATTTCTTTGAATTCCTTTTTTGTGATTTCCCCCTTTTCCATTTCTTATACATGTTCCGTTTCCAACTTAGCTCGGTTGAAAGTTCCTTAGTCATCCATCCTGTTTCTTGAGACACCTCCCGTTTTTCTTTCTCACTGGAACTGTTTGAAATTGTGCCTTCAGTATCTCCTTTTGAGAAACTCCCCTCCGTCCTGAACTCCTTTATTTTTTAGTATTTCTGACCATGGAATCGCTCTCAATACTTCTCTAAGTTTACTGAAATCCGCTCTCCTAAAGTCTAGGATGCGTGTCTGACTATGCCTGGCTTCTCCTTTCCACTGTATTACAAACTCCAGGAGAACATGGTCACATCCACCTAATGATCCCACCACTTGCACCCCATTAACCAAGTCATCCTTGTTGGTTAGGATCAGATCTAAAATAGCTGACCCCTTGTTGCCTCTTCCACCTTTTGGACCATGAAATTGTCTTCCAGGCAAGTGAGAAATTTGCTAGGCCTGGAGATTTTGCCTGGTTTGACTTCCAACAAATATCAGGATGTTGAAGTCGCCCATCACTACTAATCTCTCTTTTCTGACTGTGTGGTCATCTGTTCTAGAAAGATATCATCCAATTCCTCAATCTGACTTGGGGGTCTGTAGTAGACTCCCACCGTAACATCCTTGTTGTTTCCCTCCCTTTGATTCTATCCAGATGCTTTCCACCTGGCTTCCATGATTGATGTCCTGGATCTCTTCACTGGTGTAAATATCTCTGACATATAGTGCTATTCCTCCTCCCTTCTTGTTTGGCCTATTTCTCTTTAAAAGGTATTCCCCTCTATTTCCACATTCCAATCATGAGACTCATCCCACCAGGTTTCAGTGATGCCTATTTATCATATTTGCTTTGTTGTACTAGGAGTTCGCGTTCATCTTGCTTATTTCCCATGCTCTGTGCATTAGTGTAGAGAATCGCAGACCATGTTCCCTTTTACTTGCTGCCTGTGCAAGTTTTTTTGCCTCTCACTGTTGGGTCCTTGCACTTTTTTTCTTGTTTCCTCTATGTCAGTTTGACTATTTTCGCCATCCCTTTCGCCTTCCTTTATATGTCTCCCTTCCCCTCGGAACTCAGTTTAAAGCCCTCCTGATCAAGTTCTTGAGACTGTTGGCAAAAACATTTCTTCCAAATGGCGTGAGATGCAACCCGTCCGTTGCAAGAAGTCCCTCCTCGTGGAACCGCAGCCCATGATCGAGAATCCCTTGCTTGCTCCCTTTCTCTGCCCCATGCCTTGGGGCCAGAAAATTGAGCCAGCTCCAAGGCAATGGGACAGAGGGTCCCCCCGCTTGCTCCCTTTCTCTGCTCCATTGCCTTGGGGCTGACCACCTGAGCCGACACCAAGGCAATGGCAGAGGGTCTGCTCGCTTGCTCCCTGTCTTACCCCCAATGCCTTGGGCTGGATCAGCTGAGCCAGTTCTAAGGCAATGGCAGAGGGCTCCCTCCCTTCTTCTCTTTCTGCTGGATCAGCTGAGCTGGCTCCAAAGCAATGGGGCAGAGAGAAGGAGCAGAGGGTACCCCCCACTTGCTGCCTTTCTGAAACATGCGCCCATTGAGAAAGGGAATCGCTATGGGCCGGCCGGTGGGGCACAGATTACAGGCCCTGGTGGCCCCCACACCCTGGCTCACTCCCCCCCAGATGAAGATGGTCCCCTCCAAGCCCTGGAGGCAAAGCTAGCAGGGCGGAAAAGAGTAGGTAAGGAGGGACGGGAGGGAAGGATGGAAAGAAGCATGGGGGAGAGAGGAAGGGGCTTGATATCCACAAAATTTCAAATCTCATGTGGGGTCCTGGAACAGATCCCCTGTGAATTGAGGGACAACTGTATTTCTTTTAATTTCATAATACTCATGTGGTAAGGCATTTAGATTTTCCTTCTGTGGTGATTATACATCTCTCTCTCAGTTGCTTCTTGGCCTTATTGGCTATCATTAGGCAATCCCTATCAAACCCTTAGGTCTGAACAAGGCTTTTGAACGGGGGTTGTTTTGGAATTAAAATGTACTCGGGGCATTAATCAAAGTTGAAAAGTTGCTTATGCAGAGATGCTTAAGAAGCTCCCATTACACAAATTTCTTAGGGAATTAAGGGAACCACACACCTTATAGCTGTGTTTTCAGTCCAATATGTCTCTTGTGTTTAAAACCTAAGAGCTTGTCTTGAAACGGATGTTTAGCACCCAGGTGGACAACATTTGGGAGATTACCGCACTGCGTTCTGAAACGTTCCTGGAACGGATATTACCGCATTAGCAAACTAGAACGTGATCGAAACGTGATCAGAATGGCATTTTACCGCACAGCGATTCCTTTTTCTTGAAACCGTTCCCAGAACGGTTTGCTATAGGCATGCGTATTAGATTTTGTGGGCTGTGTACTGTGACGTCGCCACTCGGTGGTTGTTTTGACCCGGAAGACGTCTGGTGACTTCCTTGTGGGGTGTAAGATGCATCGGAGAAAGCATTTTTTGATCTTGTGAGCATGGTAGAGAAAGAAGAAGAGCAAAGAAGGAGAAGAATGAGTCGCATTGCCAGATCGCTTGTCCTCATCGGCGCGGAGGGCTGCTCTGAGTAAGATTGCAGTTATGGCTGCCAGCGGCAATCTAGATATATCCAGTTGTCTGGCATGGATGGCGACCTGGCCTCGCATCCACGTTGGTGGCAGCATCCCAGAGTGGACCAACTGGTGGAGTGACAAAGTCTCCAGCGATGGGTAACGACTGGGGTTTCTAACTTCCACATGTCTAAAGAAACCCTTTTGATCTGGCTCGCATCTTGAGACAGAGCTGGAGCGTGGGGACTCTGTATTTTTCAGATTATGGCTGGATTTCAGAGATTTGGATTCCACATGCATAGGAGCTATTGATGGCAATCATATTTCTGTTTGCCCACCACTGGGATGCAGAGAGGAAACATCAACCGCAACAGGATTTTCAATTGTTTGCAAACAACTACAGATCACAGTGGGAGGTTTATTGACATAGAAGTAGGGATTCTGGGAATCTCATGACAGCCACATATTTTCAAATTCCGCTATCTGTCAAGTGATGGATGAAGGCTGTTTTGTGCCCGGAATCCCACCCTGCATGTCAACGATGTAGCCATTCCACCACTGATTATAGGGGATGGTGCCTACCCAATCAGGAAATGGCTAATGACACCATATCATGGCAATTAACACCTGACAAACTTCTTATAAACCTGCCCATTGCACTCAAATGTGTTCCGTTCTCATCATGTGATGAGAACGTTCTCAGAACACAGTGCGATAATCTCCTTGATATGGAGAGCATCACTTGGAGAGGAAAATGATTACTCTCAAGCCTATCTCCTACCATAAAATCAGGCACTCTGTTAAATTAAGAATGTGAGATCAGTACTTAATCCATCGCATTACTTCTGTACGCAGATACATAGGTGAATTCAGCACATTTATCAAAAGGGAAAAAAAAACATTTGAAATTGAAAGGGCGAGGCGGCTCATCATTTCGGTCAAACAGATGCCATCACAATTCACCTTAAGGTCTGGAATGCTGCTGGAGGCCAACCCAGGCGTAGCTCTTCCCAGAAGAACCGGGGCAAAAAGGAGCACTTTTTGGCTGCCCAGTTCCTTTTTCCCTGTCTGCTTGAGGCCTTCATCCCTTCAATACAGAATTGGCTCTTAAAATTGTTAGAGTTGGCAGAACTAGATAAATTAACATCTCTTTTTGAAAGCTGAAAAAATAGATAGATTCGTACATGTTTGCGAACTAGTAGTAAGATATATTAGTAATACGTGGGGTGAAATGCCAGTTATTAGGTTTACAGATTAACAGTGACAGAATGTGTATATTCTTTTTCTTGTTTCATGAATTAGATCAATCATTTCATGTAGTGTTAATAGTAGTAGTAAGATAGGATTGGTTGTTACTAATGGTGCCATAACAATTACCAACAACAACAACAACAACAATAATAAACATATTTGATAATAATGTTGACCAAAACCAGTTCAGATTTATTTAAACGTTCAGTCAACACATTCCAATCCTTCTGAAATGCTTGTCTCTTTGTAGAAGCTATCAAGGATTTCTACAGTTGTCCCTCTGAATTCAGGGCTTTGTAACTCATGGGTTTGATTATTCGCGATGTTGACTAACATTCCCTTGTCCAGAGGTTGAGTGCCATTGGAAGTACCACTAGGCTAGATGGAGCTGTCTTATCTAGAAGTGCAGTGTTTTCATGGTCTACACTAATCATGCTTATGTTCTCACTGAAGCGTTCAGATCACCCAGCCAGTTTCTGAAGACCTCACTGACCTTTTTATTCCTTAGTGAAAAAATAAAGGGACCTAGAAATGGGGTCATTACTGATGTCAACAGAGCCACCATTATGTTCATGTCTGTTGAATAGTTTTTGCTGGGCCTCACGTAGATGAATATGGTGGTACCATAGCCAATGGCTACCACAGTGAGGTGTGAAACACAAGTGGAGAAGGTCTTCTGACAACCAGTAGCAGTTGGAATTCTCAAGATGGTGGAGACACTTGCAACATAGGATACCAGGTTCACAAGAAAAGAGCTTACAATGAACATAAATGTAAGAAGGAAATCCCAGATCTCAATAATGCGGGTGTCTGAACAAGAGAGTATTGTCACAGACACCCGCATTATTGAGATCTGGTTGATATGGTTGATATGATTGGAGATGCAAACTGACAGCAGTGCCCTGAAAATTGTTGGAAGGATCATGCTACAACAATAGCAACAATAACAACATACTTAGGATTGATCCAGCATGAGTAAAGTACCTTTTAGCAGCATCTACTCCTGCTGATTTCTCCACATTTTTTGTGTTGCAACCTGGAAGTGAACTGGATATAATTGCCATTATTGCTACTTCATATACACAATGCTTTCAATACTTTGAGAGTGACTAATATTTTTATTATGGCACACGGGCTAAATAAACAAAGACAAACCAGAATTTACGGGTGGCATAAGTATGTTTTGACGTGCCCAAGAAAGCTGTAGTGCAACCCACTGGCACCAGAAGCAGCATAAGTAGTTGTATGAACCCACATATGTGCAATCCCAATGCCATACAATCTCAGATTAAATACACCTGTTCATGGAGGGCCTCAGAGTTTGTTGAAGTGCACAGCTAAATAAATAGCATTATGGAAATCAAGGAGCTTTTCTTTCTTTCTTTCTTTCTTTTAAAAAAACTGGAATAAAGTTATGCAGAAGCACAAATCAAATTAAATATTTTTGTTTAAAAAATCCCAGACTATGAACACTCCCTGGGGCACTGTTATATCCACGCTTACAATAAGGAAAGAATATGGCTCAGTTGTGACTGGACAGAGAAAGTTGTCCACTAAACCTTAGTGGGGAGGCATTGCAAGGAAATAACACACTCAACTGGAATCAAAAAGGCCACAACTTTATTGAATACAGCTGACAGGCAGGGTTGACCTGAAATGCATGAAATCTGGATCTAGCATTGACCAACCTGCCTGTTGATTGATGAACCAAGTTGCCTTGTCACGGCCATGCATTGGGATGACAATAGGGTAACCAGTTGACCACATGTTAGCATCTCAACTCCTTGTCACTGGGGGACACTGACCCAGAGTTGCCCTGCAATGGCAACTCCCAATGCTCCCAGCACCCAGGTCTCAGAGGGACTCCCGATCCTGTGCTCCGCAGCACAGGAAACCACATCCACCAGATCAGAGACCTATGTTACCGCCACAAAAGGCTGGGCCTGGCCAAGGACCACTTTCTGCCAACCTCTGAAAGATGTACCTTCCCTGCAGCAAGAAGATCCCCTATTGACACCCTCAAGGTTGTCCTGAGCATGAGTCCAAACCTGACTGGGTAGTGCTTCTCTTTCCTCATTTTGAATATTGGAGAAAGAAGAGTTAAACAAAAACAGCTAAAAGCATTCTGACAACAAGAAATAACAATCCTATCTCAAGTGTGGTTGCAGCAGGAGTTCAGCAAGAGAATTCACAGCTCTTTTCTCTCTTCTACCCCCCTGCCAGGGCTCTGTGATCTTCACCCAGGCAAATCTATCCAATTAAACATTTGTCTGGTGCCCTTTTATCTTGAGAAATTCATTTTTTAATACTTGAAAAACTGGAGATGTGGAGAAGAGAGGGGATGTTAACAACACAAGCACCACTTCTCATCCCACTCCTCAAAGCAAGGTTTCAGTTTTTCACATTTAAAAATGCTGATCAGGGCTGCAAGAACAAAAAACCTTTCACATCAACCGCCATATATGCCTCTGCTATTTGTTCTGCTGACTGACTAGAAGATTGTGCTTGTTTTGGGCCTTTACTGGTCCTTTCAACCCATTTGCTTAAAAAAAGTATGCTGCTGATTTACAGTCTCCTTTGCCTTGTATTTTTCTAGTGCTTTTAGTTACTGCACGTGTTCTGTCTATGGTTCCCTTTCTCTACCTTTAAAAATGCATTTGTCATTTGTCATTTGCATTCTATGGAAAAGTCTCAATATTTACAGAATATTTACACACTGTAATGAAGAAATATTTTTAAAAGTTCAAAAATTAATCTTGGCCATTTAACAACTGTTTAAGTTTCCCCCATTTTTATTTAAATTGATTTGGCAAACTTACTGAAGTAAATATGGGTACAACAGCAAAATACACATTTATTCTGGAAAAGATCACAGGCTGACATGACAAGCTTGTTTTTAATATGTGTTCCCTACACAGTACTAACTAACTTATTCAGTAAATTGTATTTTATATTGTTATATATGATAGGGAGCAAGTATTTTAACTGTAAATGTCTTTAATTTTATTGTTTTAATATGTATTGTATTGTTTTAATATGTGTTGCCTAATGGTCTCTTGACTGTATAAAGGCTTTTGGTGGTTTGACAAGATGGACATTTGAGGTGGAAAAGCAGAAAATGTGCAAAATTTAAAGACAAGGAGAAAATAAAAATTTCTAACAGCATCTCTTGTTTGCATTTAATTTACAGGCGACTAATAAGGTTTTAGATTAATAAGACAAAAGAAAACCCAGAATGAAGAGAAGTATGAATGTAAGTAGTACAGAAGATGGTGTGCACGAGGAAAGGCAGAAGGAGCTGGATATGTCTAGTGGAAACAACAGATCATGAAGGACAAATGATTCAAACCTGAAAGCAGATTTAAACTTCTTAGGGGTTGTACTGATGGGTGGCATGCAGCCATCTCTTTACTGGCTGGATCGGGGCCGTGGCAACTCCATGCCACAGCGCCAGTCTGGCCTCTGGAGAGTGCAAAAAGGAGCCACAGAAAGCGGCTCCTTTTTGCACCCTCCAAGGGGCACCATAGCCATGGTGACATGGCTTTATGACGCCCCTTCAGTGCTGCACCATTTGGACACTGCCCCGGAGGGGTGCCATGATGGCGCACGCTGTGTAGACCTGCATGCGCCAAAATGGTAGCCTGGAGTGGGGTGAGGGCATCCAGCATGCAGATGCTGTGCCCTAGCTCTGCCCACAGGCTGGCACAAAGTGCTGATCTATATTGCCCCTTAGTTCACCAGTGAAAATAACCCCCAAGAACAGCTGAAACATTTTACTGTGGAAAAAGGCAGACACCCACTGAGGGTGTCTTAATCAAGAACCATTTTTTTCTATTTTGTGGGAGCATTTTCTATGGCAAATGACCCATTGCTGAAATTGCGCAGCAGCTTCACCTTTGGTCTTGAGCAAGATCAAATCAACAGTCACCATTTTAAATTTATTGCCTCCTTTGTTCTCCACCTGATGTGGACCAGACAAACCAGCATGTGCCACTTGAAATGGCCTCATGATGGTGCACTTGCTTTCTTTTAGGACTGGATAGGCCTTTAACGTTATCCTTTTGCACACAGAACAATGAAGGTATTTGTTGCAGATGTTTACCTCTAGTTCTGGGCAAACCTTCTCTAAATTTGCCAAGCTTCTGAAGCTTGCATGCCCTATTATTCTGTGTAAATAATATGCACAATCACCATGTAAAGGCATATTGGACACATTTGCATATTGAACATTTGAAACCATGTGGTATACCTTGTTCTTTTTCACAGCATTACCACACATTGCCTCATTCTCAGAAATTAAGCACTCATCCCCCTTGAAGAACACTTCATAACCATCTGTTGTTAGGGGTGACACACTTACAAGGTAATTCTGCAACTTGGGTGCACACAAAACATTGTCATATTGCCTAGGCTAGGGATATATGCAGACCGGTTCTACCCCGGTTCTAAAGTCCCTCCACTGGCTGCCCATTAGCTTTTGGACCCAGTGCAAGGTGTTGGTTATCACCTTTAAAGCCCTAAATGGCTTGGGTCCAAGCTATCTCCGGGACCGCCTTCTCCCCTACAATCCTCCCTGCGCACTCCGCTCCTCTGGGAGAGGCCTACTTCAGCTACAAAAATCTAGGCTTTCGACTGCCTCCCAGAGGGCATTTTCCATCGTCGCCCCCAGACTGTGGAACGGCCTGCCGGATGAGATCCGTCTATTTACATCCTTAGACAGCTTTAAAAAGGTTGTTAAGACAGATCTCTTCCGGCAAGCCTTCCCAGAATAGAGAACTCGGCCTTAGAAAAATGTCCGGGAAAGATACTGCTGCTCCCACTGGTTGCTTGTTGGTATGATGTTGTTGACCTTCTGGTCAGTTTTTAACTTGTATGTTTGTTTGTTTGTTGTTGTTTTTGTTCTGTTTTTTAAATATTGCATTGAATTTAATACTTTTTTAAGGAGGGGAGGGTACCAGGGATTTTATATGTTTTGTGTTTTTAACTTTGTTAGCCACCCCGATTGTTCTCAGAGGGGCGGGATACAAATAAATTTTATTATCATTATTATTATTATTATTATTATTATTACCCTTTTTTCTGCATATTGTCAGAGTGTATACTGGTGTTGGTCTTGGGTTCTGCAACATCTCAAACCAGTTTACCATGTGGTCCGAGGCAGCACTGTCCAATAACCAGTTACAATCATTATTGTTTTTACAAACAACTCCTTCTGCCATAGAAGCAAATCCCTTCCCTTCCTGAGTTTTTTTCCCCCTTTATTGCAGATGATCCCTTCTTGGTAGCAGAAGACTTAGGACAGTTCCATCTGAAATGTCCAGTCTCCGCACAGGAAAAACACCATTTTGTCTTGCAGATGGCAGCACTCTCACCTGTAAAGATGTCTGAGTGTGTTGTTGTACTTGCATTCTGCTTGCCCTCTCTGCTTCCTTTGATTTTGTCTCAAAGTCACACCTCTGGATTTCCTCCAAAATACTTGAAGCAACATGTTCTGGTCTCAGGTCTTTCTCAGCTGTACATTAGGAAGTCCCAATCCTTGGTCAAGCTTCTTTTAAAAATGTAGGATTTCTGGCAATCTTCCATTATCACTTCTCTGTTCTCAACTTGGATGAATAGGTCCTGCATTCTCCTCAAATGCTCTCTTACAGACTCCCCATCATGTAACCTGCAACTATACAGTCTCTTGCTCATATCATTTGGGATAACAAGCTGCCAGACTGATGGAAATGAGTAATTATGGAGGCCTCCTCGCAGACTAGGGCTGCTGGGCATGTAAATTCCCAGCCTCATCTAGCCCTAGTTTGCCAGGAGGATGCAGCTAATGTCCTGTCTGTACCAGGCTTTTGTTATCAGTGGTCATTTTGCCCCCGCAATCTATTTTACATTCCAGAGAGATGCTTTTTTTCCAAAACCAGAAGTGACTGTATGGTGACCCCCTGGACCTATAAACTTCCCCACCACACTTGTTCAAAGGCTTTTCATCCAATTCTTTTTTTAAAGATTTTAAAAAATATATATTAAAATGAAGAAAAAGGCAACCGGCAATTGACAGGATCCAAACCAAAGACTAATTAGATACGCCTGCATATGTCTTCCTGCATATGGTTCAGAAGTATTGTATTTCCACTTAAATTTATAGTCATTCTTTCTATATGTGCATCTCTGCATATAAATTTTATTAAGCAGTCCTGTGCTCTCTTTTGTCCTCCTTTTCAATGATGCATTTCCTCTTTTTTGACCATACCTAAGTGGCCCCCTTGTGGCTTCTTGAAAGCCTGCTTTGGAATGAGTTAATGCCTTCATGCACAGAAGCCTTGACTCCCTTGACAAGAATGACACTGGGGGCTTTTCAGGCAGTAAACTGTTAAGAGCATCACTTGAAACTTTCAATAATAGTTCTAAACAAGGCCCTTGGAGTTTTCTTGCAGGTGGAAGAAATCAGTGAGTAAGAATGAAATTAAACATCTATCTAAATCAGGCCCATATAAACAAGTTACAGTCTTGCTTTTAAAAGTCAAACTTTTTAATGAGTTCCATGGAGGTTTCTACAGAGATTTCATAATTGTTCTGTCCAACTCCTAGTCATTTCTCAGAAGTATATACGAGCCAAGAACAAGTGAGCATATCCTAAAGGTTATTTAGCTTGTTGCAGTGAAATACAACATTGTTGACATTAATACATGCTCAAGTTAACTTTGTACAGTTTAATTATGCATGTTCCAGTACAATTATCTGATTGCTTCCAGTATCATAGAATCATAGAATCGTAGAGTTGGAAGAGACCACTAAGGCCATCCAGTCCAACCCCCTGCCATGCAGGATAAATCCAAATCAAAGCATCCTGACAGAGGCCATCCAGCCTCTGTTTAAAGACCTCCAAGGAAGGGGCTCTATCACCCTCCGAGGGAGTGCATTCCACTGCGAACAGCCCTTACTGTCAGGAAGTTCTCTAATGTCAGGTGGAATCTCTTCTCCTGCCAGCTGTATCCATTGTTCGGATCTGTTTCTGGAGCAGCAGAAAACAATCTTCTCCCTTTCAATATGACATCCTTTCAACTATTTAAAACAGGGCTATCATATACCTCTTAACCTTTTTTCTCAGGCCTAAACATCCCAGCTCCTAAGTAGTTCTCATCGGGCATGGTTTCCGACCCTTTCACCATTTTTGTCGCCCTCTTGGACCACGCTCCAGTTTCTCAATGTCCTTTCTGAATTGGTGCCCAGAACTGGACACAATATTCTAGGTGGGGCCTGACCAAAGCAGAGATACGTGGCACTTTCTTCTCTTGATCAGACAATATACTTCTATTGATGCAGCTCTAAAATAGCATTGGCCTTTTTACCTGCCGCATCACACTGTTCACTCATGTTCAACTTGTGGTCTATTGGACTCCTAGATCCCTTTCACCGTAGTTTCATTCAGCCAGGTGTCCCCCCATCCTATATCTGTGCATTTTATTTTCCGCCCTAAGTGAATAACTTACATTTTCTGTGTTGATTTGTTAGCTTTGGCCCAGCTTTCTAGTCTATTCAGGTCATTTTGAATCTTGATCCTGTCCTCTGGGGTATTAGCTATTGCCCCTAATACCCCAGAGGACAGGATCAAGATTCAAAATGACCTGAATATGGTAGTCAAAGTGGCAAATCCAGAAATGAAATTAACAGAGAAGATTAATTCAAATCAGTTTTTCAGAAATTAAGGGGGGGGGGTGGAATCAAAGCAATTGCACTATGGCACAAACATCTTTGAATAGGAAGCTGCCCAGCTGTCTGTGACAATAAGCCTGGACTGAAGTATAATACAAAAACGAAAGACTGGATGGCTAGAAAATACAGTATTTGCTCTCCCAAATAAGATGATGGATCCTAAGAACAGAAACAACAGTTTAAATGTGTTTTCAGAAGCTTCTGGATAACGAGAAAGGAATGGATCTCATTACCTCAATGGTCACTTGGATAAATGTAGTATACCCATTTGCACATTTCACAAGCACAAATATAGAAAGAGTACATTGAGTCACGGCTCTTCAAATTGCTTGCCAAACTTATTTTACACTAAGATGTGTGAAGGTTTCTCAACCTTTTATTTTTACTAACACAATTCATTCAGTGGCTATCAAAATGGATAGAGAAACATGGCAAGGGTGCACTATATTTACCTATGAACCCATAGCAGATATATTAAGATAGTTCCTGAAACAGACGGGGTCAGAATAAACAGGAAAGAATGTCTTGGCCCCATCTGCACTGCTTGGCACCATTGATACCACTTTAACTGTCTTGGAATGCCAGGATTTGTATTTGGTGGGGCACCAGAGCTCTCTGATGGAGAAGGCTAAATATCCCACAAAACTACAGTTCCAAGAATTCCATAGTATTGAGTCATGGCAGCTAAAGTGGTGTCAAACTGCTTTATTTCTGTGGTGCATACAAGACCCTAATAAACTTGTTTGCAGATGATAACTTTTTGTTCCTTCCCAATCCAGAACATGTTGTACTTGTCCTGAAACATTTGCATCATGTCTCTCAAAACTACATGAGACATTAGGAATCTGAGTGTTGGACAACATCACTATGCCAATGATGCTCACCTGGGATTCAGCTTCAGTTTATTCATCCTCATCAAGCACATCACAGTATCCACGGACCGGTGTATCACATGCAAAGTTCTGGCTAACTCCAGCAACAACAAGAATTAAAGGGCCAATTCCCAGAATTCCATAACCTTGAGCCATGTCACTTAAAGTGGGATGAAACCAGCTTATTTCTGAAGTGTGGATGCAGCCATTGAGTATACACCCAGTGAGCATAAAATAAAAAAGACAAGGAGGTCAACTGGTTCATTTTTACATGACTTTTTGCATGACACTACTTCAAATGCTTCGATCCTTGCCTTTGAGCAAGTAGGTTTGATCAGAATTAAAGTCTGGAGATTACTTAATATTTCTGTATTTATTAGGACAGCAGTGTTGAGGATTCTCTTCCTCCCAAAATTTCTGTTTTTTCTTTCACTCAGCCCATCCTTATAGCTGATATGCTCCTGGTTCCATAATAGGCAAAATTTTCTTGAATATTTTGTGGCAGGAGGAGAAAAACATGGACAAGGTTCAACAGGAGGATCGTATATTCCTCAGCAGTTGGAGAGGGGTGTGTGTGAACTTGCTATGCATTTCCAAGTACAGTATTTCAACTTAGCAAGTCATACATTTAATTATGGATGATAACTTGATACCTTAGGGGCATAGCCAGACACAGCCAGGCTAAGCAATACTCCTATTATTTCTTTTCTACAAATCATATATTGACTTATTGACCAACCCCTATCTAGGTACTGTCTATATCGCATGGAAAACTTGGGTAAAAGTGTTTGCATAATTTTCATTCCTCATGTGTCTATTCTAACAGCACCTATGGTCCCTTTCCGCAGAATGAACAATGGAAGATATTTGGTATTTTGTGCATTCAGGATCTCTTAAAAAACAACACTTCTATCACAAGTGAAGCTTTAAGAGCTGAAATTGGTGAAACTGGAGAGCTGGTTGCCAGAAGCCCAAATATGAAGCGTCTTTGCACGCATAATGCACACATAAGTCGCTCCTTGATCCTGAACACAATTGAGTGGGATGGGTCTGGTCATAGGCATTAATTTAGAAGATTGTGTACAAATCGGTGGTGCAGCACAGAAAGAGAATGTAGAACAAAGTAAAACAAAAGAATAGAGCATACAAAAGAGAGCATACCAATAAATGCATGCAACTGGTTCATTTTCTTTTTGTATGTTAATGGCATTCCTGCTATACTGAGAACAGTATAAATACTGAACTGATGTATTTTTGTTGTTGACTGCCTTCACATCGATCTCGATTCATGGTGACCTTATGGATGAGACATCTCCAGGCCTCCCTGTCCTCTATTGCTCTGCCCAGCTCCAGCAAACTCATGGTACTCTGAAAAATAAAAAAGCCCAATTTTTAATACAGTTATAATAGACTTGCTTCCTTCTGAATAGAGATGTTGCAAGAATATGGCAAATGCCATTTTATGAGCTATCTATTTTTCTTCTTGCAGTCCTACTTAATTAGTGTATACCCATCTGTTAATCCTGGACACCACTATAACTGCCACATCTCAAAGCTATGGAATTCTGAGAATTATAGTTGTAGGATTTCTAGAAATTGTAGAATTTCCAGGATTCTATAGCACTGAGCCATTGAACCATGGCACTTAAAGTGGGGGGGTCAAACTGGATTATTTCTGCCGTCTGGATGCAGCTCCTGTGAAGTAATTCTGTCCAGCAAAAATAGTGTGTTTTACTCCTTACCTGTATACAATGTTGAATGTAATAAAACATTAAAAAGTTCTCCTGGGTGATGTTGTTCTCAGTGTCTCTTCTGTGTTATTAACTCTGTCTTCACTCAGTTCTTGTCTATTAGATTTCTTTCAGTGAAAAGTGCAGGAACTTTTGCCCTGTTAAGTTTCATTCTGCAAGCAGCAGTGATTAGTTCTGCTATCTAAGGACCTAATGAGATGGCTGATGGAGATCTGGTTCTAGGAATTGAAATATCCAAAAGGTGGTATAGGAACTGTATGATTTGAAGGGGACATTTGGGGCTGGGGAGACAATTGTGTTTTTTGTTTAATTTATTGCATAAATCAAGGTAGAGAACATAGAAACAGTAAAAAACATAACAAAGACAAAACAGTAAGTACAACTGGATATCATTCATCTTGAGGAAGCCATGAGGTCTGGATATTGTTGCATGCTTCCTGGGTGCTTTCCTTTCATTTTAAAGAAGATCAATCAGGTTTTGGAGGTGTCCACATTCACTGACGTGGTGTCTATTATTATCCTATTATTTCTTAGATTGTATGCCATAGGCAGGTTTACTCTTTTATATTTATTGTTTTTATGTACAACGCTGTGCAAATCTACAGCACTATATATATATATATAATAATAATAATAACCATAAGTTCAAGTGGGTTGTTTAGTGCTTCCACTTCTATAGTTATTTTTCCGCAAGTGCTGCTATCAAAAATCTGGAAAATTCAACAAGGGAAAATTGGGTAGGATGGGAGACTTCAGGAAAGACAGGACTGGATGGGAGAGAGAATGAGCCTTGTTTACCTACCATTTCCTAACAATTGTACTTTAATTTTGTGGGATTTTCAGGCTATGTGGCCATGGTCTAGAAGAGTTTATTCCTGATGTTTTGCCAGCATCTGTCAGGAATAAACGTCAGGAATAAACTCTTCTAGAACATGGCCACATAGCCCAAAAAAACCACAAAAAAACTATGGATGCTGGCCATGAAAGCCTTTGACGTCACAATTGTTCTTTATTTCTAGCTGTTGTTGTGTGCCTTCAAGTCATTTCTGAGGAAAACCTATCATAGGGTTTCCTTGGCAAGCTTTTTCAGAGGGAATTTGCCATCGACACTCTCTAAGACTGAGAAGGTGTGACTTGCTCAAGGCCACCCAGCGGGTTTCAGTGGTTGAGCTGGGTTTTGAACCCTGGTCCTAGTCCAACACTCAAACCATTGCCCAACACTGGCTCCCACCGCATCTCTATAACTTGATATTCATTGGAAACCTGACTTTCCAAATCTTAATTTCCCATAAGAAATCTAACCTTAGCATTCATAAAACATCATCTGGAGGATATCAAATCAATGTCTTCATAGCTGCTCGTAACCTTTGAGTGGATTGCCAACAGTACTGATTTTGATGTGAATTTCACAGTCACACTGAAATTGGGAAGGAATTCCACACTCATTGATATCTTTAAAAACATATGGGTTGGAAAGATAACCCTTGCCTGTCTACTGTCTTCTCAAGGACTAGTATTGACCGTGCTCATCTCTCCTTTCATCATGTGTTAAATGGCATCACGAAACCAAATGTAAATTGCACTTTCCTATAGAGTTGACAGACTCAAAATGATTAATGTGGTTCTTTAACATCACGGGTTCATACAATAGATAGACTTGCCTGCTACTTTGGTAACACCAGCAGGGATATTTGTTGTTACTACTGTATGTCTTAAAATCATTTCTGAGTCATGGTGACCGTAAGGCAAACCTATCATGGGGTTTTCTTGACAAGATTTGTGCAGAGGAAGTTTGCCATTGTACATTCTTGTTTGTCTCGTTCTTGCACACAAGAATGAGAAACCACTTGTTGTTTTTTTCCTTGCCTGCAAGATGGCGAAATGTTTCCTACCCTTCTTTGAGAAGTGAGAATAACTTTGTGCAAACTGCCGAAATGCACAAAAATATTAACAGCTATGCAAAGTATGGTGGCTGTGTGAAATTAAAAATATTGGATGTGTTGTTTGTATCTTTTTCATCAGTTGCCCAATAGCACAGCAACACAAAATGATGGTAGCTATTCAAAATAATGAAGTTTGTTGCACGGTCGTAAAAGCTTGGATGGGCTGTTTGTATCTTTTTGAGCAATCTACCACTTCTTCTTGGCTGGCGGTGCTTGTATTCTTCACCAAAGAAAGAAGTCAGAGATATTTTTGTACAAATTATGAAAATCTTGATGAAAGCATGCCTTGTCTTGTTCATCTCCTTGAGGGAAGATCTATCATGGAGACTGGCAATTTTTCAGCAGGTTGTCCGTACTTGTCAGCACAGTCTTTCTCACTGAGAATGAGAAATATTGTGACTATTCTTTGTACAATAAATATGTGTTCCTTAGTAACAGGAAAAGCATCCTTCAGAGCTCCTGCTAGTCAACTCTCTTTTCATGGCTTAAGGTGCATCAAAACTGTAGAAATAATGTAGTTTGACACCACTTTAAGGTCCATGGCTTCATCCTAGGGAATCCTGGGATTTGCAGTTTTACAAGATCTTTTGCCTTCTGTGCCAAAGAGTGCTGGTGCCTTACAAAACTGCAAATCCCATGATTCTGTAGGATGGAGCCATGGCAGTTAAAGTGGTGTCAAAATGCATTATTTCTACCCTTAGATAAGGCCTTACTGTGCATATTCATAAATAATTAACATACTGTCTTTCATAGCATCCTTGATAATGTTTGAATTCTCTCACTTCAGGCTTCAAATTGAAAACTCTTGATACATAGAAAAGGAGCATGCTTGGGGAAAGGGTTCAGCTTTGCACCTCTCTCAGGAACATCTCTCTCCCCCCCTTTTTTTGAGGGGGGGTTAAGGAATACTTTTTTTAAATGGCGTTTGCCAAGCATATGTTGAGATTTCAAAATGCATTTGTTGCCGCCTCAAGTGGTAAAGATGCTTTACCGCTTGATTTCCTCAACTACTGCATATATATTGTTTCCTGTGAGGGGAAAGCAAATATTTTATCTGGTTATGAGGAAAACAGAGTGGCACCTGAATTTTTCACTCCCTGCCTTGAAATAATTTTTTTAAAATCCTTATTGCTTTAAACAATTGTTTAATATTGACACTGAAGCCTAATACCCATGCTGAACCTATTTGGGCTCTACCACTTCAGATGGAAAGGGGAGGCTTTCCATAAATGAATATTTCTCTATACATGCAAACAAATGTACAGCAATGTAAGAGAGAGACAGCAGGCTAGGCTTGACTCAATTTCCTTGAAATATGCTTTTCAATGAAGCATGAATTATTGGTATGGATGAGTCTTCAGTCTGAGGGTGGTTCCTAGAGATGCTAGCAAGATATTGGACATATTAACAGGCAAAATGAAGTTCTACAATGGGACCTTGGTATCTGCTGACTTGCCATCTGTGGATTTCAGCATGCGCAGATGGCAATCTCCCATTGTCCCCAGTGGCGGCGCATGCACATGGCAATGCCAGCATTAGAAACAGCCCCTGTTGTCTCCAGTGGTGGCACATGCACATGGCTGCACTGTCACTAGGGACAATGGGATTTCACCTGAAGTCCTATTGTCTCTCAGGCAGCACAAACACATGCATGCACTGCCGTGAGGGACAATAGAACTTGAGTATCTATGGATTTTGGTATCCGTGGGGGAGCGGGGAGGAGGAGTCCAGAACAGATCCCCTGTGGATACCGAGGTCCCACTGTATTTCAAAAGTAGCAAGCATCAGGTCCTGCCCCCCCTCTAAGGCCCCGAAGGACTGTGTTGTTGCTGCTGCTGTTGCCGGTGCGGCTCCTCTGTGTTTGGAGGACACC
>NC_056523.1:222591454-222612708 GCF_019175285.1 Sceloporus undulatus
ACACCGGCACCGTGCAAAATGGACTCAGGGGAAGCCGCCTACGGACTCTTTGGGCTTCAGCATCGGCAGCCCGGGAAGGGGAGGGGGACCGGGAAACCGAGGGACCGGAACAGCTGGGGAGAAGGCGGGAGAGGGGGCATTCCTGTGGCAGAGGAGCACTTAAAGGCCAGCCTCCTGGTCTCCTCCTCGTCCGCCCCCCCTCTAAGGCCCGAAGGATTGTGTTGTTGCCTGCTGCTGTGCCAGTGCGGCTCCCTGTGTTGGAGGACACCTGCACATGTGAGCATTGCACTCAGGGGAAGCCGCCTAGAACTCTTTTGGGCTTCAGCATCGTAGCCAGGACCCAGGGAACCAGGAACAACTGGAGAGAAGGCGGGGAGGGGGCGTTCCTGCGGCAGAGAATGACTGTGGTGTTTTTTCTCTGTCCTCACTGCTGTACTGCGGCGGGGGAGGGGGAGGAATGGATGTGGGGAATGTTTTGGCTGGGGAGGCAGAGGGTAATCCTTCTTGTGGCGAGCGGAGCTCCTATTGAGGTAGTGGTGGGGCAGGGGGAGGTATGGCGGTCAGGAGTGTGGACTTGGTTACAGGGGAAGGTGAGATCGATGCTTAATATCTATCTCTCCTTCCTGTCCCCCTCCTAACCAAAAGGACCTGAGGGTCATCCAGCCATACCACAAAACCCTGTCTCTGCTCCTGTGCAATGCCAGGTCAATTAAGAATAAGTCCCACATCATCACACGACCGCATCGAGACAACAACTGTGACCTGGCTGGCATACTGAGACCTGGCTGGGGCCTGAAGGAGAAGCTGGTGGGCTCAGGCCCTCCCTACCGGGTACTCAATGAAGGACCAGACCAAGGGGGGGTTAGGGTGGGCCGGGGGGGGTGTTGCCTTGGTTCATAAGAAACACTTGTCTCTAACCAGAACCCATGTCCGTCAAACTTCCTATCATCGAGTGCATTACCTGACCCTGAAGGCCAGGGAAGTCTAGGGATTCTGTTGGTCTATCGGCCACCCCGTGCGCTAATAGACTCCCTTAACGAGCTGACTCAGTTGGTTTCGGAGCTGATGCTGGAATCACCCAGGCTACGAGTCCTGGGTGATTTCAACATCCCTTCGGGTTCCATCCGGTGTGGCTCGTGAATCAGGATACCATGACAGCCATGGGACGGTCCAACTGGTCTCGAGTCCGACCCATCTGCGGGGTAAATACACTCGATTTGGTTTTCTTGTACGGACATGGAAAATCCGTGGGCGGAAAAAACTAATATCCCCCCTGTCAGGACGGACATTTCCTGGTGGAAGCCAAAAACAAGGCTTCTACCCAGATACCTCCCGGGGGTGGCGGACCTTTAGAAATGGTCCACCCTCGAAGGCTGATGGAAACCAAAAGGTTCCAGGAAGCCCTAGAGGGGTATATGGTTGGAAATGACGGCGACCTGGTTGATGCCCTGACTAACATCTGGGACACTGACCTTTCCAGGGCTAAACACAGTATCGCTCCCAGCGTCCTCTCAGGCCTGCTTCCAAAAAGAAGCCCGGTCATATGGAAGATCTCCGGGTAAGGGAAGCAGGGTACTGCGACGGTTAGAGCACGCCTGGCGGAAAACACCAACGCTTACCCGACAAGGCTCTCTCCAGACCATCTTTTGAAGGACTACGGAGAGGCGATCGATGCAGCAAGAACCGTTCTTTGGTGCATGCATCACGTCCGCGGAGTCGCGTCCAGCAGAGTTGTTCAGGTTGTGAGGGAGCAACTCAGCTCCCTCTTGCCCCGAACCCGATCCATTGAACCTTCTAAGGCCTGCGTGACCAATTTAACAACTCTTCGCGGATAAAACCTCTTGGATAAGCAAAGGTCTTGATGCCAGTGATTAGAGCAGAACCCAGAATAGAGGCATCCAGAGCTTCCGTGGTCTCGGTTGTACGGGATCAGTTGGAGTCTGTTAGTACCGAGGATGTGGACAAGATCCTTAGAAGTGTAGGAAGACAACCTGCTCTCGCGATCCCTGTCCCTCATGGCTAGCGGCTCAGGGGGGAACCGGTAGTAACTGCAGTGTTTCTGAAAAAGCCCTCCCGACCCCTGAATGCATAACAATTACCAGCCAGTTCTGCTATGCCATTTTTGGGGAAGGTGATCGAGAGGGCGGTTGCAATCCAGCTTCAATCGATCTTGGATGAAACGGATTATCTTGACCCATTTCAAACCGGCTTCGGGCGGGTGATGGGGTTGAGGGGGGCTGCTATGGGTCACCTTGGTCGATGATCCCGTCGGGCATGGACAGGGGTAGCGTGACCCTGTTAGTGCTCTTAGACATCGCAGCGGCTTTCGATACCATAGACCATGGTCCTTCTGGAGCGCCTGGTAGAGGTGGGAATCGGGGGGCATGGCGCTCCAGTGGGTTCCGATCCTACCTCCGGGAGGTTCCCAGATGGTGCAGCTGGGAGACGTGTGCGCCGACAAGAGGGCCCAACAATCTGGGGTCCCTCAAGGAGCCATTCTGTCTCCCATGCTTTTTAACATTACATGAAAACCGCTGGGAGAATCAACCGGAGACATGGGACGCGGGGTTATCAGTACGCTGATGACACCCAAATAGTCTTCTCTATGTCTCCGACTGATGCAGTGACCAGGGATGGCATCTCTCCTCGCGTGGCCCTGTCTGGAGTCGGTAATGGGCTGGAGGAGGGAAAACAGACTCAGCCTGAATCCAGAAAAACGGAAGTACTCGGGATAGGCTCTCCCGGGTCCAGGGATGGGCGGTAGTTCCACTGTCCTGAACGGGATCACGCTTCCGGTGAAGGAACTCAGTACGCAGTCTGGGGGTGCTCCTTGATTCGTCGCTCCACCTTACATCTCAGGTGGATGCGACGGTCAGGAGCCCTGTTATCAGCTTCGGCTGATACGCCAGCTGTGTCCCCTACCTGGGCCGGAGGGACTTTGAAAAACTGTAGACACGCTCTGGTAACCCTCATTGGACCTCTGCAACGCGCTCTACATGGGGCGCAACCCTTGTACCATTCCCGGAAGCTGCAATTCGTGCAGAATATGGCAGCCCCGACTGGTCACGAGACATCCAGGGCCAGTCATAGAACACCAGTGATTAAAGATCTTCACTGGCTGCCTATTCGCTTCCGGGCGTAATACAAGTGTTGGTTATTACCTATAAAGCCACTAAATGGCTTGGGCCCAGGGTATCAGAGCAGGACGCCTCCCCATACAATCTGCCCCGCACACTCTGATCATCTGGGCAGCAATTGTTAAGAGCTCCAGAGTAGTGATTGGAGAAACCCATGCTTTTCTTCTCGTCAGGAGAAACTTGAGGAATAGTTTTAAAAAAATATCTTCCCACAATTCTCCCCTTTCAAATGGTGATTTCTTCTCTCCCCTTCAGCAGCCAGCGAAATATTTTTCACAGATTTCTCTCTGAATGACAATAAAAGACAAGGAGAAATAATTACGCTAATTACTTTGCATTTCAAACTCAATTACCATCTCAAAGGAAGTTTGGCAGAGGTTTAAAGCACAAAAGGGGGGAAAGACCAGCCTCAACAAGAATGCTAGAAGGGACCCTCAAGGACCATCCAGTCCAACCCCCTTCTTGGATGAAGGAAACATGGGATCACAAGGCCTAATAATAATAATAATAATAATAAAATAATAATAAAATAGGCAAGGAGAGTGCAGAATATCCACACACACACACTGATAGTGTTACTGCCCAAAAGTGTGAAGCCGTATTTATATGTGTACATACACGCGGTCTGTAGGTGTGGTGTAGTGTGTGTATACACACACACAAACGGGTGGAGCAGCGGAAAGTGTATGCTGCATGTATATGCTTGCACACACATCTTTGTGTGTGTGTATATATATAGATATATATAAACACACATACATATACATATACACACGCGCATATAACACATACATATGACACACTACATATACATATACACACGCGCACTGTGGAGACACACAGTGTCTCACAGTGGATGCGCCATCGGCGTGTTGAACGCAACATGTCCAAGACGGAGCTTCTTGTCTTTCCTCCGTAAGCCCAACTTCAACACTCCTTTGCTCTCTGTCGACAACATTTCCATTCAACCAGTCCAGCAGCCCGCAGTCTTGGCTTTATCTTTGACGCTTCTCTGTCGTGTATCCCTCAGATCCAGACCACAGCCAAGGCCTTGTAGATTCCTTTGTACAATATTGCAAAATCCGACCAATCTCACTGCCCTCTACTGCCAAGATCCTGGTCCATGCCCTAGTGATCTCACGACGGATTACTGTAATGTCCCCTGGCTGGGCTCCTTTTCTCACCTCCGTCCTTTAATCTCGTCCAGCATGCATGCACGGATTATCACTTCCACCCACAGCTCTGACCACATCTCTCCTGTGTTGGCATTCCCTCACTGGGCCCCTCTCCTTCCGCATCAGTATCAGCTCCTGCTGTCGACATTCAAAGCCCTCCATGGACTGGCCTCCTTACTTATCAGACCTTCTTTCTCTCACCTTCCAACCAGGGCCCTCCGTTCTGGTAGTCAAGGTCTCTGTTCTCAGCCCAGGATTTCCCTGCCCCACCCGGATTCGCCCCTTTTCACTTGCTGCCCCTCACTCCTGGAACCTTCTTCCTCCACAAGCAAGAGCCACACTTCCTTTACAACCAGCTTCAAAACGGAGCTGAAAACATCCTATTCAGAGAAAGCCCTTCCCAGGCATCGCATAATTGTCGCTTACTATCTGATGTTCGTTGTTGGCTGTTTTCGACCACTTCCTGTATTCCATGTACTGTATATGTATCATCCTACTTGTGATTATGGTATTTTCCCTGGATATGATTAACCATCCATGGATGAAGCCTTGCCCTCCCTCCAGTCCATCTGCCTTGGTCCAAGGCCTCGGAGGTTGAGAGGAACTGTGGGACCTCTTACCCTTTCTCGTCACCCCTCCTTCTCCTTCTGCGATCATGTCTTTTTAGATTGTAAGCCCGAGGGCAGGGAACCGTCTAACAAAGAGTGCATGTACAGCGCTGTGAATTAACGCGCTTCATAAATAAAGGTTACATAATAATAATAAAATATACCACACACACACACACACACAAACTGTGGAGCAGCTGAAAGTTTAATGCTGCTGTATGTGCTTACACACACTCTTTGTGTGTTTGTAAATATATATACAACATACATACATACATACAATATACATATACATATACACACACGCATATTATATAGATATATAATATATATACAAACTCACACAAACTGTGGAGGTGCTGAAAGTTTAATGCTGCATGTATATGCTTACCACACATCTTTGTTGTGTTTGTATATATATATATATATCAACATACATACATATACAATACACACACACACACACATAATATATATATATATATACACACTCACACAAACTGTGGAGCGGCTGAAAGTTTAATGCGGCATGTATATGCTTACACACATCTTTGTGTGTTTGTATGATATGATAATAAACACACATATATACAACACATATACATATACACACACGCAATATATAAGATATATATCCACACACACACAAACGGTGGAGCTGCTGAAAGTGTAAATGCTGCATGTATAGATGCTACACGCACATCTTTGTGTGTTGATAATATATATATATATATAATACACATACATACATAACACACCAACCACACACACACATAATATATATATACACACACACACACACACACCACACACACACACACAGACAGAAACAAACTGTGGAGCTGCTGAACTTTTCCCCTGCCATTCATTTTGCTTCTCCTTGTCTCCTCTGGTCCCTTTAGATTGCAAGCCTGAGGGCAGGGAAATACTAGTCATTTGTAAACTGCTCTGATAGCCTTTTGGCTGAAGAGCTGGGCATTAAAATAAAATAATAATAATTATTATATATATTATTATATTATTATTATTATTATTATTATTATTGGCAAGGAGAGTGCAGAATTTCCAGGAATGAGAGAGTGTGACTTACCCAATGCCACCCTGTGGATTTACATGGCTGAGCTGGGATCCTCCCAGTTCACCATAGAAATTCACTGGCTGACCTTGGGCAAGTCACATCCTCTCAGCTTCAACTCCAACCCAGGGTATCCTTCATGGTAGGTTTTATTCATGGCAGAATCTTGCCATCACCACCACGCTGCTCCTAATTGAGGATTCCTGCTTGGCTTATTAGACTGCAGTTCCCAAGCAGTCTGTGGTGCTATCAGAGCAGCTTACAAGTTGTGAGACATTTCCCTGCCCTCTCTCTCTGCACTTCTCCCATGGTGATGCTAGGGGTCATGCAATCATAATAATAATAATTGGCACATTCTCTCAGCCTCAGAGGCAGGACATGACAAACCTCCTCTCCAGCTCTCTCAAGGGGAGGCTGCTAAGACCATCCAGTCCAACCCCCCCTGCTATGAAGTAATACATAGGATACATGGCATACTAGAGGGCATGTAGTCTGACCCCCTGTTCAACATCAGGAGGATGACACTGGAAGATGGGACAAACCGAGGGGTTTTCTTGGCATAAAGAGGAGTGTTGCCATGGGATGCCCCTGAAGCTGAGACAGTGTGACCCTCACAGATGAGAAGGGGAGGGGTTGGGTGCCAAGTGGCAATGCTCTTCTGCCAAGCAGGAATCCTGAAGACGGAGCAGAGTGGGGGGAGATGGCAAAGAGTTCTGCCATGAATAAAGCCTACCAGGAAGGAATACTTAGGAGTTGAAGTAGAGGATTTGACTCGCTCAAGGTCAGCCATGCAATTTCTATGGTGAACTGGGAGGCTAGAGTTGGGGTACCCTAAGGACCATCCCAGTCCAACCCCCTCCTGCTATGAAGTAATACATAGGAATACATGGCTACTAGAGAGGCATGTAGTCTGACCCCTGTTCAACATCAGGAGGATGACACTGGAAGATGGGACAAACTGAAGGTTTCTGGCATAAAGTGGAGTTTTGCCAGGGGATGCCCTGAAGCTGAGACAGTGTGACCCTCACAGATGAGAAGGGAGGGTTGGGTGCCAAGTGGCAATGCTCTTCTGCCATGGCCTGTTACAGACTGCCAAAATAAAGCGCTGCTTCGGGTCTTTTTGGAGGTATGCTATTTAAATGATGCATGGGCCCTAAGAGTCTGGAGGTTGCGCCAAAGCCACACTCCATTCCTAAGCACTGGAGTACAGCTTTCGTGCTGCGCTTCTGGATTCTTAGGACCCATGCATCATTAAATAGCATACCTCCAAAGAGACCCGAGCAGCTTTATTTTGGCAGTTGGTAACAGGCCAATGTCACCCTGTGGATTATATGGCTGAGCAGGGATCCTCCCAGTTCACAATAGAAATTCATCACTGGCTGACCTGTATTACTTCATAGCAGAAGGGGGGTTGGACAGGATGGTCCTTGAGGGTACCCCAACTCAGCCTCCCAGTTCACCCATAGAAATTCACTGGCGACCCTGAGCGAGTCCACATCCTCTCAGCTTCAACTCCTAAGTATCCTTCCTGGTAGGCTTTATTCATGGCAGAACTCCTGCCATCTCCCCCACTCTGCTCCTTCTTCAGGATTCCTGCTTGGCAGAAGAGCATTGCCAACTTGGCACCCGACCCCTCCCCTCTCATCTGTGAGGGTCAACAGTCTCAGCTTCAGGGGCCGCACCCATGGCAAAACTCCTCTTTATGCCAAGAAAACCTTCAGTTTGTCCCATCTTCCAGTGTGTCATCCTCCTCATGTTGAACAGGGATCAGACTACATGCCCCTAGTATGGCAATGTATCCTATGTATTACTTCATAGCAGAAGGGGGTTGGACAGGATGGTCCTTGAGGGTACCCCAACTCTAGCCTCCCAGTTCACCAGAGAATTCACTGGCTGACCTTGATGCGAGTCACATCCTCTCAGCTTCAACTCCTAAGTATTCTTCCTGGTAGGCTTTATTCATGCAGAACTCTTGCCATCTCCCCACACTCTGCTCCTTCTTCAGGATTCCTGCTTGGCAGAGAGCATTGCCACTTGGCACCCAACCCCTCCCCTTCTCATCTGTGAGGGTCACACTACTCCAGCTTCAGGGGCATCCCATGACAAAACTCCTCTTTATGCCAATAAAACCCTCGGTTTGTCCCATCTTCAGTTGTCATCCTGATGAGACAGTGTGACCCACTTGGCTGTTGATGTTTGTTGCCTTCTGGTGGGCACTCTCAGTGCTTTGGGGGACCCTGGCAAAACGGGGCAAGAAGGGGGGGGTTGTGGGTTTTTTGGTGTGTTTAGAGGGCTCTTGCAATGAGGACATGCCAGTGTCTTCCTCTGAGACCCAGGAGAGTGTGACTTGCCCAAGGCCTCCCAGAGGGCTCCTATGGCCATCCAAGCCCTGAGCTCCCTTTCTCCATGACCTCTGGAAACATGGATGTTGTCGTGTGTTGTGCCTTTTAGGACTTCTCCTGGCATGCAAGGCTGTTGGGGGAGGGCAGTGCCTCCCTTTGAGGCTGAGAGTCTGTGCAGGGATATAAGGAAAACAACAACAAACAACAACAATATCTGGGTATTGTAGTTTTGTGAGACATTTAGCCTTCTTTGTCAGAGAGCTCTGGTGGCCACAACAGGAGTTTCCATAGCATTAAAGTATTGTCGAACTGGATTATTTCTGCAGTGTGCACTGCAGCCTTATTAGACTGCAGTTCCCAGCAGTCTGTGGTGCTATCAGAGCGCTTACATATTGTTAGACATTCCCTGCCCTCTCTCTCCTGCACTTCTCCCATGGGATGCTAAGAGGTCATGCAATATAATAATAATAATTGGCACATCTCTCAGCCTCAGAGGCAGAGGACATGACAAACCTCTCTCTCCAGCTCTCTCAAGGTGATGCTAAGCAACCTACATTTATTTTGCATTGTGTGGTGTGGGTGTGTATGTACTTGAATTTCTTGGCCTTGGAGAACCCAATCAATGTCTCCACTGCAAGGTAATCTCCAGATCATAGTGATTAACTGTATTTCATCAAAATGATTAGTCATTTTTTTATCATCAAAATACCTGTCTTACTCCAAAAACGGTGGCCAAGACCTTCCTGATAATAAGTTTTGAGATTTCAAGTTCTTCTGTTCTGTGAACTGTGAATGTCAGAGCAGGCATAAAGGGCAGAAGCCTCACCTTTTGTTATCTTTTGTGTTTTCAAAGCAAAGCTGCTTGTGATTTAAGCAAAGTTGGAGCAAATCACCCTAACAAAAGAAATAGCCTCCAGGATGAATGGTAGCTTTTCTTACACAAAATATGCAAATAGTGACTATCGAGAGTCAGATGAAGGATTCTTCTCCTCCCTTTCATTTCGAAATGACTAGCCTCAATATTCTTACTCATTGATAGAGAATTATTCAGAATTTTCCTCTCAGATTGTAATGAAATGTTCGAAATTGCCATTTTTCTCCTAATTTTCGAATTTTGAGAATATTCTTACATCCCTACTCCAGAGGTCAGATTAGTTTCTACCTCCAGGAGGCCTTTACCACCTCGGCCCCCACCTCTGGAACTCGCTGCCCCGCCGAGCTCTGCTCGGACACCCCCTAGCCCAATTTAAGAAGGGGCTGAAGACATATTCTCGAGCAGGCCTACCCCTGACTCTCGCCCAAAGATCTCTCCCCCTCCCCCCGTCAGCACTTGCTGAGCTGGCGGCGTTTGTTTGTGTTTTATTGTATTGTTTTTAATGTATTTTAATTGTATTGATTGTTTCCTGTTTTACACCACCCTGGATTTCAAGAAGGGCGGGTATGAAATAAAACTATTATATATTATTATTATTATTTAATATTATTATTATTATTATTATCATTTGTTTCAGTATAACAAGCAATGCAACCCTGTTACTTTCTGATTATTTTCAAGGTCATGTACCCAAAAGACTACGATTCAAGAAGGCAACTACAATTAATATTCATAGGGAATATGGCCTGTGCTGGCGCCGATTTTAGGGTTATGGACTGCGCAGCAACCGCATGGTCCTTAACCCTAAAATGGTGTGGTGCTTATGTAACAATGGTGGTGCCCTCTGTACACGTAAGCGCGTGGAAGCACCATGTGGCATCCCCACATTGCCACGCAACGCTTACATAACGAGTGTGCACTGTGGCACATTGTTACGCTACTCCTGCAGTCAAAAAGAACCAGTTTTTCTGGGTTCTTTTTTCTTCTGTAGGGAAGCTGCACAGTTGGCAGCTGCGGCTTCCCTCCAGAGGAAATTAGGCTGCCAGCAGGCCGCCCTTTGGGCAGTCTGTCCCTCGCCATGTTAGCTCAATTAAGTCAGCTAAGATGGTTTGGGCAACTGAAAGTGGGGGTCAAGCTTGTGTATACCAGTTCTGAAGAACAGAACTCCAGAGCACAAGGTCCAAAATAGTTTTATTTATGTGTCAAAGGTAGTCACCATTCACAGAAAAACAATTCACGCATAGTGCAAGGATCAACAAAATGAAATCGCCATCTTGAGCCCCTTATGGGGAGAAAGGATGGGATATAAGAAAATGAATATAATCATATAATAAAGTGGGCAGAGAAATCAATTTAAATGGTTGCAGAGGGCAATACTGTACCAAACTTCAGATGCAGAGCTCTAGTTGGGGGATTACTGGGACGACAACGACTCTGCAAACTGCCTGGGGATCTTGGCATGGCAAGCAATCTGAAAGATCAAGCAGATACAGACCGCCCTCAAGCGCGAATGAACTGCTGATGGTCTAAGTAGGCATATTTATATGGCAAAACCTGTCCGGTACAAAATTCAGGATTAAGAGGAGAATGTGAAGAAAGATGTGAATGCCCACACAATCAGTGCAAATTTCATTGGCAAAGGAATTTTCAGAGGAAAGTTGTACTTGCATGTCTGCATCTGTAAACACAAAGTCTATCACCCACCATCCACTTATCGGTGAAGGTATTCATGCAGATTCCAATCTTGAACAATTTGTCCTTGACACATGCTCTTGACCTCCACATGCTGATCCTCCACAGATCTCCTCACTGTATATGGCACATCTGTTTTCCCACACTGGGACACCTTCATGGCTACATGCTCTAAACATCCCTTTTGATATCACATTGATTCAAAAGAGGGAGGGACCAGACCTTGGAGTCACAGCCCCCAAAGCTTTACGGGCTTTTAAGAGGAATTTTGATAGGACTTTACCAAGCTTTTATGAGATCCTCTCTTGAAAAATTAATGGTGTTTGAAGAGTGGAGCGAACAGAAGAGTGGGATGTTTTGGTTTTCAATTCTGATTATTCCTTTGCCTTTCCAGCTAGGGGCTGTGGGAAGTTTGTAGTCCAACAACATCTGGAGGTGTAGTGAGTTGATCTCGTCACCAGAGGATGGGTTTGGAATCTTTTGAGCATCTGGTCAAATGTTAATAGCTGTGCAGTGGTATAGAAAGGAGTCCTTGGTGGACTCCCATTGTAAACAGCCAGTAGAATTAGATTCCTGGCCACAGATAGTCTGAGTAGAAGTAGCTGTTTAAGGATCCGGTTTCTGCCATTGGCTAAGAAGGGATCCTGGGATCCTCAGCAAAGGACTGGATACTCTCTGCTGTATAGAATCTGTGGTCATTGCCACCATAAAGCTCCTCCTTATAGCAGTCACAAGTGTCATTGTTCAATGCCAAACAAAAGTACAGTAAAATGTGGAATTACAACCCAGTTCTGGCCATAGGCCTGCCGCATGACCTCCACCTACAAGAGAACACCTGGGAGGGGGTGGAAACAGAAATGACACACAGGAGTTGAGGGGGAAAAATTTAATGGAGCAACTCAGTGCATGTGGGAAAGAACCAATCTGGAGCCCACAGACTGCCCTAAAAACCTTTCCTGAGCTGGCACTTTCTAGTAGGGGGGGGGTACAAACCACTATCTCCAGCAGCAAGCAGAGTATAGAATTGGAAAAATACCAGGTTGGGTGAAAGCAACGTAAATTCCTCAAAAGAGCACTTCAAGAAGCTGACAATGAGAGGTGGTCACTTCCAAGTGCTAATGGAAAGGTTTATATGCTATTTTATTTTTTCTGTCTTTCATATGGGTTTATAAATATTTATGGTAACATTAATGATGTCAACTTAACAAGCTAAAAAAATTCTTCCCCAACATTAATGCAAGTAGATCAAAGTTTTGATTCCACTAATGGTTAATAAAGAGCATTAGGTCTTTTGAACTAAAATGCCAGTCTCTGACAATAGACCACATGATACTTGGCTTCCCTACAACTGTGCTTGACAGCATAACCCTAACTGTGTAATTAAGGAGCTTATCCCATGAGGATTTTAATTTGTCTTTACCTCATCTGGTTGAAACTTAATTCGGGTAGCATCGTGATATTATCAGATGGTTTTTGCTACCTAAAAACAGCCTGGGTCCCATCCCCACTTCCATGGAGCACTCCGCTGGTCATTTCCTCAAGCCAGAAAACTCCTGGATTCCGAAAAAAAGCCAAGAGGAGCAGCTCTGGAAGCAGTGATGACCAAGGATTATTGGGTGGCAATTTGGCAGCAAAAACATCTGATAAATTTAAAGATGCCACCTGAAAGTAACTGTAATCCAGAATAGAGAATATGTCAAAATTAAAATGCCATGGGATAAGCCGTCCTAAGATGCTCCCCTGGAGGAAATTTGACTTGCATGTTTTTATTGTTGCTGGGTGCCTTCAAAGTAATTTCTGGAATTAATGGAGACCCTTAGGAGAACTTATCATGATAGTTTAAAATAGTGCAAGTTTCTTTGGGGGGGCTGCCTTTGCCTTCCTCGGAGATTGAGAGAGTATGAATTTCCCAGGTCATCCAGTGAGTTTACAGGCAGAGCTGGATTTGAACTCTGGTCGCCGAGTTCATAGTCTAACGCTCAAAACCACTACATCACAGTAATTGTTATCGCTAAGAACCCAACTCTCCATGTGCAAGCAAGGATAAGCACTGCTGAGCTGGTTTGGGAGGTGTGTCCTACACTGGAGGACCTGCTGAAGAGCTAAATTAGAAGGCTTTAGTAATTTTGCATCTATGGACTCTACAGTAAGAGACGTTGCCTTCATTTGGCTCAGAAGAGTGAAAGAATACAACTGACACCTGCTTCCTCAGGTACTGCCGTGCAAAACCTAAGGAATAGCGGAACGAATTAATTTCGTAACCCGAGGTAGCAGTGTACTTATGTGTCGCCTCAGTTATACAAGTCATTGTATTCCCCATCACTATGTACAGATGAGAGAGCTGGACAGTGAAGAAAGCAGTTAGGAAGAAAACAAATTAGTGCTGGAAAAGAGTGTTGAGGATACCATGGATGGCCAAAAAGACAAACAAATGGATCCATGAACAGATCTGGCCTGAAATATCTCTGGAAGCCAAGATGATTAAGTTGAGGCTGTCATGCTTTGGCCACAACAAGAGAAGGAAGGACTCATTGAAAAAAGCAATAATGTTAGGAAAAGTAGAGGGAAGTAGAAAGAGAGGAAGACCACATGTCAGATGGATGGACTTTATTAAGGTGGTCATGGGTAAGAGTTTGCAGGAACTACACATAGCAGTGGAGGATAGGGAGTCTTGCAGATGCCTCTTCCACAGACTTGCCATGAGTTGGGGTTGACTCAAAGGCAATTAACAACAACAGCTCTTTCTATAGCCCCTAAAGAAGGCCTTGGAGAGTGTATACAGGCTGAAATGCATTAGGGTTTTCATCCTACTGAGCATGCTGAGACATGTTTCCTGTTTTCTGGTAATCACAAGACAGTAGCCATAAGCACAAGCCTCCCATTCAAGCTCTACCATGGTGCAAACACTAGAGAATATTTTTAAATAAAATGCCTCAGAACAAAAGCAGTATGTCCCTTTACAAAAGCAGCTAAAATGTCTCCACTGTTACACCTATAGCAGCAGGAACTAAATATAATCAGAATATAATCATTTAGAAGCACCACTAAAGTAGTTCTTTAAAAGCCAGCTAATAAAACCATGCTGATATACAGTCCCAAGAAAGGTGAGATTCTGTTCCAAAAGACCATCATTTGTTCTATTGGCTCCCCCTCCCCCCCACCTCATTTTTGGCATTTTCATAAAGATATCCACTTCCCAGCATCCATTCCCTCTGTTAATTTTGAAGGCACAGCCAGAAAAAGATGAGAAAGTTTATTTTGAGAAATGGTCTGACAAGGCAGAAAGAAAGGTATCAAAACTGGTAAGTGACCTACAAGGCCATCTCTCCTGTTATCTCTCTCTCTCTCTCTGAATGGAAGCTGCAGAGAAGGGCTGTAAGTCTAGAGCATATCCTTTGCATATAAAAGCTTTCAGGTCCAATTTCAGGTCTCTTTTTGGCTAAGGTTTCACGAACAAATATTTTGGGGGGGCAATTGTTTTAGTGGATGCAAAATGCATTTTTCAGGAGACATTTTTGCCACTGCTGCTGACAAAAAAAGTGCTGTTCTTTTTGCTTTAATGACAGAAGGGGGGAAATTGCCAACATTACATCCTACAGGTTACCCATACCTTCTGAAATGTAAAATTAAGAAGCTATCAGTCTTTGCATTGTGAAAGCACTCCACTAAAGAAAGAGCTCCCATGGTGTATTTATTATACAAATAAACCAATCCTTCCCCCCCCTTTTTGTTAAGGCAAATGTTCCACTCATTTACTTAACTTGCTTAGCTTCAGAGCTTGCCAAGATAGCATCTTTCATGCAACCTGCTCTTTTTGTTTCAAGTACATTTTCCAAATGTGTCAAACCACCCACAGGCATTTCATTTTCCCCATCAAAATAACCCCCAATGGTAAGATTTTGTATAACCTTTTAGATGCCAGGTTTGGGAATGCTGACACAGGATGTCTACTAACTTCAGTTAGTCCAACATACAGGCTGTTGGGCTGCCAACATGAAAAGCGAAAGAGAATATATTTTGCCCACTTTAAAGCAAGCATAGTGATGGTTGATAAGTTTACAAGCACACTTGAATAGCTAGTGCTGGCATTTAAAGCTACTTATGCCTTAGGGTTGTCATAAGTCAGAAATGACTTGAAGGCACACAAAAATAGCTTGGGACCTGGATAACTGAAAGACTACTTTCCCTGACACAATCCAGAGTCTGCACATGGACCACTATTTCACAGTGATGTCTTTTAGTCCAAGTCTTAAATCAAGCCTATCTACAAGTCTCAAGTCCTTGAAAGATACTTTTAAGTCAATCCTCAAGTTCAGTTTCAAATCACGCCTCGAGTCTCAAGTCTGGGAGCCACCTTTTAACTGAAAGAAAATAGGTGGTGTGTCTTTCTTGGAGGGAAGCAACAAATGTATTAAGCAATGGTCTTAAGGGAGGTTGAGGTCTGCATGGCAGCCTGTCCCCACGACACATCAGAGGAGCCTTCTAAAGTGTTTGAAAACCTTTAGAAGGATCCTTCTGCCTCAAGCCCATTGCCTAATGTGTTTGCTGTTCCCTTCCGAGAAATGTGCCTGAAGTGAATGCCACCAGCAAGTCAGTCACTAAATATATACAAGTCTCAAGTCGAGTCAGAGTGTCATTTTTGCCAAGTCAAGCCCAAATGAAGTAATTGAAGTTACTTGAGTCTGACTAAGTCTGAGTCATTTGACTCAAGTCTACATCACTGCTATTTCAGGTGGCCATGCCCCCTGAAAATACGTGGGTGGTGACTTGAAGAGAGGTATTCTTTAGTACAGTACTGCATTGTTTTTCCACCAAGACACTTCTTATTTTCTCAGACCTTTTCACATGTCACCTAAATGCATTTTATTGCACAGCTGTAATGCTCTCATCTTCTATGGCAAGATCCAAGGCTGGACCTTGTCTCTTGGAACAGCAAAATCCAGAAGAAGGAGGAGGTGCTCCTCCCTCCCCACAGTAGCTCTCTGGATACTTCAGAAACTAGGGAGCTAAGAAATCCTCCAACAGCAGTATTTGGGCAGCTCCAACTGATGCAGCAAGGAAAATACAACAATTATTCCTTGGCAAAAAATTAATAAGCCCCTTGCAGCAGCAGGTTTTATGGCTCAGAATAGAGGACATTTTGGGATTCCTCCTGGATCCCTGGGCATCAAATTGATATGTAGGACAGAGGTCCTCTTTTCCCCAGACATGTCCTACATATCAATTTGATGCCCAGGGGTCCAGGAGGAATTCCAAAATGTCCTCTCTTCTGAGCCATAAAATCTGTCCTTGTGTCACCCAGTACCTCAGCAGGCAACCAAGAGGTACATCAACAATTTATAACTGCCACTGCTGCTGCTGCAAGGGGCTTATTAATTTTTGCCAAGGAATAATTGTTTAGCCTTGGAACAATATACCCTAATGACTACAGAAAAATTGTTGAGCAGCAAGATCCCAGTGTATGGGGAGAGGGGAAGGGGTGAGAAGACTATCGCTGGCCATGTGGTGGTTTTGTTTGTGTGTGAGCGTGAGACATGAGGGAGGGAGGGGTTAAGGTGTAGCCAAGGGTCCGTTAGGGGAATTTTATTATGTTGTTATTAGTCCAAATATTGCAAGAGGGGGCTGGCCACAAGAGCCCACCGAGATCGCCCTCCCGATGTGTATACGGAGTAGACCAGGGGATCCCAATAAATAAAGCTGAGACGGATATTAATAACTAGATGTCTAATTTATTATAATAGGGGGAAAACACATGCATTGCGCATACACTCACACACACACTCAGGACTCAGGAAAATTAGGGTTGGAAAATAGGAACAGATTTCAGGCGTTACTAATGGAGATGCCTACCAGAATGTAGATTCCCTCTGGGAAGCGAATGGAGTGGTGGACAGTGAGACAAGTCTGCTCCGCAACCTGGGTTTGAGCAGAAATGCTGGCTACCAAAACAGAGGTCTGACTGACGTGGAGCAAGTAGACCTTGGAAAATGGCGCGCTGAGCAGCCAAAGAGGGGACCTTTTATAAGCCAAATCTGGCCTGAGGCAAAGAGGCTGGCTTGGCCAAAACAAAGGTGTTCTAAAGATTTTCTTTTCACCTGGATGTCTGCTTTAGATAGTATAAAGGGCTTATGCTACTTGGACAATAGGTTTGAGGAGGAGGTTGATAGCTTCAGGGAAGGCAATCCTTTTACTCTTCCCAGCCTTGAGATAATCCCTTCATGCGACTTCCCTGGACCCTCTGAGATGTTAATATGGGAACTCCCTTAGGGGAGGTGTACATGTCCTCTTGCTTTGCCAGTAATGGCGGACAGGCTAGGAGTCTGGCCAGGGGTCATCCAAGGGTTATCGTTGATTCCAAAATTTATATAAAACAGCATGGGTAACAAAGGGAGAGGATGGAAGGGAGCATGATGCTGCAGCAGCCCTGGTCGCACAAATGGAAAAACTGCAGTGTTGCCTGCTCCAAAACTGTTATTTTACTGTTTGAGTTTGGCTTGTATAAGGGACACCATTTTAGTACATCGTTGTATTTAACAGGACTTGAGCATCCCACAGATTTTGGTATCCATGGAGATGGAGGGGTACTGGAACCAAATCCAAATGGATACCAAGAGCCCACTGTACATGTGGGATCACCAGTACAGGACAGCCTATAAGGATGCAGCCCTCACCCACCTCCTACGGTCTCTTTCAACCATGGTGAAGAGGGATCAAAAAGGCTGCTCAACCCTGGGGTAGTTAATGTCTCTGATCTGTCTCAGTATAAGGCTGGTGTTGCTTAAACTACTACAGTGCATCAACAACCACAACCGTATTTATCCAGGAATAATAATGTCCACATGTCGATTTGCAAGGGAATACAGATAGAAATGGTCAGTGCACTGCCCTCGTGACAAAAATGCCAGACTTGATGGATGCATTTTGACCTGCTGGTCTTTTTCAACAATATCACGTTGCAAACATAAGTAGGTTAGATCCAAGTAAAGCAAATAATCCAGTTTATGGAGCAGGCAGAAATTCACTGGGAATTAATTTGATTCAAAAGTGCTTTCTCTGCTCTACAGGTCTTCAGGTTGGTTTGTTTTTTTAAATTAATGGCCTGTGTTTTTTTTAAGGTTCTGCAAATGATAGCTTGGGCTAAGCGATCTTTAAATGTGATGCCAGATCTGGAGAGAGAAAAGACTTTTCGTGTGCTCAGGATCTCACCAAAATTTGTATGTATAAACAAGGGCATTCAACAACCCCTCACTGTGCCTTCAATAACAATGTTCCCTGGGCTTCAACAGCTCCTAACAGATGTGTATTCAGCCTCCTTTTTAAAGTTTTCAGAGAAGGAAATGCAACAGGTTACTGTGCCCCTTGCTCCATTGTTCCTCTGTTCTTTCATTTAGAAAGCAATCCCAGATATCTACCCTAAATCTGGTTTGCTGCAACTTGAAACCATAATTCTTGTCCTTCCCTCAATTCCCTTTGGACCAGTACTCCTTTTTTCTTTCTTTCAATGACAACTTTTCAAATAGGGGGAAAAAAAGGTTATCATGTTATCTCTTTATTTCACTTCTCCAAGAACTACAAGAGTTAGTTCATTGTAGTCCATGCTGACAGCTTTCCTATCTTCTTTGGTGATTTAAGCACCTGGAGGTTTTGAGGAAGAAGCATCCCATGTCTCCTCACTCCCAACAGGAACACATGCAAAATCCCAATGATTCTAGTTGGGAGTGTCAATAGGATTCATGATTTGGAGTGTGTTTAAATTTTAATCCTTCCATGCTCCACTTTCTGACCTAAAATGTGTGTGGGGTGTGTGTAAAAAATTAAAATGGTAAATCGAAATTCTTTGAGTCTTTTTCCAGCTTTTGGAGGTTTGAAGAGGGTCCAGAAGCCACAATGAGGTGACCAAGTGTCATAACTGCAAAGATGGACAAGACATTGCTAAAATGCTGGACATTCAAGGAAAGAGTAGGACATTACCAAACAAAAGCTTAAAACACTAATATAAATATAAATGTGAATTCATTTCATATGGTTTATTTATAACTATATTAAATATACATTTACGATATATTACATATACTGTATTTTATTATGTATTCAGCGCTATTTTTCTGATGTCTTTGTTATCTTTGTTAAAATCAAAGATATCTCTGGTTTTCTCTTTTGTTCAGAGGGGTGTTAAAAATTATCTGCACCAGATGTCAAGGATGCTCAAAATGGAGGACATCTTGGAAGACTGAAATGTAAGACATGTCTGGGGAAAGGAGGACATCTGGGCACCCTGACAGAGGAAGTGCAGCAACACTACATGACTGCAGCTCCCTCTCCCACCACCCTCTTGTGAACTGCTGTTGTTTATTCTAGTTTTACAATTGCCTAAACCACTCCAGAAGCCTTCAAACTGAAGAAGAGAGTACTGAAATTTTGCAAGAAAAGAATTCTAAAAGTTGTTAGCTAAAATGCAGTTGGCCCTCCACATTTGCGGCTTTGACTTTTGCAAATTTGATTATTTGCAGGTTTGATTAACATATTCCCTTTAGGAATCTCTAAGTCCTCCAGCACAACTCTGCCAGAAGAATACCATAGGGTTGTGTTGGAGAACATTTGTAGGTCCTCCCATATGGTTCTATGATCAACTTCTGGCAGATGTTGGCTACAAAGTTGCACTGGAGGATCTGGGGATTCCTAGAGAGGTGCAGCATGAGGTCTCAGATAAAAAGAATACCGTTTTTTTATTTGTGGTTTTTCCACATTCACAGGCATCCTGTGGCCCTAACCCCAATGAATATGGAGGGCTCGACTACAAGTCAACCTCTTGTATAGGTCTAGGGCAGGTTTGGGAGCCAAAATTACAGATTTTGAGGTGACCCATGGATAAGTCATGGGTAAAATTTAGGGGCATGTAACAAAGGATGAAGTAGAGGGAAACAATGCCAAAGAACTTACAAAATTCCAGCAAACATAACTGTTTGTGATCATCCCAAAGCAGTGGCTCCCAAACTTTGTTCCTACAGCTGGTTTGGACTTCAAATTTCCAGAAGCCCAGCCAGCTTGGCCAGCTGTCAGACATTATGGGAGCTGATATGAAAAACCTCTGGATGACCAAAGTTTGGGAATCACTGCACTAAAGGATGGAGGGACTAGAGTATAGAAGGGGGTCATTGCTTCCAGGGGATGGTTCCCTTCTTTGTAAGAGTTAAAGTACGGTGCTTACATTGGATAAGTCTGAGTCAGGTTTTTTGGGTCAATTTTTTGACTAAAATTTCTAATTTTATACCTGAGTATAAAACATCCACCTCTCCCACTGGTTTTATTTCAGTGGAACTACACCAAGCCAGGAAAGAGCTTAGTCAGTAAGGCTAATGGAATTTACTAGGGGGGGGAAAGTACAGAATTGTATTAAAACTGTTATGTGTAGTAATAGTAGTAGCAGTAGTAGTAATAAAAGTAGCAGCAGTGGTAATAGCAGCCGCAGCCACTACCCCCATTTCTGCTGTAGCCGTTCAGTGGAATGCTTCCACTGTGACAAGGAAGGATTTATATGAACCAAACAGGATTATATGACCACTAGGGTGGATCAGTTCTAGAAAAATTAGAGGTGACAATTTTGTAGAGATAGAGTAACAATCATGAGACAAAATAATGAAAGGCAGCATTTTTTTATGGGCTAGAGAGGAAAAAAGATGAGTGAATCTCTCCTAATTGACAGCACTTTGGCAGCATACAGGCAAGTTGAGTGGAAAAAAGAGAGGCAGATAGTAAAGTGCTATGGGGTAGAATAATGTCTTTAACACAGAAATAATCATATCAAGAGTAAGACAAAGTACAGGACATTGGACTGAATATTAGTCAAAGGGTATTACTGCAGCTGAGATTCTTTGTACACAAATGTGAGAGCAATTTTACTAAAATCAGTGGGGCTGACATCTGTATGTCCCTTGCCCTGCAAAGAGACCAATGTGGCATAACATGAGATTTGCCTATTTTTCCTCCTTCTGAATAAACACTTTATGCTTGAGATACAAACTCCTTGTTTAATTCTTAAATCAGCAAGGCTCAAACGTATTCAGTTGTGGCTGGACTGTGTACGTGAAAGCCCATTCCTATACAGCAGGGGTAGGCAAACTTTTTGAGCCGGGGGCCGGGTTGCTGTCCCTCAGGCGACTGGGGGCCCGAAGCCGGGGGTGGAGCTTCAACCCTCCAGGGCAGGGCCACGTGCCGGGGGTGGAGTTTCCACCCTCTGGGGCGGGGCCGCGTGCCGGGAGCGGAGCTTCCACCCTCCGGGGGCCAGGCCTCCCCATCTTTGCTGGCCCCTGACGGGGCCCCCAGGCCCCGTCAGAGACCAGCAAAAAAGCTG